>NC_138883.1:143946911-144467998 GCF_965194825.1 Balaenoptera physalus
CTTTTGCCCAGTATGAGGGATTGTGGCTACAATGGTCTGATTTTTTTTTTAAAAATCTTTTTCTGTTTTGTTTTTTAACAGATTTATCAGCAGGTTGCAGGTGAACATGGCCTTGAGGTAAATCCTGCCCCTTATTGAAATTTAGTTCCAGCAGATTGTTCTTGGCATTTTAAGGAATTAGAATATCTTACAAAAAACAAAAGTTTTGTTTTGGTTCTTTTCTAGACTTTTTTTTTCTTGTGGAAGATGAGAAACATGTTTAAAGAAGGGTTCTTTATGCTGAATAATTGTGATGCTTGAAGTTGGTCATCTGCCTTGTTTAGATTAAGTGGATTTTAAAAATCAAAGCTATTTCTACACCATTTTTTTCTTGATCAAATAAAATTTTATTAGAACCTTATAGGTGCCTAGTTTTTATCCATGTTACATTACATGTGAAATAAAGCCTATTAGAATCCTGAATTCAAACTTACTTTATCTGTGATGTCCTACTTCCTACTCAGTAGTTTCTTTTTTAGTAGCTGATAACATTTTTGATTATACACACATATATATTTTAATTGTTTGTAACTTGAACCATCTCTGTGCTTGCTTTGGTTGTATCTTCCTTATATAAGGGTAGTGATCCAGGTTGGCAGGGCAGAGGGATGTATGTGTGTGTGTGTGTGTGTGTGTTTGTAACGAGCTTTAAGATTGTCAAGTTGAGTTGTGAATTCAAGAATCTGAACTTCTGTTTATACCAATAGGCAGAGTTTTGAGATAGGAGACAAGAGGTTCTCCTTGTGTCAGACTTTGAGTGTACTGGGAAACATGTAAGTGAAAATCTTTAAAGTGAAAGATTTTTCAGTTAACATAAAACTTTAAGTGATGAGATCAGGGGCATATATGTTTAGAGAAGCATCCACAGGGCACGATACTAAATTGTCCCTGAGAATTGCTTTACAGGTGGAGTCATTTACTCTGCATCTTGACTGGTAAGCATGAAAATGCTGTGTGTGCGGAGCTTTAAGTGGCAACTGGAAACTTGAACTGGAGAACCAGAAATGCAGCCAAGGGAGCTGGGCATCGAGGTCACAAAATGGCATGAGAGCAGTGAGGCAGGATGCCCAAAGGTGCTGGCTGGAGACCACCTCTCCTACCAGGGCTCAGCTTTGCACTTGGTGGACTGATATTTTCTCTTGAAAGATTGTTGTGCATTTGCTATATGTCATACACTGTTATGCATTCTCATGTTTGTCATTAAATCTTCCATCCTATAAGACAAGTATTATTTTTCTCTTTGTTTAAAGAGAAACAGAAGCTCAGGGAGATAATGTGACTTTTCAGTGGTCGTAAGGCAAAGTCGCTACAAAATAGCAATCAAACTCAGGTCTTCCGATTTCAAATCTGGTTCTCTTTGCATTATAGGACAGTTCCTAGAATCAGTTGCAACTAATGTTGTCTATTTTTTACCAGACCTTAGCCCCCCTACCCCAAACGTGCACATAGTGAAAGCAACACATTTATTATTATTTATGTGTAGGCTGCTGTGTGACACCAGGAAGCATGTAGTAGTAGGTAATGTTGCATTTTTACCAGTCTTGCCATCTAGCCACAGTTGCCCCTCTCTTCCTTCATACTGCCTCCCCTCAGGTTTGTCCCTCTCCTGCAATAGGTCTTCTGCTATAGTTTGAACAAGCCCTGCCATCCCTCACATGGAGAGCAGTGAGAGGCTGAAGAGCAGTGGCTGGATGAAACAAATATTTGGTGTGCACGTGTTAGCCCTTGGGGATTGAGTGATGAACAAGACAGATACTGTCCTGCCTTCATGGAATTAGGTGTTACAAAGATCATTTCAAAATTAAAGGGGGTAAGTACCATGAGGGAGAAGACCAGGTTTTTAAGAAACAGTGCTCGGTGGGAGAAACCTCACCGGAGTGCCACTGACTGCTGGGAAAACAGGAGAGGAGAAGGCTGCTGAGCACGGCACGTGGCTTCCCTGGTTCTCTTTGTGGGTGGCCTCCTGCCTTCTTACGCCTGTTCTTGGCTGACTAATGAAATGTCACAAGTGCTGGGGTGGCTGGAGCCACTAACACTTATATATCTCTTCCCTCCTTCTCCCCCAAGCTCTGTAGGCCTTGGGGACTCAGATACTTTGCATATACACAGATAGACCAATACAGTTTGACAACCTGAAAGACCTTTGAGTTCATTTAGTCTGAGCCTTCATTTTACAGCCAGAACTGACTGACCTAGCATCACACAGGTGGCAGCACACAGGATCCAAGTCAGGTGAAATGAATGCCAGCACACCAGTCTGGCAGATAATAACATGAACAATAAATGATGGGCTGGGTGCATGGTGCTTGAATGCTAAGTTCAGGCAGCTGAGGCGTGAGTGGCTGGGAGAGGGGTAGGTACGGAAGAGAGACAGGAAGCTGGGCATCAGAATGGTCTAATAGAAAGTGACGCACTTTGGCATTGAAATGCCATTGTGTATCTTTAGACATCCAGGCTTTTCCAAAGAAAAACAAGGATGCACAAATTGGGGAAGCTGACAACTGAACGTGTACAGATGCTGAGAAATGTCCACGTTGAAAAATGACAATTTTGAATTTTCATAGTCTAATAGAATGCCAATCTTCCTTGGGGAAACCGTTATCCTTATATCTGGAGTCGTCTTGTGTAGAAATTCATACTTATGCCTAAAGATTAAATGTTGATATAACAAAGCTTCAGAAATTCTGTAGATGGGCTATTTACAGAACATTTCAATTTTCAAATACTCCTATGATTATATCATTTTCTTTTATTAAATGACTATCAAAGTAACAGGCCATTTCTCAAACTATGTATATCTCTTTTCTAAAACGTGTCCTAAGAAACTTATATTTCAAAACTCTGTTTTTGAGCAGCCACTTAACTGCAGAAACTTAACATACAGTATCATAAACTCATATTGCATCAAAATTTGTATAGAAATACGTTTAAAAATGTGGATTTCAAGGTTCAGATGTGTAAATCCCTTGTAATAAAGACATTTGAAACAGGAAACCTCATGATCTTTCATGTAATAAATTGGGCCTTTTGGTATAATCTGTGCACAAGTACTCTGAGGCATCCCTTTCCTAAACTTTCAAACTAAGCGGGGCACCTGGGGGCCTATCACCACTCAGTATTGTATAGCACCAGCAGCCTCTCATGAAGGGAGGATGCTTCTCCTTTGTGCTTTGAAAATGGCTGAAACCAAAGCTGGACACAGGAATTTCCTAGCTCTGCCCCCTATGGATGTTTGAAGTTCTGTGTGCCCGCATGCTGGTCCACATGGCTGGGATGAACGCTTAGAATATGATCCACATGTGTCGGAACAAACCAGCCTCTTTCCATCCCAGTTCACCTTGTTTTTTTCTTAACTGAGCAGCCAACAGAAACTGAATGAGCCGTTCCCTCTACTTTCCCTCTCACCACCAATAGAGTCTAAGACTATGAACCAAAAAATACGAGTCCTCCACTGTTAAGAGACACACACACATACCACCACCACCACCACCCCTTCCCCGGACATCTTTCCCAGGTGGGACTACAAACTTCTGCTCTGGCACTCTGCTTTTCGCCCTTCCTTTTTCACTCTGTCTTGTGTTCCCACCTTCTTCTGTCTTTTAACCTCACCTCTCCCACTCCACACAGACTCCTCCTCGTCCTTTATGCTCCTTCAGTTTTTCCCTGCCCCTTGTTCTTAACCGACTAGGAGAGGAGACTGATTTTTTTAGTCTTAGTTCAGGCAGAATATCCAAAAACAGTACGTGGCTCAGTGAACAGGATTTCTTTCATTCCTCAAACTGGGTCTGAGGTTTAGCAGAGCCGATTTTAGTCTTTTTTTTTTTTTTAAATTTTCAGACGATTTTAGTCTTAATATCTTACAGGAGGAAAGTTGCTCTTCTCACCTTTGCTTGGGCATGACAACATTTAACTAACTACGATGGAGGCTCCTGGGCACAAAACATTGGATGAAATGTTAATAGGATTCAGCAAGTCGAGGATCAGAGGCCCCATAGTACCCACGGTGCTGGGTAACTGGTGTGGTAAAAATTTTTGCAATTTTTGAGATGGCGAGTGGTTGCACCCATGGCCTTCTAAGTCTGAAATGTCTCCTGGCCTGGGCCTCATGGATTTTCCCAGCTTTATGGAACTACTCCAGTAGAGGACAGAATGCTTAGCGACAGAAGCAAACTGGAATTAACCATAACCATTAAGCCTCTGCCCACATCTACTAAAAAAGATGGAATTGGGGCTTCAAATCAAACTATTCATTTAGTAACACTGAAGTTGAACATAAATGCAAAACCACTCACTTAGTGGTGAAGAATGCTGTCTTTGGAGCCAGACTGCCTGGGTTTGAATCCAAGCTCTGAATCCCTGTTGGGTGGATTATTGAACTGCTGTGGGGCATAGCTTTCTTATCTTTAAAATGGGATAATACAATTATGGGAAGTAAACGAGATAGTATGTGCAAGAGTGTAGAACAGTGCTTAGCGCAGAATAAGTACTCCATGAATTTTAGCTATTTTATTGGAAGTACCCAGAGCTGCTTTCTCTTTCCATCTGGACTTTAGGGAAGGGGGCTGGAAATGAGTCCTGAAATATCTTAGGATATTTTAGAAAACATAACGTGGGCCTTAGTTACTACTAGTGAAAACCTCTCGCTCTATTCCTACCAAAGCACCTTTTAATCTTGGGTATCCAGATTTCACCTTACCTTGATGATGCAAATGTGTGCCTCATGCACCAAGAGAGGCAGTTTGCTCCCAGGTCTTCCTGTTTAGGGACATCTTCAAAGGCCACACCCACCGTGTAATCCAAACACTCGTCCACCTCCACCTCCCAGTAATGGCGCCCTCGGACTGGAATTAGGTTTCCCATGACAGCAACACACCTGGTTTTAGAAAGTGGAAGCATCTGTGATTTGGGGTGACCCAAGCCCGGCTGTGCAGGTGAGTGACACCAACTGCTGGGGTCAGTCAGTAGGTGGTCTAGAAGTGTGGAGGCAGGTGTTTGAACACCCACTTGTAAAGCAGCACAGCCCTAACTCTCAAAGCTCACTTGACTGATGCTGAAGATTAGAAGAGGATTATTACACTGCTGGTCATAGGTGAGGAGGAGAAAAGCCAATAGAAAAGGCTCTGTTTGCTTTTTTCAGTGATTGGGCTTTCATAGTAACAAAAAGGTTTGGTTCACTTGTTCATGATGAAAGAAAGGGATTGAGGACTTCCCTGGTGGTCCAGAGGTTGAGACTCCGAGCTTCCACTGCAGGGGGTGTGGGTTCGATTCCTGATTGGGGAACTAAGATTCCGCATGCCACAAGGCGTGGCCAAAAAAAAAAAGAAAGGCACTGAAACCTAACAACACAGCATGGTTGAGGGAACCATGTGCTTGAGGTTCATGAGCTGGCCAGCACTTGCTTCTGGTCTCCTTGTTCCCCATCTGCCTCTCCCCCTCCCTCCCCAGTTCACACTTCAATTTGAAATATAAATCTGATCATATCTTTCTACCAATAATTTCGACCACCTAAATGGTAAAATCTAAACTTTTTTTTTTTTTTTTTTGGCACTGGACCATATGCATGTTTCTTGCCTCATCTTTGACCTCTTCCCATTAGGGACCCCATATTGCAGACACACTAAACTGCTTGTAGTTCTCCACACATGATCTTTCTGGCTTCCATTATTGGTACAGGTACAAGGCACTTTTTGCCTTGTTGTTCTGGAGAACTCTTTATACTTCAAGACCTTGCCCCTCCCAGAAGCCCTCCTTGGGGCTCCTATGATGCCTTCTCCATGCTTTTTTTTTTTTTTTATAAATTTATTTATTTTATTTATTTTCGGCTGTGTCGGATCTTCGTTGCTGTGTGCGGGCTTTCTCTAGTTGCAGCAAGCGGGGGCTACTCTTCGTTGCAGTGCACGGGCTACTTATTATGGTGGCTTCTCTTGTGGAGCATGGGCTCTAGGCGCATGGGCTTCAGTAGTAGTGGCACATGGGCTCAGTAGTTGTGGCTCCTGGGCTCTAGAGCACAGGCTCAGTAGTTGTGGCGCACGGGCTTCATTGCTCTGTGGCATGTGGGATCTTCCCGGTCTAGGGCTCGAACCCATGTCCCCTGCATTAGCAGGCGGATTCCTAACCACTGCGCCAGTAGGGAAGCCCAGGGACTATCTTTGTCTCTTTACCCCCAGCACACAGCACGTTGTTTCATGGGGCAACAGATGTACTGGTAACAGGATATTAAAATGGGACTCTAACTCAGCTTGGCTGGAACCCCAAAAGCCAAGACCAGAACAGTAGGTGGTAAGTACTCCCATATTACAATATGAGATGCTGGACCACCTACACAGGACTTGTAAAAGACGTGGCCAAAAACTGGTTTTGCAACTTTTAGTGCAACACCAAAGGGTTGAAGCTGAAGATGCTTGAGGCTGTGTCTACCCAGAGAGCTGTCTTATAATCCACACAAAGAGTGAAGTAGCAGTGGCCTGGTCAAAGGTGTGCGTTTTCAGAGGACCACGTATGAAGGAGACCCACCATAGAAATGCTGTAGATTAGAGGCTGCCCAACTCATGAATTATTGAAAAAAAGCCAATAAGATCTTAAAGATTTGATCAGTTGCATTCTGTTTTTTTAACGCAGGTAAGGACTTCATTGCTTCTTAATCCTCTCTGCCCCCCAACCCTGGGTTGAGTGGGCAGAGGCAGGAAAGGATAAAGTTGTGTTCCACTGTACTCTGTGCTGTTCTGCTGTCACATGCTAACACTTACATATAGTAGGTATGTAACACACATGCAGTAAGAAGGCCAGCAGGGAGCGAGTGTCAGAGGAAGTGTCGGCTGCAGGACAGTCCAGGACCCAGGCAGGGAGGCTGGATGCAGTTTTCCATTGGTGGCCCCTCTGGCCCCCCTAAGAGAGTCCTTTTCTTCCTTATAAGATCCTCCTGACTCTAAGACCAACCCACCGAGAATTCTTTTCATCCTGATTACCAGGAAGCTAAGAGCTGTGTTTAATGTTTAATCTTGGAAACAGAAATCAGCCCTTGAAGTTAAGCTGTGTTCTTTTTTTTTTTATCCATCGCTGTGATTTTTCTATTTCAGTAAGGCATATTTGCCCCGTTTTTTTTTTTTTTTTGATTTTTTTTTTTTGATGTAGACCATTTTTAAAGTCTTTATTGAATTCGTTACAATATTTTTTCTGTTTTCTTTATTTCTTTCGGGTTTTTTTTGGTCACAAGGCATGTGGGATCTTAGCTCCCCAATCAGGGATCGAACATGCACCCCCTGCATTGGAAGGTGAACTCTTAACCACTGGACTGCCAGGGAAGTCCCTTGCCCCCTATTTTAAGTCTTCTTTAAGCATTTGGAAAGAAATGAGTTACAAATACATCATTTTGACCTTGAGTACTAAGCTCTGGAGGTAGCGTAGATCCAGGCAGACAAGGCACATCTTTAATGGATGGCTCTCTCTCCGGTCGTGCACTAGCGTGACCACCATTCCCTCCACCGGCTTTGGGCTGGTTTTTCACCAGGGCTTTTGTTAGATAGTGTCACAGTGTGGGAGAGAGAGCTCTGGGCCAAGCACTGGGGGACCTGGGCCCTTGCTGTTCTCCCACGGCCTGACGGTGTGACCCTCCAGCCCTGGGAGCCCAGGACTCCACCTCAGAGACCACAACACGCCTGCTCTGCCAGCACCAGCCAGACCCCTACTCCCCTCTCCCCAGCCTCCCCTCCCCACCATCCCCTCCCCCTCACTCATTTCTAGGAGTGAGAGCCTGAAGCCCCCTTCAAGGTTGCATCTGTCATAATCCAACTTTACCCGAATAACAGCGTGTATTAGGGTGGTTCACAGACTGTTCAGGTGGGTGAGGGGCTGTTACAGTACCTGGTAAAGTGGGTGTCGCTGGGGAGTGGCTCCCCGGCGGGGGCTTTCCTCTCACTCCGTACCACTGTAAGCCCATCTTCAGAAACGGTCAGCCAGGGATGGCGGGTATGCTCGTTCAGGTGAAAGTAGCTGCCTGCGAGGGGAGGAAGCACACAGACACATCCCCCCACCAACAGCCAGTCACTCTGCTTTCTCCACATTGCGCTCCATGCGGGCCGAGGCTTCACCACGCGTGGCCGGCTTAGCTTCCCGCACGATACACGTGAGCCTGGACTTTGCGTGGTAATGACCCTCATGCTAATAATGGTGGCGGTTAACATGTGTTGGGGGTTACTGTGCGTCTAGTACTGAGCTAAGCGGTAACTCTTATCTCATTCACTCCTTACGAGTACCCAGGGGTTAGTATTTCCATCTTGTAGAGTAGAAAACTGAGGTGCAGGGTGGTTGAGGAGTCAGCTGGCAGATGACAGAACTCAAATTCGAACCCCAAGCCCCTCTGATTCCAGTGGCTGTGCCCTTAAATGGGAGGCTGTAAATACCTGCTGGTGAACAGGAATTTCTAACCTACTTGCCAAGGGGAATAGCAATTGAGGGAATTCTTAACGATCAATTTGACAAAGGTTAGCAAAATTCCACATTCAACTTTCAATTAGGGCAGCTAGGGAGAGGAAGGAGATTGTAACCATCTCCAAATCATGGTTAAAACAAAGCACATCAAAAGTACCGGACTTCCCTGGTGGCGCAGTGGTTGAGAATCTGCCTGCCGATGCAGGGGACACGGGTTTGAGCCCTGGTCTGGGAAGATCCCACATGCTGCGGAGCAACTGGGCCCGTGAGCCACAACTACTGAGCCTGCGCGTCTGGAGCCTGTGCTCTGCAACAAGAGAGGCCACGATAGTGAGAGGCCTGCGCACCGCGATGAGGAGTGGCCCCGCTTAACGCAACTGGAGAAAGCCCTCGCACAGAAACGAAGACCCAACGTAGTCATAAATAAATAAATAATTAATTAATTAAAAATGAATATCTGCTTATTAAAAAAAATAAAAAGGTACCGAATGGGTTTAATAAGAAATTAGTTTTTAAAAAAATCCTTTGTTTAGGGACATAGTAACTCATTCTCCATCATTGTCTCTTAGTCAAGCTCCTCAGCTCCCATTCTGTCATGTTCATTGCTTCAAATTCTACTTCAAGCCTCGCCACAAGCTGTCCACATTTTTTTTATTTTCTTTTTTGGCTGCATTGGGTCTTCGTTGCTGTGTGCGGGCTTTCTCTAGTTGCAACGAGCGGGGGCTACTCTTTGTTGCAGTGCACAGGCTTCTCATTGTGGTGCCTTCTCTTGTTGCAGAGCACGGGCTCTAGGCGTGCGGGCTTCAGTAGTTGTGGCTCACGGGCTCTAGAGTGCAGGCTCAGTAGTTGTGGTGCACGGGCTTAGTTGCTCCGTGGCATGTGGGATCTTCCCGGATCAGGGATCAAACCTGTGTCCCCTTCATTGGTGGGCAGATTCTTAACCACTGCACCACCAGGGAAGCCCCAAGCTGTCCACATTTATTTCCACAATTCGATGCTGCTGGAAATTTCATTTGCTACCTGAGCGGACGGACCAGGGGGAGGCAGGTTCCCACCTTGTAGCTGACAGGCATGGCCCTTACTGCCTGCTCTCTAGGCCTAAACAAGGATCGTTTTTTGAACAGATAGATATGTCTTTTGCCGATTCATGTTTATTTAAGTTTTTTGTAAATACACTCTTAACAAATTATTTGAACAAAGGAATTCAGAGACAACAATAACCAAGGGCTGGCTGTACCTTTTGCTCTGTTCTCTTTTATCGAAACAGCCAGAATTTGACATTTCAAAACACCAAGTCAGCACAAGAAATTAGAAATGCCAGTCAACCAAAGGAAAGTTCCATCACAATATAAAAGAAAAACCTGAGTCCTAATCCCAGCCCTAACCCCTACCGCCTTCGGCAGCCATGTAACTTGTTTTTCGCATCTCTGTGGAAGGAACATAAGTGGGGACTAATCGCATACCTTTCCTCCTGGTATTGGAAATGAGGACAAAATGATCCTACATCCCTCAGTGAAAGATCCCAGCCAAAGGAACGATGTCCCCTGAGCCCTGGGCCCAGGCTCCCTCCTTCTGATTCTTACCTGCTTGTCACCCAGTCTGCAGCTGGCCTGAGCTGGGCTTGCTCTGTGAGGTGTGGGAAGAGCCACCTGGCTTTAGCGCACCTTAGCAAAGCTCAGAACCCAGAGCCGTGGCAGTGCTGGGATAGCAGGAGATGCATGGAATGTTTCTAGTGATATCTCTGCTGACTCAGGACTTGAACATGAGATGTGACACTTCTATGATGTGCTGATGGCAAGTGCGGGGGTGGGGGGGGAGCTGGACGTGGATGTGGGCACCCACTAAGGCATCTGGAGCTACTTTGGGCCTGTGGGTAAGGAGATGTTTGGGCCGATAGCAGGGAGATAATCCATGGCCCATGGCTTTTCCTGGGAGTTTCATAAAGACCACGTCCCAGGGGTGGTGTTCAGCCTGTGTGAAATGTGGTTTCTGGGCCACCCAGGTCCAGTGTGACAAGCCTCTAGCCCACCTGAAGGGCATGGAGAAAAACCCTGAGTTCTAATGCTTGCTCAGCCACCCCATTGCTGTATGACTTGGGCCTTTGGTCTCCCCTTCTGTAAAATGGGACCCCAGAGCTTTGATCACCCCTGAGCCCCTTCCCAGCCTGATTTGCCATGTGTTCATATCAGTGAACATTTATCTATTTAACAATGAAGTCATAGCAGCCCTGGGTCTGCCACAAGGGGGTCACTTTGCTCCCAGAAAGTATGCGGCGGGGGTCACAGACCTGTGGTGTGGACTGTAGTGGGCTCGCTCCTTGCGCTGGGGCCCCCCACGTTGAGGGCTCGCACGTAGATGGTGTAGCTCTGCCGGGGCTGTAGCTGCACTAGGCACTCGCAGGTGGGGATGCCCACAACAGACCTGGGCAAGGAGGCAGCTGAAGTCACCCTGGGGCCGGGGCAGCCAGGCCCAAGCACCAGACCTCCCTTTCAAAGCAGGGATTTTTTAACTCCCCCCATCGCCGCCCCTGTCCTCTGACCTCCAGCAGCGGTGCAGGCAGGAGTGTTGACCCCCTCAGTGCTCCCTCCCACTCAGGTCCACTTTTCTCATTTCTTTGTATCCCTTCTGTCTGTGGCTCTCTCCCCTCCAAGCTCCCCACCCCTTGTCCCAGGCACCTTGTCTAACGCTGCATGGCGGGGGCATGCATGCAGTTGAATCCAGTGTGTCTCAGTCTGTCTGGTAGGGCCACAACCCACAACCTCTCTGAGGGCAGGGGTCAAGTACCACTTACGTAAGCACAGCGCTGGGCCCCTAGCAGGCTCTCAGTCTGTGTTTATGAACAAATGATCTGGCTAGAGCTGAAAGGCCCACAGAAGCCCACTGCTATTAACCTCTTTGAGGGCAGCTACCTACTGGGAATAATCCAATTTATGTAAGTGGTACAATACAGGATTACAAGCCCATGGTTGCCACTGTCTGTACTCCTGCAGCTGCCAACCCCATTTCAGTTCAGTGGGAAAGAGAAGCCTTCAGGGTGATGCCCATTTACAGATACAATACCCACACCTGGCGAGGCCAGGATGTCCAGGTCACTCTGAGGCTATAGCTCTGGCCAGAGGGGCACTTTTACATATTCATTCCATCAGTATTTTTTATTTTATTTATTTATTTGGTTACGCTGGGTCTTAGTTGCGGCAGGCGGGCTCCTTAGTTGCAGCTCGCTGGCTCCTTAGTTGCGGCTCAAGGGCTCCTTAGTTGTGGCATGCAAACTCTGAATTGCGGCATGCAAGTGGGATCTAGTTCCCTGACCAGGGGTCGAACCCTGGCCCCTGCATTGGGAGTGCAGAGTCTTAACCACTGCACCACCAGGGAAGTCCCTTCATTCAATAAGTATTAACTAAACACCTTAGGTTCCAGAGACTGTATAGGGAGGCCCTAGGGAAAACGAATGTAGTTCCTGCCCTCATAGAGCTTACAGTCTAGAAGAGAGGCATTTCTCAAGCCATCACTGGAAGAAACATAAGATGGTAACCATGACAAGTTGCCAGTGTACTATGGAAGGTATAGTAGGGGAGAGGTGACTTTTGAGCTGAACTCTGAAGAATGATGAGGAGGTAATTGGATAAAAAGAGAATAGAAGAGTCTCCTACATAGAAGAAGCATGTGCAAAGGCCCTGTGGCAGGAAGAAGCGTGGAAAGTAGGAGGAACTAAAATATGACCAATGTGGTTGGGACCGGAGGAGGAGGGCAAGCTGGTGTGGTTAACCTGGAGAGGCAGGAAGGGGCCAGAGCCTGTGAAGGAATTTTGTCTTTTCTCCAGAGCAACAGGATGCCATGATTAGGTTTATACTAGGAGAGTCAGCACCATCCCAGATCACCTAGGTCACTGACCAGCCTTCTGATGACCCCAATCATAATGGGCTTGTCCCAGGTATCAGGCGCCCTTAAAGTATCAGCACAAGTTGCAAAGGAAATCCAAACCATTCAGGTGGCCAGACCACTGGACTCACTGCCCTGCTTCTGAGGATCCCCAGAAGTAGATCACCAAGGTCAGCAGCCCTGATGTGCTTGTGGACGTATGGATTCTACCTGGGGCAAATGGGTGGGTGGGATAGATGGCCAGGGCCCAAGCCCTGAATTTAGCATGGAAGAATCTGTTGACACCAAACCCCTCTCTTCCGTTTCTCCAGAGCTGGGTAGGTACACAGCAGGGCAGCCCCTGGGACTTGGTGGCTGGTGCCGGGCTGCCTGGTTCATTCCCCTTCCACAAGCTTCTGCACTGCCTGGTTGTAACCCAGAGGTACATCCATGTTTCCTCCACTGTACACAGCTGTAGATTCGTAGGATCTGCAGGCCCTTGTGGTCACTGAGTCCAGCCCTCTTTTATCTGTGAACCCCTCCAGATCTCTGCCAACCAAAGGGGAATGTGAGCCTCCAGACAGCCTTCTACCATGGACACGATGTTCTTTGTACACTGAAATCTAATCTCTTTCACTTCTGCCTCTCACAGTTCTCTCTACTTCTTAAATTCCAGCCAGGCGGGTCTCCTGGTTCCTCCAGTACAGGAAGCTCACGCCTGCCCAGGGGCCAGGTGCTGCCTCCATCCACTGTCTCAGGCCTCAGCCCTTCCCATGCATCAGGTCTCAGTTCAGACGTCTACTCTATCCAAAGTAAGCCCCCACCTCCACCGCATTCCCTATTTCATTGAGTTTCTTTTCCCTTCATAGCACTGTGTATTTTAAGCATTTGTTTTCTTGGTTTTGGTTTATTTCCCCCGACTCAGCTGTCAGCTCTGTAAGGGTGGGGAATTTGCCTGTCTGGTTCACCAACGCCCAGGCACCACCTATGCTCTCAATACTTGTTGAATGAATGATGGTAAACCTTGGTTGGGCTAAGAAAGCAAACCTGACATTTACCCTTTATTCACTCATCCATCATTCACCTTCAATGGTAGCATTCCAGCTATTTCTCACAAAAATAAGCAACCTAAAATTAGGGTTCCTGTGTGTCACAAATTCTGACCTTCTCTCCAGACTCCACACATTTCCTAAGCTGTGTCACTGTGTCAAGGCCTCTCGTGCCCAGCCAATGCCCCTCATGACTCACTCAGTTACGCCCGAGGCTCCCGGCGTTTCTGCCTGGGTCAACTCCACCGTGTATGAGTCCACAGGATTCAGGTTCCCAGACTCCCAGCAGATCAGCGCAGCCTCTTCACAGCTCCTTATCTCTTTGCTTTTTATAATGGGGGGACAAGGTGCTAAATGCAGGGGGAAGGGAGAGATGAACAAACCTGTTCACATCCAGCCCTGTGGTCCAGAGCATGGGCAGACATCGCAAGCACTCTCTTCCTACAAGAGATTCAGTGCAATAGAAAGCTATAGACTGAACATCTGTGTCCCCATCCAAATTCATATGGTGAAACCTCTTCCCCACTGTGATGGTATCTGGAGTCTTTGAGAAGTGATTAGGTCATGAGGGTCAAAGGGGTTTATTATACAAGAGAACCCAGTGAGCTCCCTTGCCCCTTTCTGCCATGTGAGGACACAGCAAAAAAGACAGTTGCCTCTGAACCAGGAAGGGTCCTCACCAGACACTGAATCTGCTGGCACCTTGATCTTGGACTTCCCAGCCTCCAGAACCATGAGAAATAAATTTCTGTTGTTTATAAGCCACCCAATCTGTAGTATTCTGTTATAACAGCCCAAATGGACTGAGACACCAGGGAATCCCTTTCAGATGTTCCTGGAATGGAGGATGGTTGCAAGGTTCAAATGGTACTGTGTCCAAGAGCAGTACTTTTTGATATTTTGAGACCAGCTGTGAGAAATTGTCCCTGCCATATCAGGCATATAGATTTGGTGTATTAAATGAAAGAAAAAAATGCAAAGCTATTTCTGCCCTTCCAAGTGAAATCAAGAGCCCTGCCACGTCAAGAAAGCCGTGACTCTGTGTCCCCTTCAGTGAAGGTCCTGCTACAGAAACAAATGGCCCCCTTACCTGTTATGTACACTGCACGCTCACTGGCGGGGCTGAGGCCAGCCCTGTTCTGAGCTGTGACCAAAAATTCATACTGGGTATTTGGCACAAGGTTTGTCACTGAGCAATATGTTTCTTTGACCGTCATCGTAAACGCTGGGGAAAAAATAAAGACAAGAATTCAACCCTAAAATAGGCCAACTGGCTCCAAGTTCATTGTGCTGTAATCTATTTCCCCTGTAATGGATACAGAACTGGCCACCAATTCCTCCCATCTGTGTATGCATGCCCCTCGGCAGCGTGACTCGGCTGATCCTTCCATTGAGAGGTCTGGTCTTTCCCACTATGCCTTGAAGTTGGGCTTAACCATGTGACTTGCTTTGACCAATGGGACTATAGCAAACATGGTACGAACAGAGATTTGGGAGGTGCTGGTGCACAGGGGCCTTGTCCTCTTCCTGCCAGGAATACTTCCACTTCCATGGGAACAACCTTCAGCCAGCCTCCTGGAGGATGAGATCACATGGACAGAGGCCTCAGCCGTTGCAGCTGAGGCCCTAGACATATAAGCAAGGCCATCCTAGCCCATCCAGCCCTACCAAGCTGACCCAGACCAGAAGAACTGTCCAGCCAATTCATAGAATTATAATACATCATAAATGCCATTATTTTTAAATTTTATTTATTTATTTATTTATTTTGGCTGTGCCGGGTCTTAGCTGCAGCACACAGGATCTTCGTTGTGGCACACGGGCTTCTTAGTTGTGGCATGCAAACTCTTGGATAAATGTCATTTTAAAAATTGAAGTACCTTTGATTTACAATATTAGTTTCAGGTGTACAACATAATGATTCAATACTTTTATAGATCATACTCCAGTTAAAGTTATTATAAAATATTGGATATATTTCCTGTGCTGTACAATATAGCCTTGTAGCTTATTTATTTTATACATAGTAGTTTGTACCTCTGAATTTCCTACCCCTGTTCTGCCCCTCCCAACAAATGAATGAATATAAATATTTGTCATTTTTAGCCAATATGTTGTGTACATGTGTGTGTTTGGGGGTGTTGTTACACAGCAAAAGCTAACTGATACACGTCCAAACATCCCCAGACTCTTGAAAGGCAGTAATAAGTCATTAATCCACTCTCTGATATCAGTTCCTTTATAACAAAGTGATCCATTAAAGATCTTTATTGATCCCCAGGACAAAGCCCTAACACAATGGCCTCTTCTGCAGAGGGTGCCAGCAGGGTTGATTTGTGGCAAAAACTGACTGATCGATCAGATCTGACTTTTTGGTCCTCAATCTCCCTTTTCAAATCTCCCCTTCCCCCGGCCCCCCTCACGCCCTCTTTAATCCTTACTCTGACCACCCTCACTCTCCCTCATCATTGCTTAAACTTACTTTTCTCAAGGATTCCCATTCCTTACAAATCCCTGGGCAGATAAACCATCCTCACCTTCGGCACATAGAACCCTCCACCTGTGTGACCCGGTACAAGGAGAAAAGCTCTGGGCAGGGAGCCTGCGGACTTGATTCTCATCCTGGTTCTGCCGTAACTCACGGTGTCCCCACAGACAGCTCATTTCTCTCTAGGTCCCAGATTACTCATCCATAAAATGGAGATCCAGCAATCTCACTCTGACCCCATGCACACAGAACAGGCCCTACCAGGCTGGCCCTAATCCCTGATTCCTTCAGATGCTCAACTGGGGCTCCTCTGCTCTCTCTCTCTTTTTTTTTTTTTGGCTGCTCCATGCGGCCTGTGGGACCTTAGTTCCCCAACCAGGGATCGAACCCATGCCCCCCTGCATTGGGAGCATGGAGTCTTAACCACTGGACCACCAGGGAAGTCCCCTCCTCTGCTCTCTTGACTCTCCCTTCTCAATAGGAGACTGGCTTATCTACTATGGTGGGTAGGCAGATATCTCAGCCCTAACCCCGGGCCTGCCAGCTCCATTTCCCTGGGAAGAGGATGGGCCAAGAGCTGCCCACAGTGGAGGCTGGGGGCCATTCCCAGCAGCTGGCTCCATCTGGGAATGTGGATCAGATCAAGAGCAGCCCTCCCAGGCTGCAGAACCCCCCTCAGCCCCCATGGGAGTCTGCAGACTAACCCTCCAGATTCTCCCAACACAGGGTTGCTCTGAGGAGAGCCAGCCCGCGCTCACATGCTGGGACGGGCTAGAGCCCAGCCAGTCCAGCTGGGCCTCTTCAAGGAGGGGTGTCCCCACCCCTCTTGCACACAGTGCAGCCAGAGACTTATCCCAAGGACAACTCTGACCCAACAGCGGTAGATACACTCCACATACCTTAGCCTGGCCTTGTGATCCTCCCCAGTCAGGCCCCAACTTGCCTTCCTATTCCTTTCTGCCATGCTCACCTGCCTGCATCCCATCCTCTGTGTAGTTCCCAGATCGAGACAGCTCCAAGGAGCCAGGTGTGCAGGTTCATCCCATCTCTACCTTCCCAACCTCCAGGAAGGCAGGGCCCTGGCCTCTGAGGGGCCTTAGCTGTTCTGGAGCGTGGTTCTGTTCCTGGCAGAGCCTCACCTGCTCCATCCTTCCGAGGCGAGCTGTCCTGCACTGGCCAGTAGGATAGCTGATAGCTCTCTATGGTGTCATCAGAGTATAAGCTCCAGCACACTCGGACTGAGGAACTTGTGGCTGAGTTGGGGGCCTGTGGGTTTATCACTGGAGCAGAAGGAGCTAGAAAAGGAAAACAGAGAAAAACAAAAACAAATGAGGAGCCTTAAGTAGAGGTATGGATTGGGAATGGCCCCTTTTACAGGACAACCGATCCCTCAATGCATCCTTGGGCTTTGGAGGTGGAAGAGGCAGCCCAGAGTGGACAGGGATGGGAAGGCCAAACCCCCCAACCGTGAGCCTGAAGCAACTGGTATGTCCATTCCTGCTTTGACCAATCCACACAAGCTAGAGGAGGTGGGGTTGGTGACAGCGATTCAGGCTGGGGTATGGTTTGTAAGTCCTGACCTAGGGATGGGTCCTCTGACCCTTCCACGCCATCCAAAGAGGCAGGACAGCCAGGACCACAGCACTGCTGCCCTCAGCCCTGGAGTGAACAGAGGAGTGAAAGAAGCCTTCAACAGGGATGCCTTGCTTTTTCTGGGGGACCCATCCAACAACCGTCTCCTTCATTATGATGAGAGAAGATTGGGTTTGGCCAAATTGTGCTTTTCAGAACCAACTTCTTTAGAGTCCATCTACTGAGTTAATTCTTTTCTTCTCTGTAGGTTAATATTTCTGCCTCCCCCAGCCCCACACAGGCTCACCCACAACCAAGAAACACTCCTTGTTTTTCTTCCATAATTCTTCTCCAATGGCAGCACCTCCCTCCATCCCAAGCTTTCAAGAACATCCTTATTTTCAAATTCTGAAATTGTTCAGTCCAGGTAAGACTTAAAGGAATGAACTCAGCCTTTCCTTGCTGGTTGGGGGCTGGAAGACCCTAACATGACAAAGGTGAGAAGAGAAAGAACATGTTATCTCCACATGGTGGAGTTCAAGATGCACAGAAGATGCCCTTCTATACCCTGCAGAGAACAGCCCCGTTAGGGGATGCAGTAAGAAGAGGGATGGCTCCAGGTGGAAGCAGGAGGGTGATGGTCTACATGGGACCTGGACGCAGGAGGGTGATGAAAAATCTCCATGTTTCTCAAGTGCTGACTTGGGCGATAGTGCCTTTCCTTCCAAAAGACTGGGCCTGATTACTTGGGCAACACCATCCCTAGACCATCCAAAGGACTTCATAGCTCAGTGAAATCTCCCCTTGACCCAGTGAGTCTAAGAATGGCCTCCAAGATTTATAATTAAGGACATTCATTGCAGTATGGTTTATAATGGTGAAAAACCTAGAAACGTCTTGGCATCCAACAGTTGAGGATTAAGTAAACAGATTAAGGTATATAGCCATCAGAGTGATGTTGTAGAAGACTTTATCAGTGTGAGAAAATATTCATCACAATTGTTTTGCTAAAAAAAAGCAGATTACAAAACAGAATAATTCCATTTTTATTTTTAAAAAATCTGTATAAAGGAAAAACCCAAAATGATATACAAAACATTGTTCAGAATGTTGCTGGGTGTTGGTGAGAAAGGAAATGTGAGCAATCAATAAAAGCTAAATTGTAGTATTCTTAAAAATAAGTTATCACAATAAGATTTTTAAGAGCTACCTGGCACCATGTGACGTGCTGTACATACATTACCTTATTTATTTCCCACCATGTCCCCATGAGTCATGATTATGTCCATTTTACAGACAAGGAAACCAAGGCTCAGAGAGGTTAGGTAAGTTGTCCAGGGTCACACAGCTAGGAAGTAGCAGGGCTGGGATTCTCATCAGCTCCATAGGATTCCAAAGCCCATCTCTTAACCCTATGCTAAAAACAACCAACTGGGAGGAACATATATACAACAGTCGAGAAAATAAAATTTGGGATACTTGCTTGGAGTAAATTAGGCTTTCTGGGGCCAGATGTTGGCACCCTGGAGAGTGAGGGTGGGTATTTACCCCAGGAAGGTCAGCCTCTGTTTTCACCCTTACAAGCCATAAGGACAAAACCATGAAGCTCATGCAGCTGGTGGGGGGAAAATGCCTGTTTCTAAATCTTTATGATTTTTTTTTAGCCATCAAAGTTTCTAACTCAAAGCTCAGGGAAACCAGTGTGAAGTATGCACACAAGTGAGATATACGCACCTGGGATGGTGTTAATGGAGCCCATAAGCTCCTCCACATCAGAGAAGTCCAAGGTCTGGTCTTCAAATTCAGGCTGCGCCGAGATTTCCACATCTGTTTTTGTTTTCAGGAATTTTCCGAGTCTGTGGGTATAAAAAGACACACTAACGAGAATGGAGGGGCATTCTCCTCGGGGGTCACTAGTGATAAGCAATGAGGGCCTCTTGGCTGAACTTTTATTTCCTTATTTTAACATGCTGCGGGCTGCCTTCTGGCATCGCTTCAGTGACTGACCTACGAGGTCACCCACGGGGATGGGCGAGTTGGTTCACGCCTTTGAGGAGAGGAGAAGGGGTGGGGTCATGTCAGAGGGTAGGGGGCGGGAGGATGTCCACCTACGAGCCCCTGATCCACACCTTCTGGAAGATCCTCCGATGCTGACCTGGGAGTTCCCACCCCACATCACCCCAGGCCCCAAAGACATACAGCCTCTCTGGGGCTCCCTCTCCACATGGTCAAGGGCCCTCAAGTCGATGACCATGGACCGGGGCTCTGGGTCTTCTGCGCCTGCTCCTGGCCATCACAGGGTTTGTAAGTAGCAGAGGCACAATTTGTAACCATGTCTGTCTTTTGCCAAAACTCATGCTCTTAACCCTTATATTATTAAGCTTCAGTGTTCGTGTTGCTTTACAGACATTGTCTGATTTTATTCCCATAAAGCTATCCCTGTTTGTAGGTAAGGAAGGTGGGTCCTAGACTGGTTGGACTTGCCCAAGGTCATGGGGGTAGCAGGATTTAAACTCCAGTCTGACTCTATAACGTGCATGCTTTCCGCAGCACACAGTCTGGGTCCTGGCCCAGCTGGGGGATGCTGGGGATGATCTCTGTTCCTCTTGGTGAAAGGAAGGGCTCAGAGAGGAAATCTGACCCTGGGCTTGCAGGCTAGGCCTCATCATATGCTCCCTTCCAGCTCTGAGATTCTAAGATTTGGTACTAGAGGGTCCTTGTGATCCCATACTGTCCTTCCAAAGCCAGTGCTATTTACTCGTAGGGGCAGACACAAAAGCTGAAACTGGGACCATATAACCAAGTGGAACTGATATCTAGTTGGATATCTAGAGGTAAACCGAAAAAGAAAATACATGTCAGAACAAAAGTATTACCTGTCAGTCATAGCCACAGCGTCCTAAAAAGAAGAGAAAAAATATTGAATTGAATTTGGAAATAAGTTTCTTTTTCAAACAATATAATAATATAAACATATGTTAAAACTCGGAAATGAGTAAAAGAGAAAAATCAGCCATGTCCCATGCCCTAACAAAAATGACTCTTATGACACCTGTATAGTTTCTTCCCATTAACATTATGTGAGCACTTTCCAGGTTACAGATGGTCTTCTGGATCATCAATTTGAAAGACCGTGTAGCAGTTCATTGAATAGGAACTCCATCGTTCACTCTACTGTTGGACATTTTGGTTGTTTCCAATTTCTCACCGTCATAAATAACAGAGACAACGTCTTCATATATATCACTTTCTCTACATTCTGGATTATGTCACTGAGCTACAGTGATATTGAGGAACCATTGGTTCAAAAGGTCTGAGTAGTACTGAGGGCTCTGATGGTGCCTGCCCACCTGCTGTCCAGCTTGGGTCACAGCTCCCTCGCCACCCCAAGCACGGCAGGAAGGAGGCGCTGTTGGGCTTGGAAGGACCACTGTGGCGTGGCCAATGTAAAGGCCGTATTTGGTAACTAGGAAGCTCTGGAGGCTGAGGGCCCCTCCCTCACATCCTGGACCCCACTGCTGCCCCATATTCCTGTGGGACTTTGTAAAGAAAGCAGACCCCATCTCTGAGCTTGAAATTCCCACAGTCTGGCTACATGGGGACTTGGGGTCAAATTGAAGTGGATTTCAAGAGTATCAAGAGATGGATTTTTCTTTTTTTTTTTGCATGTCTGAGCTTATGAAGTGAGATGTATAATGGCTGCACTTGTAACTGGGAAACAGGAGGTGCCTTGTTAGCCTAGAGATCTTTCTCCCCAGACCTCCAGGAGGCTGTCTGAGATGGCCAGAAAAGTCTCAGAGCACTGTTTTTTGTTTGTTTTGTTTTTTTGTTTTTGTTTGTTTTAATTTTTGGCTGTGGCATGTGGGATCTTAGTTCCCCAACCAGGGATAGAACCCGTGCCCCCTGCATTGGAAGGCGGAGTCTTAACCATTGGACCCCCGGGGAAGTCCCCTCAGAGCACCATTTTTGCCCCACTTCACGAAGAGGGCACAAATCTTTGGGTAACCAGGACAGAGGAACAAAGACTCTGGTGTTAGCTGAGCAATGGTGGCGGGAAGGGTCAGCTGTGTATGAGCCTGCTCAGCCACTCATGGCGAAGCTGTGCAGAGAGACGAAGGATGTATCATGGTGATACATCCAGTGGAATCAAATGGATGCTGACCGTGAAAGTTGGTTCCAACATCTCCAGGCAGAGAGGGGACAATCTAACCTACTCTAATCATAATTGTCATTTCAGTTCATTATTTCATTTCACTTCATTACTGACCTTAATGAAATCAACTTTCTCTTCATGACACATCTCCTCTATTGTTTCCATCAGTTCTTTGCAGGTTTCAAGATTTTCTCCACAGCTGACCAGCTGTCCATACAAGGCTTCCAGCTTCTCTTTTTTTTTCTCCCCTAGAGCTTGTATTTTTTCTTCATATTTTTGAGCAAGTGTTTCCAAGATCTCATTGTAATGTGACTCAAAGTTTTTTTCTTGTCTTCCAAAATTCTCCTGCAAGAAATAGTTGATCTCAGCCATCATTTCACTGCATGTATGTTGACTACAGAGTTATTTGGGGCATGAAAATGTATCTATCCAGAGATGTTTTAGTCCCTCCCTGTTGTCTTCACATCGCTTGCCAGGGTGCTGAGGTGGACAAAAGGGTATCTAGGACCAGGAGTATCTAGAACCCCAGCAATAATCTTAACAAGAATTACTGCTTTCTCTGCTGGCCGCATTTTGCAATCCTCTTCCCCATACCCCACCCACTTCTGTTATAGCCACCTCCCATCACCATGACAACGGACCAGGAAGATTGCCAGTGATGAGTCAGCCTGCCACTGGAACTTTGGACCTTAACATGGAAATGTCTTCCCTGGGAGAATCCCACCTGTCTTTCCCTCCTGAGCTCTCAACATCTTGTGACACTCACCTCCACTCCCTGATGCTTGGACTATACAAACATCAGGATCACACAGATTCTCATATCAACTAAGAAAAAGATGCAGGGGAAGGGGAATAAGCCGGGTGCTGCTGCCTAATAGATGAGGAAAGGCAGGAAGGAAGAGAGAGGGTTGTGCCAGTACTTAATCCTGGAACGCAGTGGATGAGAAACATTAATTAAAGCATATCAAATCCTGGTCCCCCTAAATTAGATTGGAAGCCCAGGAGAGCTCTGTGAGTTCTGATTTATACCATCCTTATTAGATAACAGAGACATTTCCAAAGAAGAGGCTCTTATCAATCATTCAGGGAGTATTTACTGAGCACCTATTGTGTACACATTCTAAGACTTGCTCAGAATGGTGGAAGAGAGGGAAAAGCAGTAGGTGACCCCCACCAGTGTTGAGTGTAAAAGGAAGAGCTTAGAGTCCTCACTGAGGGTGAAGCTGCTCTGATCTGAGCGTGAGCTGGCAGTACAGAGGGTAGGGAGTTCTGTCCTGGCTGTTGTATACTTGCCCTCCTACCACCCACCACCCTATGCTTAGATGTGGAAGGGCTTCTTGTCCCTTCTCTGTACCTTCCATAGGGAATTAGTGGAATAGCTGCCCTCCCTTTTAAGATTGGGGGTGGGGAGGAAAGTCTAGCTTCACGGGACGGGGGCCCAGGGCTTAGTTCATTCATATGAGTTGCTCCTGTTGATACAATCTGAGGCTGCATTAATAGAATGAGAACATCCACATGAAGAGAGGGGTCACAGGAAGTCCTCTGGTCCTTATTTCTGGGCTACCTCATCTGGATGGCTAGGTTGCATGCTGGCATCACAGCAGTAGACTTCATACCTACTAGGCACACCCAGGGGACCATGACATGTTTGGTGACAGGCACAGAAACTTATTGATCTTGTGAGAAATAGGTAACAGCCGAGGAAAAGAACACTTATCAATGACAGGATGGGTGTCTTGCAATGCCTTATCAGGCTGGCCCATGAAAGAGTCCTACCTTGTCATAGGACCAGAGCTATAAAGACACCGAAGACCCAGCCCATGAGAGCTAATAGTTCAGCAGGGAATGCTGCCAGGTAATCAGTTCCACAGGTACGTGCCCACTGTGCTACGGGAGGGCAGAAAGAGGGGTGAGGGAAGAGGAGCAGTACTGACACCATATGTTCCAAGAAAACAGATTCCCTAACTCATACCAGACACAGCTGATGGAAGCAATGAGTATCTGACTGGGTCATCAAGCGTGCTCTTACCTCCACAGTGATGAAAACCTCCTCCAAGTGACTTGCAAAATTTTCCATCTCAATAATCTGCTTTTCCAATTTGTACATGTTTTTGTGAATTTCATCCTATCAAACAAAGGATCCCAAGAAGACATTAATGCTATGTTTTCTCTCTCTCTCTCTTTTGTAGAAGGCATTTTAGATTTATTCCCTGCCTACATACTTGAGATTCAAATGCAATATCAAGAGAAAGGAGAACTAAGGCGATCTATTTACCTTGGCACTTTCCAGTGCTTTACTGAGCGGGGTCACCTCGTGCTCCTTGTGCTCATCAAAAACCTTCTCCGATGCTCTTATTGGAGTTTTGCAAGTGACACAGAAGACATCGGCAGCTTCTTCCTCGTCCTCCTCCTCTGGGATAACGTAGCACTCATACTCCTCACTGGCATGGCCGTGGGTGTACCTATAGGCTTCCCGCAAGTCCTGGCACTGGCCTGCCGAGCCCCATGCCCCGAAGCCCAGGTCTTCAGCCTTAGCAGCCTCACCACTAAGTCTCCAGTCTCTCTGCTCCCTCAGTGGCTCTCTCCCCATCATCATATAAGGAGGATATTCTGAAACCTCTATTCTGGGCATGCTTTCGTCAATAAACTCATCTCCTAATTCGTGATCATCTTCAAGTCCATACAGATGGACAAGTTCATCCACTTCCTCTCCAAGGTCTCTCTGAGCCTTCCCTTTCATGGGCTCTCTTGGCTCATTGGTCATTTCGGCTTGAACTACTTCTCTTCTCATCTGAGTGTCTTCTTCTGGGAAGATCTGCAGTCTGTCTTCAGAGTCGTACAGATCTGTGTGATGAAAGTGGAAGTCCTTGGCAGCAGCGGGCCTGCCCAGCCCTGGTGCCTCCCCCGCCTCCCCCTCCATCGTAGCTCTGGGCAGCACTTCTGCACAAGCAGGATTCTTCCTGGACAGTTCTTAGTGGATACCCTGGATCCTAGAACACAAAACCCTATTTATGAGAAGGTCGTTGCAGTAGATGGTCATTAGATTGGGCTCAACTTATTCACAATTAAAAAAAAAAAAGTCATCTGAGCAGCTCAGTTGTAGTTTCACTTTAAACAATCTGTAAAGAAAGATTTGCTTTCTACAGGAGGATGGGCTTCCTAAGCTTAAAAGAGACAGGAGAAATTATGAAAAAAGAAAAACAAACATAAATTGATTTGACTAACAAATGACCTCTATACATTGAAAAAACCTAAAAATCTCAAAAGGCAAAATAATAGGAAGTGTTTCAGGCAATTATTATTAAACAAATTATATGAATTAATTGAAAAGAAAAATCTCATGTTCATGCCCTGATTTTATATACTTGTATCTATCAATAAACATTGTGATACTTGAAAAAAAAAAAATCTCAGTAGGTTACTGAGCAATGAGAATTTACAAAATAATTTCTTTTGCATATAATATTACTTGTACAAAAACATTTGGAAAATAGTTCGTCCTTATGAGTAACAGAGAACAAATAAGTCGATGCCATTTTGCCTTTTGATACCCAAGGCTGGGTAAGGGTCCAGTGAAGTGAGTACTCTTACATGTTGTTGGTTAGAAGATGCATGGCCCCACCTTTCTGGAAAACAAGTGTGACAGCATGGATCAAGAGCCTTAAAAATGTTCACACTCTTTAACCTAACAGTCCTCTTCCAGGACCCTAAGGAAAAAATCTCAAATACAGTGGAAAAAATTATTTCTATATAAAAATGTCCACCAAAACCTTTTTTTATAATAGCCAAAAAAAATTGTAAAGCCCTAACGATTAGGAGAATGGTTAAGTAAAGTAGGATATGTACACCCTGTAGAATATAATGTAGCTTTTAAAATACTAGGGAGAGCAAATGATAGCTTGGAAAAAGACTTACTATATGATACTAAGTAAAATAAACAGAGTACTCTATGTATAGACTATGAGGTCCACTATTTTAATGGAGGTACACAAAATCTAGAAAGAAATAATAATAGTAGCAGTAAATACAATATTAGTAGTAGCTACCACATATTGAGCACTTACTGTGTGCTTTTTCTGTGATAGGCAGTTTATTTTACTTTATTTTATTTTTTAGCTTTTTTTTTTTTTTTTTTTTGGCCACACAGCATGTGGGATCTTAGTTCCCAGACCAGGGTTCGCACCTGCACCCCATGCATTTAACCCCTGGACCACCAGGGAAGTCCCTGTGCTAGGCAGTTTATATACATTCTTCTATGTGGTAGGCACTACTGTTATCCCCATTTTACAGATGAGGAAACAGTGGCTCCGAGAGGGTATCTTATGCAAGGTCAATGGCTAGTTAGTTGTTGAACTGGGATTTGAACCTTAGTGTGTGTGGCGGCCATAAGACTGTGCCTCGCAGATATCCAACTATAGAGGCCACAGATATCCAACTGACCAGGGGCTTTGGCTACACTCTGAAAGCCATCGTCACATTTGCACGGAGGACATGCTTCCTGTGGGCGTCTTCCATCCAATGACAAAGTGTAGCAGGGACACTAAGGCAGATCCATTTCTGATTGACACAAAACTACTCTGGAGGCAAATCTTGGCTGGAGGACTCCTTGACAGTCTTGCCAAACCTTTCTTAGAGGACATGGCAGGTTAGGATGATTCCTCAAAACCCTCCTTCCTTCTCTCCTTCACTCGGGGTCAGACTTGCATCATGGTCTGACAGCTCTCTCAGCCTTTCCCATCTTCCTCCCGTTTTTATCTCATACAAGAGTTTCCCCTAATCAAATTATTGTATATCTAATCTCATCTGGTGCCTGCTTCTCGGAGGACCTTGATGAACACTGTCTGTTGGACTATAAAGTCCTTGCTTGCTTCTCGGCACAGAACTGCCATTATGTTATATTATTTTTTGGTAATAGTTCAACTGATGCATAACTCACATAACATACAACTCACCTGTTTAAAGTGTATAAATCAATGGTTTTTTAGTATAGTCACAAAAATGAGCAATGATCACCACAGTCAATTTTAGACCATTTTCATCACCTCAAAAAGAAACTCTGCATCCGTTAGCTATCACCACCCACACTCCCTCATTTCCACTAGCCCTAAGCAACCACGAATCTATTTTCTGTCTCTACTGATTTTCCTATTTGGACATTTCATGTAAATGGAATTGTATGATATGTGGTCTTTTGTGACCAGCTTCTTTCTTAGCGTAATGTTTTCAAGGTTCATCCAGGTTGTAGCATATGTCAGTACTTCATTTCTTCTTAGGGCTGAATAATATTCTACTGTATGGATATATCATATTTTGTTTATTCATCAGGTGATTTGCACTGTTTCCCATTTCATTTGGGTTGATTTCACCTTTTGGTTATTATAAATAATGCTGCTAAAATATTTGTGTACAAGTTTTTGTGTGCATATATGTTTTCATCTCCCTTGGGTATATACCTAGGAGTGGGATTGCTGGGTCAAACGGTAACTCTGTTTAACGTTCTGAGGAATTGCCAAACTGTTTTCCAAAGTGGCTGTACCATTTTACATTCCTACCGGCATTGTATGAAGGCTCTGACTTCTCCACATCCCTGTCAACACTTATTATCGATTTTTTTTATTATATCGTGAAGGCACAGGTGAGCCAGGTTGTCAAGCAGGTGAGCAAAGAGAGTTGGAAGCATTATGCAGGCATAAGGAGGACCAGCAGAAAGTGGTCACCAGGCCTCATGAGAGACCCTCAGCCAGAATCATTCAGATGAGCTGCTCTCAGATTCTTGACCCTCAGAAACCATGCAAGACAATAAATGTTTATTGTTTTAAGCTACTAAATTTTGGAATAAATTGTTATGCAGCAATAGACAACCAATACACTGTCCCAGCCTAAAATAACCTTTTTTCCCTCTTAATACCATTCTCTCCCTCCTTTTTTTTTTTTTTCCACATTTGGGCTTCTCCAAAGGGTAGCAGTTAAACTATTGATCTTCAGACTATGGCATCTGTACATAAAAACTTTCCAGGGGTTACACGGACATGGATAGTTTTAAGAGTATCAGTTTCCAGATGTCCAGCATAATATTTAATCTTTCCCAGAGCTGCTCTGCCTGGAAATAAGCCAGCAGTCGAGGCTTCCTGCTGGTTATCTTTTCACAATAGCCCTTCTTTTTTTTTTTTTTAATAATTTTTTTAATTTAGTTATTTTTGGCTGCGTTGGGTCTTCGTTGCTGCACACACGCTTTCTCTAGTTGCAGCGAGCGAGGGCTACTCTTCATTGCGGTGCGCAGGCTTCTCATTGCAGTGGCTTCTCTTGTTGCGGAGCACGGGCTCGAGGCGCGCGGGCTTCAGTAGTTGTGGCGCACAGGCTCAGTTGCTCTGCGGCATGTGGGATCTTCCTGGACCAGGGCTGGAACCCGTGTCCCTTGCATTGGCAGGCGGATTCTTAACTACTGCGCCACCCAATAGCCCTTCTTTTTATTAGAAAAGTAAAACTATACCTCTCACTCATCCTGAATATTACATTACACTGTAAGATTTCGTTGCTTTGGAATTTTAAAACCTCCAGTGGGCTAAATGAAGGGACAATTTGAAATATTGGTATCAATGTTGAGAGAGTGAATGACATTATCGAATGGGTAAGAAATTTTTTTGTTAAGCTGAGTGGTTTCCAGTTCTTTGCTTTCAACAAAATTGAAGGACGATCTAATCAAGTGTCAGCTGATACATGATTAAAAGTGATTTTTCGTGATATATTACTATGTAATTTTTGGCATGCATTTCAGAAAGATTTCAAAGAACTGAATGGCATTGCTATAAAAAGGCAGTTTCCTTTTCCATCTACTTCTGTAGGTGAGCAAGTCTGCTCAGTGCTTACATCTACAATATGAAAAATAGAAAGACAATTGACACTAATTCCTGTTGCATTTTAGAATATACCATTTTCATCCACGGATACACAAATTAACTTAAAAAAAAAAAAGGAAAAAGCCCCATCTGCTTCATCAAGAAATGCATTTCCATTTTACTTTTTTTTGTTTAATAATTATTTGTCAAAATGTGTAATGTATTATGTTATTTTGCTTACATACAACTAAAAGTTGTATTGATAAATTAATCCAGAAGAAAAAAGAGGTTGCTATTTAGAGACTTATAATTCTAGGAAAATAAGGAAAAAAATGTAAATCTCAGGTCATAGATGTATTTTTTTTTGTAGAGAAATATCACAGATGATCAATGAAAGACTTTCTAAGCATAGAGAAATAATACATTAGGACAAAATTCTTCTGAGAAGTGAAATGGAAATACTAGCTCAGGAGGAAAAAGAACAATGTAAAATTTCTAATGTTTTAGAAGAGGTCTTGCATTTTTAAAGATAATTGAGGAAGGATATCAAATTGCTATAGCATTTAAGACTCCACTGAATAAATTTAAAAAGGCTATAAAATAGTTTTATTTGAATATGTGAATATTTATAATATGCCACAAAGGATATCTTTTGCAATCATTTATACTTTATAAAATAATAGCTTTATTAAGACATAATTAAGTTACCGTAGAGTTCACCCTTTTGAAGTTTATAATTTAGTATTTTTAGTATACTTACAGAGTTGTGCATCCATCACCACTAATTCCAGAACACTTTCATCACCCCAAACGAAACCCCATAACCAGCAGTCACTCCCCATTACCTACTCCTTCAGCCCCTGATAACTAGTAATCTACTTTTTGTCCCCAGCATTTGCCTGTTCTGGACATTTCATATAAATGGAATCCTATAATATGTGATTTTGGTATCTGGCTTTTTTCATTGAGTTTAATGTTTTCCAGGTTCATCCATGTTGTAGAACATATTCTTTTAATACCTGAATAGTATTTCATTGTAGGAATATACCATATTTTGTTTATCCATTCATCAATTGATGGATACATGGGTTGTTTCCACTTTTTTGGCTATTATGAAAAATGCTGCTCTTAACATCCATGTACAAGTTTTTGTGTGGACATATGTTTTCATTTCTCTTGGGTATATTCTGAGGAGTGGAATTGCTGGGTAACATGGTAACTCTATGATTAACCTTTTGAGAAACTGCCAAAGTCTTGTCCAAAGTGGCTGCACCGTTTTTGCATTCTTATCACCAGTGTATAAGGGTTTCAGTTTCTCCATGTCCTCATCAACACTTGTTTTGTCTATCTTTTGGATTACGCCATTCTAGTAGACATAAAGTAGTATCTCATTGTGGTTTTGATCTGCATTTCCCAGATGCCTAATCATGTAGGGCATTTTTCATGCATATACTGCCATTTGTATATCTTCTTTGGAGAAATGTCTATTTAAATCCATTGTCCATTGTGATGGGTGATTTTATGTGTCAACTTGGCTGAGCCACCATATCTAGATATTTGGTCAAACATTAATATTACTAAACTCTTCCAACATAACACATATGCAATAAGGTTTTGAGGAAAAGAACAAAGGAAAAAACTTTTTTTTAAAAGGAATCTGATTCACTTTGTTATAAAGCAGAAACACACCATTGTAAAGCAATTATACTCCAATAAAGATGTTATAAAAAAACCATAATGGAAATGAATATGAAAAAGAATATATATGTATAACGAACCATTTTGCTGTACAGTAGACATTAACACAACATTGTAAATCAATTATACTTCAATAAAATAAAATTTTAAAATTATTTATTTATTTATTTTTGGCTGCATTGGGTCTTCGTTGCTGCTTGCGGTCTTTCTCTAGTTGCAGAGAGCGGGGGCTACTCTTCGTTGTGGTTTGCAGGCTTCTCACTGTGGTGGCTTCTCTTGTTGCAGAGCATGGGCTCTAGTTGCGTAGGCTCTAGTAGTCGTGACCCACGGGCTTAGTTGCTCCGCGGCATGTGGGATCTTCCCGGACCAGGGATCGAACCTGTGTCCCCTGCATTGGCAGGCGGATTCTTAACCACTGCGCCACCAGGGAAGCCCAGCAAAAACATTTTTAAAGCTACAGTTCAGCACTTTTTCTCCCTAGCCATAACTTTTATGATCCAAACAGCTTCTCTTAATTTCCATTTCTGGGGTCAAAGCCAGCAGCCAGCTGTTTGTCTAACTACTCGCTCTGCAGTTGTGCACAGAAATCAGGTTCAGTGGCTGCCCCTAACGACTTTGCTTATCTTTCTGCAATGAGGGACTTTGTGACCTTCGCTGAGAGACTGTCCTTTCAATAACCATTCTAAAGCTATATAATAAAAAAATGCCATTCATTTTTCTTTCCATTATTTCCACTTTTGATTGCTTTTAATTAATTAATTTATTTCTAAGTTCTGGGTTTTATTTATTTATTTATTTAGGCCATGCCGTGCAGCATGTATCTTATTCCCCGACCAGGGATCAAACCTGTGCCCCCTGCATTGGAAGCGTGGAGTCTTAACTACTGTACCGCCATGATAGTCCTGATTGCCTTTTCAATATAACATTTCTGACAGCCTAATTGTGAAATCCATGGACACTGCCCTGAGCTCTCTTGACTGCTCTGTGTCATTCAATCCTATTTGCCCTCCCTTCTCCCCTGGCTCAGCTGTGATCTCCTCCCAGGCCACTGCCTGCTGGAATCTTTGCTGACTCCCTCCCTCAGCTGCTCCTCACACGCTGCTATTCCCCAGGCTTCCATCTAGTTCCTCCTCTCACTCTCCACCGGCTCCGGGTGATCTCAGCCACGCTCACAGCTTCCACGTCCCCTTCTCTGAAAATGGCTCCAAACCCTTGTCTCTGGCCCTCATCTCCCCCCAGGTGGAGGCAGAGCTTTAGAGGAGCAGCTGCCTTCCTTTTTTGGGGGGGGGGTGTCGGCGTGCAGCATGTGGGATCTTAGTCCCCTACCCGGGATCGAGCCTACACCCCCTGTATTGGAAGCGTGGAGTCTGAACCACTGGACCGCCAGGGAAGTCCTGCAGCTGCCTTCCTGAACAGCCCGTCACCTCAAACTTGACACCCCCAGGTGTTGTTACCTGTCACGTTCTCTTCTTTCTACTTTGATGTGCGGTGTGATATCCACCCTCTCAAGCCACACACCTGTGACCGTCTCTATAGACCACTCTAGAAGATGTCTGGAGACCCCGTTGCCTTGGTAGACGTCCAGAGAGCCCACTTTCTTCAGCCTCTCTGCACACTGGCCTTTAGTGTCTGTGAGGTCCTGAACTGATTCTCTGGGTCCCAGTCCGCTCCTTGGACATTCCTGCTATAGGCCTTCAGTTTCATCCTTGTTTCTCAGCCTCTGTCTGCAGAGACTCAGCTTTTCTACCCATGCCCTTAGGGAAAAGAACTTGGCCGTGCATCCAAGGCTGGTCAGAAGCGACACTTTGCCCTGTTGGTCCAGACCTCCGTCCTCACTCCTGGAGACAGCCAGCCAGGCTCCTCTTGCTGCCTGCCCCCAGGCACTCCGAGTTCTGTCCTGTGAGCCACAAGGAAAGGCTAAGGGTGGTGAGGAGGAGAGCAGAGGATTGACCAGTCCCACACCTGGCTCCATTTTAGGAAGGCTTAACCCAAGAATAGGAGGTTCTGGATCCCAGTGGTGGAGACCTGCACTGCCGTTAACTTGGAGGAGTCCCCGGCCGTATCTCTTCTTCTGGGGCTCTGCACCAAATATCACTCCCCCAGTTTAATCATGGCCATGACCCTCCTTGGAAGCCCCTCACACATCCCTCAGTGGGCTCATCCTGGCTCTTGCCAATGACAAGACAAAAACGCAAGAACTGAATGGCTTTCTCTGACCATGGCAGGGACAGTGGCCAAGTGACTACACGGACCTGGCCCTGCTGAGCTCCCATGGATCTTATCTCTTCCCTCCTTCACTCTGAAGTTCCCACAGGATGCTGTTTTTCCATTTCCCCCATTACCACCACACAGAGAGGCAGACTTCCAGCAGCTATTAGGGGACAAAGACGATGCTATCCTAACCCCATCCTGCGTGAAACTGGTTTCTGGGGTCTGGATCTCCATAAGGAAACTTTACTCCTGAAACCCCAAGACGGGCACATCACACTTGGGGTTCCGAAAAACTTCAGTCCCATTCTCTAATGCCCCCAAACTCTTCATATGGAAGAGAATGGTAGATATCGCTTCAGCCATGTCTGCTGAGGCCGAGTACGATGGTGATGCAGGACTGATGCACAAGATACTAGCTCCACTGTGTCCTGGACCACCACTAGGTCCATGGACACCTGGCCACTTCCTGGGAGGAGGGAAGGGAGGAATGAAGGTTGCTCCCAGAGGCAGCATCACAAAGCAAGAGGCTCTGGGACTAGTGCTTTGCCCCCTACCCCCAGCATCCAGGACTTATGACGATGGCTAGAGCCTGGATGTTCTTTTGGGTAAGAACCCTGCTCACCATTAGACCCTGGCTGGGCAGTCCTGGAATGTCCTCACCAACATAGCCTGTTTTAGGGATGCTTCAAGTGAAGTAGGACACATCTCCTTACTATGAGTCTGTATCCAAAAAAAACAAACTAATACTGAGCTAGACCAAGAAGCCCCTCTATACACACACACACATACACACACACACACACACACACACACACACAAATACACACAACAGACCCAAAGGATCCTTAATTCTTCCTGGGTAGCATGTACATTGCCCTTACTTTAGCCAAGGTCTCCCTTAAATGGTTCCCAAGGCCAAACGGGCGGTACAACTATGGAAGCACCACTTTGCCTTCTCCCCAATTATGATCCATCCTAGGCCCCCACATCCTTTATTGATCAATCAGAGCCTACTGTCCGAAGGGGCTCTGAATACTGCCTCTACTCTCCTGTGTGTCTGATTGTGTAACTAATCAGAATTACTCCATTGTGGGAAAGGATAGTCTCTTCAATAGATAGTGCTGGGAAAACTGGATAATCACATGCAAAAGAATGATCTTGGACCTCTATCTTACGCCATTCATCAAAATTAACTCAAAATGGATTAAAGACTTAAATGTAAGAACTGAAACCGTAAAAGTCCTAGAAGAAAACATAGGGAAAAACTCCATATAACACCAAAAGCACAAGCAACAAAAGCAAAAATAAACAAGCAGGACTACACCAAACTAAAAAGCTTTTGCACAACAAAAGAAACAATCAATAAAATGAAAAGGTAACCTATTTGCAACCTATCTATATGATAAGATATTAATCTCCAAAATATATAAGGAACTCATACAACTCAATAGCAAAAACCCCCAATAATCTGATTTTAAAATGGGCAGAGGACCTGAATAGACTTCTTTTTTCTAAAGAAGAGATTGAGATGGCCAACAGGTGCATAGAAAGATGCTCAACATCACTAATCATTTGGGAAATGCAAATCAAATCAAAAACTATCATCTCACACCTGTTAGCATGGCTATTATAAAAAAGACAAGAGATAAGTGTGGATAAGGATGTGGAAAGGGGAACTCTTGTTCACTGTTGGTCTGAATGTACATTGGTGCAGCCACTATGGAAAACAGTATGGAGGTTCCTCAAAAAATTAAAAATAGAACTATCATATGATCCAGCAATCCCACTTCTGGGTACATATCTGAAGGAAATGAAATCATTATCTTGAAGAGATATCTGTACTCCTATGTTCATTGCAGCTTTAGTCACAATAGTCAAGATATGTCCATCAATGGATGAACGTGTAAAGAAATACACACATACACACACACACACACACACACACGCAATGGAATATTATTCAGCCGTAAAAAGAAGGCAATCCTGCCATTTCCAACAACATAGATGAACTTTGAGGGCACTATGCTAAGTGAGATGAATCAGACAGAGAAAGACAAGTACCGTATGAACTCACTTATGTGTGGAACCTGAAAAAGCTGAACTCATAGATACAGAAAGTAAACTGGTGGTTGCCAGGATCTGGGGGGTGGGGGGAATGGGGAGATATTGGCCAAAGGATACAAATTTCCAGTTATACGATGAATAAGTTCTGGGGATCTAATATACAGCATGGTAACTATAGTTAACAATTATGTACTATATCCTCGAAAGTTGCTAAGAGAGTAGATCTTTTTTTTTTTTTTAAACATCTTTATTGGAGTATAATTGCTTTACAATGGTGTATTAGTTTCTGCTTTATAACAAAGTGAATCAGCTATACATATATATATATCCCCATATCTCCTCCCTCTTGCGTCTCCCTCCCACCCTCCCTATCCCACCCCTGTAGGTGGTCACAAAGCACCGAGCTGATCTCCCTGTGCTATGTGGCTGCTTCCCACTAGATATCTGTTTTACATTGGGTAGTGGATATATGTCCATGCCACTCTCTCACTTCGTCCCAGCTTACCCTTCCCCCTCCCTGTGTCCTCAAGTCCATTTTCTACATCTGTGTCTTTATTCTTGTCCTGCCCCTAGGTTCTTCAGAATTTTTTTTTAAATTCCATATATATGTGTTAGCATACGGTATTTGTTTTTCTCTTTCTGACTTACTTCCCTCTGTATGACAGACTCTAGGTCCATCCACCTCACTACAAATAACTCAATTTCATTTCTTTTTATGGCTGAGTAATATTCCATTGTATATATGTGCCACATCTTCTTTATCCATTCATCTGTCGATGGACACTTAGGTTGCTTCCATGTCCTGACTATTGTCAATAGAGCTGCAGTGAACATTGTGGTACATGACTCTTTTTGAATTACGGTTTTCTCAGGGTATACGCCCAGTAGTGAGATTGCTGGGTCGTATGGTAGTTCTATTTTTAGTTTTTTAAGGAACCTCCATACTGTTCTCCATAGTGGCTGTATCAATTTACATTCCCACCAACAGTGCAAGAGGGTTCCCTTTTCTCCACAACCTCTCCAGCGTTTATTGTTTGTAGATTTTTTGATGATGGCCATTCTGACTGGTGTGAGGTGATACCTCATTGTAGTTTTGATTTGCATTTCTCTATTGATTAGTGATGTTGAGCATCCTTTCATGTGTTTGCTGTCAATCTGTATATCTTCTTTGGAGAAATGTCTGTTTAGGTCTTCTGCCCATTTTTGGATTGGGTTTTTTGTTTTTTTGATATTGAGCTGCATGAGCTGCTTGTAAATTTTGGAGATTAATCCTTTGTCAGTTGCTTCATTTGCAAATATTTTCTCCCATTCTGAGGGTTGTCTTTTCATCTTGTTTATGGTTTCCTTTGCTGTGCAAAAGCTTTTAAGTTTCATCAGGTCCCATTTGTTTATTAAGAGAGTAGATCTTAAACGTTCTCACCACACACATAAAAGAAAGGTAATTATGTGAGGTGATGGAGGCTGTAACTAACCTTATTGTGGTAATCATTTCGCAATAAATATGTGCATCACATCATCACATGTACACCTTAATCTTACTTAAAGTTATATGCCAACTATATCTCAATAAAGCTGGGGGTGGGGGAAGAAGAACCGCATTGCATAGAAGTAGTGTCTCACCACGAACATTTGCTTTGAGCTCTGGCACGGCATCATGGGGGCAGGGGAGGGGAATGAGGTGGAGGGCAATTAGATCTGGAAATAGAAGCTGAGAGGATGAGAGGGTCACGCTTCCAGGGGCTTCTTACAGGCCTGCAGCAGCAGCAGGTCTTCTGAGCTTAGGAGCACTTCTCCTGTATTCACTCCTGGCTCCTGGCTGCTCTCTCTGCTCCAGAGGTGTTACAGGCCCCACCTGGTCAGGCCAGAGTCTCAGAAGTCCTGCCCCAGCACGCTGTGGGGCAACACGGAGTGACCTGGGAGTCTGCACCCACACAGAGAGCACAGGTGACCCCACCATGTTCAGAGGCTGTGGCGCTGGGCATCATCCTTGACACCGGCCCTGACTATTCATGGGCCTGGAGGGGTGTGGATTCAGGTGGATTCAAGAGAACAGGAATGGAACTTCCCTGGTGGTCCAATGGTAAAGAATCCACCTTCCAATGCAGGGGATGCGGGTTCGATCCCTGGTCAGGGAACCAAGACCCCACACGCCGTGGAGCAACTAAGCCCTCACTCCACAACTACTGAGCTTGCACGCCTCAAGTAGAGAGCCCGCATGCAGCAAACTACAGAGCCCACATGCTTTGGAGCCCGCGTGCCACAACTAGAGAGAGAAAAGATCCTGCATGCCTCAACAAAGATCCTGTGTGCCGCACCTAAGACCTGATGCAGCCAAAAATAAATTAAATAAATAATAAAATAAATCTTTTTTTTAAAAAAAGAGAGAGAACAGGACTGCTGGGTGCTGGGGGTCCAATGAACGAGACATGATTCCTGGTGGAAAGGAGGCCCCAGACAAGTGAATAAGTGATTGACCCATCTGGGCTGGTGCACAGCTTCTCAGAGACACCACTTCCCTCTGTCCTGGGACCCCAGGATACCTCCCCCTCTTAAAGCACAGGCTCTGGTCACATGGGCCAAAATCACACAGTTTCCCTCTGTGGCTCCAGTATCACACCTGAGTGTCACCTTGTAGGCAGGAATCCTCCTTGAAACCATTTTGTCTCTATGGTCCACTGGCTGTACGTCCATGGCTCTCCTCAGGAGAGTCCCTGCCCAGTGTAAGCACAGCATCATGCTGCTTCGCTCAGGAGGATGTGGAAAGTCTACACGTCCTGCATTCTGAGGGCTCCACTGCTGGCAAGTCCCAACTCCCCTGGGTATCAGGGAAGTTATCCCCCACCCCTCATATCCTAGCTCTACCTCCCCACACAGCCTGGCCTTCTCCAGTGGACATTGCTGTTCCTTCTGACCTCCCTCAGTATCCTTTCATGTAAGTCCCACACAAGGCCCTGGCTCAGGCTGTTCTTCCTGCTGAGAGCTCCCTGCCCATCCACCATGGCCCATGCCTGTCACAGCCTCACGAGGACCACTGCGTTTCTAATATCCATTAGTAACCCACTCCCGTCAGCACCCAAATCAGAGACCGGGAGCGCATCCTTGACATCCCGAAATCTAACTAATGTCCAGTTAACTCTGATTCTGGTTCTGTCTCCTCAATCTCCAGGTAACATCCCTCTACCCCCTCCCCTTACCTCTCCTTGAGGTCACTTTGCTCTGGATTCAGAAAGTCCTGTGTTTGCATTGTCTCTGCTACTTCCTAGCAGTGTAACCCTGGGAAAATCCTCTCTCTAGGCCTTACTTTCATGAGTCCGTGAAATGGGCTTATTAACAGTTTCTACCTCATAAAGTTGGCATTCAGAGGAAATAACACGTGTGTACAATGCTCAGCACAGTACATGGCTCAAAGTAAGTCTTCAATAAACGTTAGCTGCTGTTATTGTTGTTACTGTTACTATTACTGCTATTATTACTAGGACCTCAGCGTCTCCCACCTGGGCTAGGTTAGAAGTCTCCCACTCGGTCACTCATGGAGGGGGAGGGCTGGGGCCAGAAAGGGAAAACTCACAGCGACCAGAGCAGTGTAGAATCACCTGTGGCCACAGTGGGATCATTCTGTTCCTTGAAGACAGCTGAAAATGGGAGAAGGCACCAAAGCAGAGCAGCCTCACATCCAGACACGGGCACTGGCTATGAGATCACCCCTTCTTACAGCAAGAGTTTCCAAGGGACCTGGGCAGAGATGTGAATTCTAAGGATGGAGGGTCCCTTGGAAAGCATATAACTCAATTTCCTGACTTTACGATGTCAGAACTGAGTCCCTGTGAGGAAAAATGGCTTACTGTGGCCGATGTCATTTAACAAGGATTGATCTGGGGCTCCTCAGTATCCAGCGCCGTTCTGAGTGCTGGACTCAACCCAGGCCGGTAAAGAGTTGCATCTGGACCCATTTTCCCACAAAACCATACCACCTATGGGCTGAGGAGCAGCCCAGCTAAAAATAACACTCACAGTTCCATGTGCTTCCAAAAGGTAGAAAACCAGAATTCTGTGTTAGCAATAAATCATCCTGAGAAACTCTTTCAGCCTGTAGCTGGAATGTGAAACACTAAATCAAAGCGTTAAACAGGCAACAAGACTGGAAACCACTGAGCACAGATGCTAATAAGAACAAATTCTTCCACGCCAGCATTTTCCCTGTGAATAAACCAACACAAACTGGTCTGGGACCTGGGTAGCAAAGGAGGAGTATTGCAACATACTCCAAAGTTGACACTCCCTTTTCCCCTCAACATCCAGACTCTTTCCATGTCTTAACAAAATGTTCACAATTGGGGGAGAAAGGAATATTAACAATAAATTGTCATTTTATAAATGTAAAGCCAAGGCTTAGAGAAATACAGTAATAAATCACAGTCTAAAGAATATATTAGCTGGGTAGCTTCTACTCTATGCAGTTGATCCATAGTTTTTTAAAAAAAGACTTTTGCCTAAGTCTTATATGGGAGGTGTGTTCCTGTGCTTTAATTAGAAAAGTCACCCCCCAAAAAAGTTTTTTAACCTTTTACGGGTCATGGATATCCCTGAGAATCTACTGAAAGCTGTGAATTCTCTCCCCAAAAGTGAGCCCATAAGGGCACAAACATAATTTTGCTTACAATTTTAGAAGCTCACCAATGTAGCCCCTGGCAATTTCTGAGCCACAGCTAAAGAAACTTGCTTTAAAGTATTAGCTGTATAGTTTTGCAAGATGGTTCAAATCAGCACAGCCCACACCTGAAAACTTTCTATAGGAGGAGGGGGTATGCATAACAAATGAAAAATGATTACAAAGCTGTTTTTCAGTATTTGAATCAAAGCATAAAATTATCATTTGTCAGCATGCACACGCAGATTAAAATAAAAGGTGTTTATCAGCCCGATACCATAGCCAAATGGTATCAACATTTAGGGTTCCAAACTATTCTAACAAATGGACCCCTGCACTAAAAATACCCTAAAGACACACTGCAAGAATCACCAGCCTCTCTCTATGTGCATCTGAGGCTTTCACGTCCTGTACCAACACCACATTCTTGAATCCTTGCTCCAAGAAGGCACAGGAAATGTTCGCACTGTTTATTGCAATGTACACATCTGTAATTTAAGATGATATCTCTTCCCACCTAAAGGAAAGATACTGCATTGACACTCTGGTACTAAGTTACTGAGCTTCTAATATACAATTTGCATTCGAAGAATGCCTATCCAAACACTTGCCTGTTAATTTAAGGATCCATAAATTCTTCTTTTAACCCGGAGGCTCTGGATAACTGCTAGAAAACTGCATCCGCGTTCAGCAGGCTTTCCCTCCCGGTGACCTCTGTGTGCCCCGCGGGCTACCCCTGCCTGTTTTAGCCCAGGGTTCTACAAGTGGGGCAGCAAAGGCAAGGGTAACATGAGCTGGCTCCGGCTGCAAATAGCAACAGGCCTTTCATGAGTGAAAGCCCAAATATAGACCTGCCCACTGCTGACTGCTCAAGTGTCACCAGGAGAGGTTACATGCTGTCCCCTGAGTTACTTCATTTACTGTGGGGATTGGAGTCCGGTGGCTCCACCGAGGGCCTGATGTATGGTCATGAATAGAGGGCTGGGGGCTGTCACAGCAAGGGCAGGAGGGTGGCTGCAGGCCACGCAGAGAAGGAGGACTTCTGAGAGTCCCCAGGCTGTGCACCTTCCACCTGGCCTGAGGGGCTTTTCCCAGAGTCTTTTGAATAAGCACAACTCTGAAGGTAATCAAATGCAACTTAATTTTTTTTCTCCCACTGTTCCTTGAACATTTACTCATTTATTCCCCTCTCTGGATAAAAATCCAGCACACCCATGACTTCCTGCTCCCTCTTAGGTAACACAGAGTCCTGGGGTCACTTGAAGGCATAGTCTCCATTCAGTAAGGGAATGTACAGTCCAATACGTTAATTAAAAAGTCAAACTTAGGGGACTTCCCTGGTGGCACAGTGGTTAAGAATCTGCCTGCCAATGCAGGGGACACGGGTTCCAGCCCTGGTCCAGGAAGATCCCACATGCTGCGGAGCAACTGGGCCCGTGCACCACAACGACTGAAGCCCGCGCGCCTAGACCCTGTGCTCCGCAACAAGAGAAGCCACCGCAATGAGAAGCCCGCGCACCGCAACAAAGAGTTGCCCCCCTTCACCGCAACTAGAGAAAGCGCGCACGCACAGCAACGAAGACCCAACGCAGCCGAAAATAAGTTAATTAATTAATGAATGAATTAAAAACAAAGTCAAACTTAGTTTAGCCAGCATCAAAATCTTCTCCCCTCCCCAGCTGAGGCCTCTGTAGCTGGAAGTCTGCCCTGGGAAAGGAGGGGATGAGGTCGGCCTCTTGTTCCCACACCTCCTCCCTGAGCTGCTGTTTTGTTTGCCAGAGGCAGGAGGTGCTAAGGTGATAAGACAGCTCCTATCTGAGTTGATGCCACAGAGGGTGGGGTAGCTTCTGGCTCTCTGGGGCAGGCAGATGCTTAGAGCACTCTCTGTCTCTCTGAGCTTTTGTATATCTCTGGGGTTTACCATGATGAGCCCTTTCCCCTGGAGTTCCCACGACCAGGCTGAGAACCCCTCTATTCCAGGGGGTCCCTTGCACTCCTCCTCCAGGCCCTGGTGGGCCACCTCCGAGATTTCTCCAATGAGGTCTCCTCACCCTTGCAGCTGGTTCTCTCAGGCAGGATCTAGGTGACTCCTTGCTGGCTCTGTCGTCCTGCTGGCCCACATCTGGATATTGGGATGTAGGCTCCATCCTTGGTCCTGGCAAACTCTGGGGTGCAGACAATTCCCATGCAGCCACTCCCCCTGGCTCTGCCACCAAAGCAGCCAATCCTTTCTCCTCAGGCCACCATTGGCCCACTTGCAGGAAATACAGCGAGCTACCTGAAGGGTTCCTTTGAAGACCCCACACTGGGCTTGGGGATAGAGGGTGGGGCTTCCAACTCTCCCCCCCAGTCCAACAATAGCTCTCTCCAGAAAAATCGCTCCACCAGTCTCCCTCTCAAACACCCTCTTTTCTTCACTCTGATCTCTTTTTATTTTCTTCCACTGGTGGAGGGCATGAATTGGGTTCTGGACCATTTCCTTTAGAAGTCTGCATGTGGTGATTTGATCTCAGAATTTTACATCTATTGCTTTTTGAAACTTTAATCAAAATTTCATTTTTAAAATACTGTTACTGCCAGGTATCTATACAATAAACATACTGGAAGCCAAATAAAATATCAAAAGCAAACAATTTGAAAGAATAAATTATGCAAAGATATATGTACAAGAATGTTCACCACAGCATTATCTATATTGGCAGAAAATTGAAATTAATCTATTCCTACCAATACAGAATTCTTTAAATAAATCACAATACTGTCAGCTCAGTTTTGGCAAGTATTAAAAATAATGATGTAGATACTTATTTTTTAAATTAATTAATTAATTTATTTTTGGCTGCATTGGGTCTTCGTCGCTGTGCGCGGGCTTTCTCCAGTTGTGGTGAGCAGGGGCTACTCTTTGTTGTGGTACGCGGGCTTCTCATTGTGGTGGCTTCTCTTGTTGCAGAGCATGGGCTCTAGACGCGTGGGCTTCAGTAGTTGTGGCACGCAGGCTTCAGTAATTGTGGCTCGCGGGTTCTAGAGCGCACGCTCAGTAGTTGTGGCGCACAGGCTTAGTTGCTCCGCAGCATGTGGGATCTTCCCAGCCCAGGGCTCGAACCCGTGCCCCCTGTATTGGCAGGCGGATTCTCAACCACTGCGCCACCAGGGAAGCCCAATGCCTATTTTTTTAATGTGGAAAATGTCCACAATATATTTGTAAGTAGAAAGAGTATGCAAAATATTATTACAGTATAATTATATATATATATACACACACACACACACAAAATGAAAGCAGGGTTTATCTTTTTTGAGTTATTTTACTTATATCTTTATATCTTTGATATGTCCATTTTATAATAATTATGTATACCTTTTATTACTTTGTAAAATTATTTTTTATTGTAAAATAATATATAATACTTGGCTTAGAAAAAAGCAAATACTACAAAAGAACCTTAAAGTGAATGTAAACCAGTCATGCATCCTGGTAACAACAATTATTAGGTTTGGCGTATACTTTTCCATATTTTTTCTAAGAATATATACATTTATTCCCCTTTCACAAGAAATAAAAATTTCTTTTATAATTAGAAAGCCTGCTAGTTTCATTTTGAAAAAGCAAATAATTTAGAAAGACTAATAGAAATGATAAGATTATAAAACAAAACCAGTAAAGACATACTGTAAAGAATATTCAAAGATATTAAAATAGACTATTAAAGAATTATAAGAAATCATATTAGATAAAATGATATATTAAAAAATAGTTTGAGGAAAAATAAATCACTTCAGCTAGAAGGTTATCTCTCCAAGAGGACTGGGTGACAGCCAGAGTAGCTATTGGGAATCCAAGAACCCATAGCCCCACCTCTCCTCGACATTAAAGGGAGGGACCTTCAGATAGAGGCACCTTTAGACCTTCAAGCTACATTCCATAGAGGCTACTAGATGCCTTGGGATTATCTTGGGGGGGTGGAGGGGTGGAGATGCCCCGAACCAAAGCTTTTTTTTTCTTTTGGGGGGGGCGAGGGGGGTTGTTGTTGTTTTACCCTGGGCATAATAGCAAGTACAAATCTGATTCCTGGCGTTCCCAGCTCAAAAACTTCAAAAGCCCTTTCACTAGTTCCTGAATCAAGCCCTCACAAACCGTGTTTTGATGAAGGGCTCCCTCCCCGCTCCCTGGGCTTCTCGCTCCTCCCCCTCGGTCCTCCAACCCCACTACCCCTCTAGCAGTGCTCTCACAGGATGGGAGCTGACATGTACTGTATTTCTCAGTCTACACTGTACATTTCCTGGGTAGAGCCCAGTGCTGTCTTATACCCTTGTTGTATGAACAGGTTCAGCTCCAACCCACAGTCTATCCCTATCTGCAAACTACATCTCCTGATCTCCATAAACAGGTCTTCAATAGCCAGGTGGTCTGAAGTGTCTGAATTGCCTAAGTGTCTGTGTATCTTCTTTTTTTTTTTTTTTTTAAACCCCAGATAATTCTGATTCTGGCCCCATTCACTACGTTACTTTATTTATTTATTTATTTATTTATGGCTGTGTTGGGTCTTCGTTTCTGTGCGAGGGCTTTCTCTAGTTGCGGCAAGTGGGGGCCACTCTTCATCGCGGTGCGCGGGCCTCTCACTATCGCGGCGTCTCTTGTTGCGGAGCACAGGCTCCAGACGCGCAGGCTCAGTAGCTGTGGCTCACGGGCCTAGTTGCTCCGCGGCATGTGGGATCCTCCCAGACCAGGACTCGAACCCTTGTGCCCTGCATTGGCAGGCAGATTCTCAACCACTGCGCCACCAGGGAAGCCCCGTGTCGGTGTATCTTAAGGAACGTTTCTTTTCTGGGTCTCAGTTTCCTTATCTCTAAAATGACGTGTTAGAACACAGATTGTATTTAAACATGTTGGTTGGGAGCTGGGATGCTTTGAAGACGGAGGGACTGTACGTTTTTTGTATGCCCCCTCCGCGCCCAGCCTCCCAAAACAGGCACACAGCATACATTCCATAAAAGCTTGCTGAATTGATACCAATAAGCTTCTACCCAGTGCTTGGTGCTTAGAGGCCCTCAACAAATAATTATTAAGTTTAATTTAATGTTTGATCTCACCATTCTTGAGCACAGGAACCATGTATTCACTAGGGCCCCGGTAATAGAAGACCAAGTCAGCTAGCTGGGTTTGCGTTCTCAAGAGGTTCACAGTTTAGTGTAGGAGGCTAAGACAATAACTGGTTCATTTAACAAATATTTTTTTTAACGTCAGTGTGTACACAGGTGGAAAAGGTGAGGCAAGAGTGATCATTCCCGGCTCCAGATGAGGTTGAGACATTGATTGATTCGGAGCGGCGACCTTCTGACCTTTTCATTGGTTGTCGCGAACCCTCCCTTCTATCACCCAACCAATCCCGGAAGCGTGCTGGACACCTCCCAGGCCATGGGCAGCCAATCAAAAGTGCCGAGGGTGGTGGCAGCGGGGGTGCTGACGCCGATTTCAGTTCAGCGAAAAATGACGCGGCCCGGACCGTCCAGTGGCTGGGGGTGCAGGGAGACCAGGCTCCGGCGAGCCGAGCCCTCCGGGCGCTGACCGCCGGCGGTCATGGAGGACGAGCAACCCGACAGCTTGGAGGGCTGGGTACCGGTCCGCGAGGACCTCTTCGCCGACCCCGAGCGGCACCAGCTGCGCTTCCTCGTGGCCTGGAACGACGTGGAGGGCAAGTTCGCTGTGACTTGTCACGACCGCACGGCGCAGCGGCGGCGGCGCGAGGGGAGCCAGCCCGGGCCCGAGCTGGTGTCCGAGCCCGTGTCCGAGGCCGCCGCGCCCCCGCCCAGCTGGGCAGGCCTGCTCTCGGCCGCCGGGCTCCGCGGCGCGCACCAGCAGCTGGCGGCGCTGTGGCCGCCGCTGGAGCGCTGCTTCCCGCGGCTGCCGCCGGAGCTGGACGCGGGCGGCGGCGGGGCCTGGGGCCTGGGGCTCGGGCTGTGGACGCTGGTATGGCCGGCGCGCACGGACCCCGGCGAGGCGGCGCTGCAGGAGCTGTGCGGGCAGCTGGAGCGCTACCTGGGCCAGGCGGCCGACGGCTGCGGCGGCGCCGCGGTGCGCGACGCGCTCTTCCCTGCCGAGGGCTGCGCGGCCGACTGCGAGAGCCCGCGCGAGTTCCGGGAGCGGGCCCTGCGCGCGCGGCGGGACGAGGCGGGGGCGCGGCTGCGCCAGGTACGCGCCCGCCGGGCCGTCGCCCGGTCCTTCTCCCTCTCGGTTCAGCCTCGGGCCCTTTTCCAGGGTGGGACGAGTGCAAGAAGGGGGTCCTTCTGCAGACCAGCGCGGGGAAGGAGCAGGTTAACAGCGTGATGCGCGGAAGGGCCGCGCAGCCTCGCAGGTGCTCTTCACCTGTCGGGGAGCAGCGAGGGGAATTCCGCGGAAGCCCCGCGGGGCCTATAGCGAGAGGACTAAGTTAAATCAAAGTTTAATCGCAGTTAGGAGCCAGGGTAGGCCCTTAAACCTTTCCCCTGAAGATGCTGGTGGAGCTGGCTGTTGTGACAGGAAGTGCCAGAGAATACTGAAAGCAAAACTAGAAATATCCCATCCGTGTAGGAAATGACAACACAGACTGAAGGTAAACAGTGACAGGTTCTGTGTATGAGGGAAGACCGATAATGGAGACAAAATGTTTTAGAGGATGAAGGTGCTTCTAGGACACAGGTTTCTTAGGTGATAAAGACTCGGTCAAGTGGACAGCCGACAGGATGTGAGCTGTCTTCATCAGTGTGGAACAGCAGCAACATGAGTGCAATTTTAAGCTTGAAAGAGGTAATTAGAGAGATGGAACAATTCATTTTTTGAGTGGTAAGCTTACAGAACTGAAGGGGATTAACAAATGCACAAAAGGGTTTAAGAGAAAAATATGGCTCATATATCCACAACCAGCTGACTCTCCTGAGTCTAGATTTAGTGCTCTATCCCACACCCCGACATGCCTCTTGCTTGCCCTTTCTCATTATACGCCGTACTTAATCTGAGTGATTTTTCTCTGCCTTCATTTGAGGAAGGGGAGGTGTAAGAGAACAATCCAGGTATATTTCAAAATCTTAATTTTATCCTCTCAAGCTAAATATAGAATGAGCTTTTTATACACCCACTTCTCATGGGTCAATTTCACTTTATAATGTGAGGAAACCACAGGGCAGTTTCAGGTCAGTCAACTTTATCTTTTTTCAATTTATTTTTGACTGCGTTGGGTCTTTGTTGCTGCACGCGGGCTTTCTCTAGTTACCGCGAGCCGGGGCTGCTCTTCCGCTGCGGTGCGAGGGCTTCTCATTGCAGTGGCTTCTCTTGTTGCAGAGCACAGGCTCTAAGCGCCCAGGCTTCAGGAGTTGCGACTCACTGGCTCTAGAGCGCAGGCTCAGTAGTTGTGGCACACGGGCTTAGTTGCTCCGTGGCATGTGGGATCTTCCAGGACCAGGGCTCGAACCTGTGTCCGCTGCATTGGCAGGCAGATTCTTAACCACTGCGCCACCAGGGAAGCCCAACTTTATCATTTTGAATCAGACACTTTTATTTTTTAGACACCCGGTTTCTGACAGAAGTGGTTTTTCCTTAAACTGACATACATGTTACTATTGTAAAAGTTATACTTTACCCAATTTGAAGTTCATTCAGAGGTATTATGGCACTAGTATAGTTCATACTGTTAGGCTAGCTATTGACACTTGTGTGGTTCACCTGTTTACGTGGAACAGGTGGGCGGGGGAGGGCTTAAATACAAAATATAGTGCATCCATGGAAGTGTATGTGATCATCTTAATACTCAGTTCATATTTAGAACAGGAAAGCAATTGATTATAGAATTAGACCAGTTGCCAAGATTGCTAGTATATGTAAAGTGAAGCTGAATGTTTTGAATTCTGAATAGTCTAAGCAATAAGACTGAAGAGTATCAGTTGTCTTAAGTTTACTTTTTCATGTGTTTTAATATTTTTCAGGGAAACTTTTTTTTAATCCTAGTATTATCACCTGGATAAAATGTCAGCTGAACATAGATCACTTTATCCTTAAGTGGAGGGAAGGAAATAGAAGAATTTAAGGATATTGACTGGGAAAAAAAAGTCTATACTATTACTTGATTTTATTTCTCTTCTCCTGGGGGGTAAGGTAATTTCTTACCAAATGAGTTTATCTAGATTATAAATGCTCAGTTTATTTTCTGTCCTGCCTCAGAAGAAGCGCTCTGCAGAGGCTAGAGCCACATTTGTGATGCTAAATGAGTCTGCTGGGGGTTTGGTGGCAATATTAACCTGGGGGAATTAAGAGAGTTGACAAGCTGGAGAAGTACTTGGAGGCATTTCTGTGTCCTTATGAGCTTTTAAAAAAGGAGTACATCCTCACAAAACCTTTATGGTCGGAAAAGTGATGAAAAATATCCTCAGTCTACACACTATTTGACGCCTTTTTCAGGTCCTTTTCTCTGAGTACTTAGAGAAAACATAGTTGAGATAAAATTTTCAACTCTGCGTCCTCCTCCACCTCCCATTTATTATTATAAAAGTCCCCAGTTACTAAACAGTCTTCAAAAGCACAGTGCTGAATGATTGATTATAGTAATAATAGTCTACTGTGGATATACCATGATTTATTTAACCATTCTTACTGGGCATTTTGGTTGGAGAACAATAGCATTTTCATGTTTAATCAGTATTTTAAATTGATGCATTAAAGTTTAGAACATTCAGGTTTCTTTAGCTTTGTTGGTTTGGTATGATCTTATAAATACTGTCCATACATGAGCTTTATTTACATTTTGCCTTCTAGGTGCTTCAAGGGCATGAAAAAGCCAACACCATGGTAGCATTAATGAAAGTGTATCGAGAGGAAGAGGAAGCATACCAGGAATTAGTTACTGCGGCAACCCTGTTCTTCCAGTATTTACTGCAGCCATTCAGGGATATGCGAGAACTTGCAACTTCATGTAAGCTTGCTATTTTGGTACGTTTTCTTTATATTTTTACTTTGTGAGATTTATTCTTTATCGTGTACTATTTCTTCAGTCGCATTTAAGATTCAATCTGTGTTTCCACTTTGGGTTTACCCTATATTTAGATATATTGTAGATATATCGAATTTATTATTTTTTAAATTGATTTCAGTTGAAGACATTTTACATCGGTCGTCTTAATACATTAAGATTTCTGCATATTTTCAAGGGTTACACACTTTCTTTGCTGATGACTTTTTTTTTAAATTTTAATTTTAATTTTTTGGCTGCGTTGGGTCTTCATTGCTGCACGCAGGCTTTCTGTAGTTGCAGCAAGCAGGGGCTACTCTTCGTTGTGGTGTGTGGGCTTCTCATTGCAATGGCTTCTCTTGTTGCGGAGCACCGGCTCTAGGCACGCGGGCTTCAGTAGCTGTGGCGCATGGGCTCAGTAGTTGTGGCTCGTGGGCTCTAGAGCGCAGGCTCAGTAGTTGTGGCACATGGGCTTAGTTGCTCCGCGGCATGTGGGATCTTCCTGGACCAGGGATCGAACCTGTGTCCCCTGCACTTGGCAGGTGGATTCTTAACCACTGTGCCACCAGGGAAGTGATGACTTGTTTTTGATGTGTTGCTTATTTACTTTAGCTTATTTTCAGCCTCTAAGGACACATGCAGACTTATGAGAAATAGGATGAAAATTTAAATAGCAAGGCCCTGGATTGTAATTCAGTAAATTAAACTTTAGTAAATGCTGTCATTGCTCTTATTTCATTGAGCCATGGAACACTAGTTAGAATAAGCATTATCATTCCAGTGTTATAAATGAATCTGGAACCAAGGTGGGTGGGGAGGTTCAATAGCTTTCTCTGGTTCTAAACCAGCTGGAATCAGAAGACAACAGAGAGATCTCTTGATCTCTGCCCCCTGCACTGGGCCATCCTTCCACACATGCACTCATGGCCACTGCCGGGCTACCGTAAAAGTGGTATCATGTTTAGATGAAATTCATGCCAGCCTAACCTGTGGAGAAAGTTGTTCTGTTCCTTATTTTGCAAATCTATTACTTGGATTGTCTTACTTCCTGTGTATATTTTTTCTTTCTCTAAATAACAGCTGTACTGAGATATAATTCACAGACCATATAATTCACCTATTTAAAGTGTACAATTCAGTGGTTTTTAGTATATTCAGTTTTGCAACCACCAGCACTGTCTAATTCCAGAACATTTTCATCTCCCTGAAAAGAAACCCCATACGCATTCCCCATTCCCCCCCAACTCCAGGCAACCACCCATCTGCTTTCTGCCTCTAGATCTCCCTTTTCTTGACATTTCATATCGTATGGAATGATTTGTGTCTGGCTCCTTTCATGTAGCATCAGGTTTTCCAGTTCCATCCATGTTGTAGTGTGTATTAGAACTTCATTTTTTTCATTGCCAAATAATGTTCATTATATGCACATAGCACATTTACATATCCACTTAGTGATTGATGGACATTTGGAACTTTCCACTTTGGGGCTATTATGAATAATGTTGCTATGAATATTTGTGTACAAGTTTCTATGTGGACATATGTATTCATTTTTCTTGGATATATGGATATGCTGGACCCTACAGTAACTCTGTTTAACCTTTTGAAGAACTGCCAGACTGTTTTCCATAAATGCACCATTTTACACTCCTACCGGCAGTAAATGAGGGTTCCGATTTGACCACATCATCGCCAACACTTGTTATTGTCTGTCTTTTTGATTATAGCCATCCTAGTAGATGTGAAGTGGTATCTCATTGTGGTTTTAATTTACATTTCCCTGATGGCTAACCTGGGTATATTTCTTATGTCACTAAATCATGCTTGGTAGAAGAATTAGATACTAGATGACATAGTATATGTCACAATCATTCATGTTTTAGGTTATTGTATTACTTTTGCCCTTCAGAAAAGAATCACACTATTGAAAAGCTTCCTGCCATGTCCCTAAAAGAAACCACAGCAACAGCTAACACTTGAGTGTCATGTACCAGGCTCTTTGCTGAGTGCTTAACAATACAGATCTCATTCAAACAATCGTGTATTATTATTAATAGAGAAACATAACTTGACAGCATTCCCTTCTAGAAAAGTTATTCGAGTAATACAAAGTAAAAGTAGGGTTTTTTTCCCTTTATACTCCAGAGTATCCCTTTGTCGTCCAAAGGATGCACCACTTAGAGCCTTATTCATACTCAGTAAGGAACTGAGGAATGAATGAAATTTAATTGACTATGTAGTAGTAAAAAAGTAGCTGAAATAATCCATGTGACCAATTTCCTTTCGATTTCCTAATGGCTCTACATTACTATTCTCTTTTACTAATACAACTTTCCCTTCTTTCTATAGAAGTCCTTGGATGAGGATGGTCTGGGTCCTAAAAGGATAGTTGCCCTGCAGAAGGAAGCCCAAGAATGGACCAGACGGGCTGAAGAAGCTATAGTCTCGATTCAAGATATTACAGTGAATTATTTTGAAAAAACAGTAGAAGCATTAGCAGGTAATAATTTAAAATGCTGTACTAAGATACATGTAATTTTCATTTTATTCGGAAAACATTTGAGTGCCTCTTAAGCACCAGGTTCTGTATTTTTTAGGTACTGGGGAGTCAATATAAGGATAAGCATAAACAGCCACTGTACAGTCAGGTGAAGGGAGAGAAATCTTAATTATATCAATTATATATTCATTCAAACACATGGAAAATGGCAGTGGCAACAAGCCACATGAAGAAGAGAAACATGGGGCTCTGAGAGCTTAGGAGAGAGAAATTAGGCCCAATCAGAGTGGCCAATGAAGGCTTCTGAGAAGTGGCACTTGCCCTGATATCTGAAGGGTAAATGGAAGTGGAGAAAGCAAAAAAGTGAGGGAAGAGTGTTCCAGGCAGGAGTAGCATTTGCAAAGGCCCTCTGGTTTTTGGGAGCTTGACAAGTCTGAGGAACTTGGGAAGTATGCCAAGTACGAGGAAGCCACGGGCTGGAGCACAGTACAGGCACACCTCATGTCATAACTCATTTCATTGCGCTGCACTTTACTGCACTTCACAGGTATTATGTTTTGTACAGATTGAAGGTCTGTGACAGTCCTGCATTGAGCAAGTCTGTTGTAAAACAGCAAGTGCTATTTTCCCAACAGCAGTTGCTCGCTTCATGTCTCTGTCACGTTTTGGTAATTCTCCTAATATTTCAAACTTTTTCATTATTATTATATTTTTTATGGTGATCTGTGATTAGTGATCTTTGATGTTATTATTCCAAAAAGATTACAACTCACTGAAGGCTTAGATGGTGGTTAGCATTTTTTAGTAATAAACTATTTTTAAATTAAGGTATGTATGTGATCTCGGATGGCCTCAGCCTGCAGCAGCTTGAAGCAGGATTTCGGTTCCCCAGCCAGAGATTGAGATCAGGCCGTGGCAGTGAGGACGCTGAATCCTAGCCGCAAGACCACCAGGGACCAGTGGCCAGTGACAAGGCCCTGGCCTGTCAGCTGTGTAGAAATGAATTTCCACATAGAGACAGAAAGTAGTGAAGCAAGTATAAGTGTTTATTAGGAGGAAAAAGAGTACAGTGACTGTGGATAGACACACGGGTGGGCTCAGAGAGAGTCGCACCCTCATGGTAGTCTGAATAACTTTTACGGGGCATTTCTTCCGGGTTTCCTTTGACCGATCATCTTGCTTTGCCTGGTTCTGAGTCCGTATTTGGTATATCTCAGGATCCTCCTGTGTGTGTGCGCATCTCTTAGCCAAGATGGATTCTAGAGGCCTAGGGTAGGTTGACATCACTTACTATGAGGTGGCGCCCCCTCCCTTTTTGACCTCCAAGGAGCCTTTCTGTGCATGTGTAGTCAGGAAGTTCTCCTTGACTTTGAGAATGAGGAATATGTGGTCTTTTATCTCTTATCTGGGCAGGGCCCAGCCTCCTCCATCATCCTGCTCTTTTTTTTTTTTTTGGCTGTGTTGGGCCTTTGTAGCTATGCACGGGCTTTCTCTAGTTGCGGCGAACAGGGGCTACTCTTAGTTGTGGTGCACGGGCTTCTCATTGCAGTGGCTTCTCTTGTTGCGGAGCATGGGCTCTAGGCATGCGGACTTCAGTAGTTGTGGCACGTGGGCTTAGTAGTTGTGGCGCACGGGCTTAGTTGCTCCATGGCATGTGGGATCTTCCCGGACCAGGGATCGAACCCGTGTCCCCTGCATTGGCAGGTGGATTCTTAACCACTGCGCCACCAGGGAAGTCCCCATTATCCTGCTTTTATGGAGTTTCTCCTATTACAGAGTTTCTGTCCACAGGGGAGAAACTGTTTAGCCTGGGCCCATCTATCTCCTGCCTCAAATATACATTGTTTTTTTAAGACATAATGCTACTGTACACTTAATAAACCACAGTACAGTGTAAACATAACTTTTATATGCAATGGGAAACCAAAAAATTCATGTGATTCACTTTATTGTGGTATTCGCTTTATTGTGGTGGTCTGGAACTGAACCTGCATTATCTCTGAGGTATGCCTGAATGGAGAATGTGGTGTGAGAGAATGCCAGCAAGACAGGCAGGGATGAGACCATATGATCTTGTGGGCTGGGTGAAGGACTTTTATCTTAAATCATTGTTGATAGTAGCCCCAAATAGCAACAACTTATTGTCTGTCAGTTTGTTAAACTGTAGTACATTTATAAAATGGAACGCCGTGTAGCAGTAAGCATGATTCTCTATAACTATTTTTATGAATAGCAAGAGTTCCCTGATATATTAAGTGAAATAAAAAAGATATAAAGCAGAATGATGATCCTGTGGGGGGTTTTTTGTTTGTTTTGGCCAAACTATATCTTCCTGTCTGTCTAGCTAAACATAGAAATAGTCTAGAAGTATATGCACCAAAATGTAAGAAGCAATTGCTTTAAGTAAGTGAGATTCATGATTTATTATTTTCTTTTTTTAAATGAAGTTATCTAAAATTTTATACCAATAACCATGCATTAATTTGTGACAATAAAAAGTCACTAAAATACAAGAATTTTTCTTTTAAAAGGGATGTTTTGCAGGTAACATGGGAGGCAATAAACAAAGAATTAGTTCAGGATAAATTTTTCTGTTTTTAATGAGTTGTAATTATGTTTTATTTTATTAATTACAATACAACAGGAATGCAGAAACAAATGGCACAGGATGAGAAGAGATTTGGTCAGGCTGCCTGGGCCACAGCAACTCCCAGGTTAGAAAAACTCAAGCTGATGTTAGCTCGGGAGACTCTGCAACTCATGAGAGCCAAAGAGTTGTGTTTAAATCACAAAAGAGCTGAAATTCAGGGAAAGGTGAGACAAAGATAAGTGAAACTTTGTTTTAAAAATACACTTTTATTTTAGGTAGAATCTTTCTTTCCAGGCATTGTGAAAGAGCTTCCTTTCTTCGCTTATTCAACAACACCATCTTCCAGTAGATAAGAATTTGCAGACTGTGGAAGGTTGGCCATGAAGTTTCCCTTTGGTCAAAATGTTTGTGAAATATTATTTTTTTAAAATATATATATATTTATTTGTTTGTTTTTGGCTTTGTTGGGTCTTCGTTGGTGCGTGCGGGCTTTTTCTAGTGGTGGCGAGTGGGGGCTACTCTTCCTTGCGGTGCGCGGGCTTCTCATTGCCGTGGCTTCTCTTGTTGCGGAGCACGGGCTCTAGGCACGTGGGCTCAGTAGTTGTGGCTCACGGGCTCTAGAGCACAGGCTCAGTAGTTGTGGGGCATGGGCTTAGTTGCTCCGCGGCATGTGGGATCTTCCTGGACCAGGATCGAACCTGTGTCCCCTGCACTGGCAGGCGGATTCTTAACCACTGCACCACCAGGGAAGTCCCTGTTTGTGAAATATTATATTGTAGGATTCACTTGATGATAACATCAAGCTCAGTACTGATGTAGTACTTTAAAATCAATCAAGTGCTCAGTACTTTAAAATCGTAGTACTTAAAAATCAATCAAGTATTCAGTACTTTAAAATGGCAGTACTTTAGAAGCGTAGTCACTTAATTTTTTTCCTGTAACAGTATGACTTTAAAGCAGAAAACATTTGTAAATACCTCATTGCCATTTATTTTTCTCAAAACCTAAATGTTTTCATATGTTTCAGGGATGCGATAAAGTATTTGTGACAAACATTGAAGAAGGCATTTTTATCCCATTAAATGAAATGGAAAAGTGTTTCTTCTCTATTTGCTTTTTTATATTTGATATTGAACAAGGAATAGAAAATAACTTGAATGCTTGTAAAGTTTGCCTTTAATGTACTAATTATTTTAACTTGCTCTTATTTTTTTCATGAAAACAAGATGGAAGATCTTCCAGAACAAGAAAAAAAAATAAATGTTGTAGACGAATTAGAAATACAATATTATGAAGTTCAGTTAGAACTATACGAGGTTAAATTTGAGATATTAAAATATGAAGAAATACTGCTTGTTACACAGTTGGACTCTATTAAAAGACTTATAAAAGGTAAAATATATATTTAAATGTATATGTTTAAATTACACATTCAAGGAAATACAGATCATATTATCAATTATTTCTTGTATATTGTCTAATATATCTGAAATTTTCTAACAAAGTTTCCCTTTAGTACTTTATTATTCAAATAATATATTCATTGGTAAACACACAGCAAAACAAAGGGAAACTATTATTACCCCAGTTAAATCATTTAGAGATACTTAGGCTCTATAGCTTTGTAGCCTTTTTTGTATGCTGATGTTTATAAATATCTTTCAGTTTCTTAAACCAAAACTATGTATCCTGTTCAGTAACCTCTTTTTCACTTAATACATAATAATCATTCTTCCATTTCAGTAATAAGTAAGAAAACCATCAAAAATTTTAATGGCTGCATAGTATTCCATTGTATAGACATGCCAGGATTACCAGTTTTTCACTGTTGTGAACAGCATTGTAGTGAAGAACCTTCCTTTACACATGTCTTTGTGTATATGACAGATTATTTCCTTGGAATAAATTTCTAAAGATGGAATCAGGTCAAGGACAATGCATATTTTACATTTTGACACATACTTGTTAAAAAAAAAACACTACAAGAATCATTTGATATGCATTTTTCTGTACCTCTATTATTTTCTAAATTTCTAAATTTCATTCTACATAATGGCCCTCTAGATAGGTTGTACAAAATGATGCTCCCATCAGCTGATTATGAAAATAGCTGTTTCCCCATACTTATTCATTTAAATTCTCGCCTACTTGAGAGCAAAAAATGGCATCTTCTAATTTTCATTTATTTAATCACAAGTGATGTTGAACGCAATTTTGTATGTTTACTGGCCATTTGTATTTCTTTTATTCATGGCCTATTCATGGCCTTTGCCCATTTTTCTTTGGAACATTCCCTTTCTATATTAGAGATGTTATTCTATTATCTGTCATATGTTGCAAATAATTTCTCTGTCATTTGCTTTTTCTTGCCTTGTAGGAATATTTAATTTTTATGAAGTCACCTCTATCAGTCTTCTGCTTTGGTGTTATACCTCCTTATCCCAAAATTATATCAGTATTTACTTATGTTTTGTTTCAGTATTCTTATGATTTTGTTTTTAAAAACATTTGGCTCTTTAATCCAGGTGAAATTTATTTTGATGTGGGGTAGGAATCTAACTTTTCCCCCAAAATTGTTAGCAGTCCCAATCACTGGTTTTTAAAAACATTTTGCCCTGTTGCTTTGACTTTTACCTGTCTCATATCCAGAATTATCATATTTGTTTTGATCTATTTATGAATTGTTATTTTCTTCCACTGATTTGTGAGTGGCTTCTGGTGCCAGTACCATGCTGTTCCTATTATTGTACCTTGGAGGTACATTTTAGTATCAGGTAAAGCAAGTACTTCCCTCATTACTCTACTTTTCCAAAAATTTTCTGACTTTTCTCACTCCTTTATTCTTCCAGATGAACTTTAGAATCATTTTGGCAAGTTCAAAACAAAAAAACCCAAAAAACTCGGAATTTTTATTGGGATTGCACTTAACATTAGAGATAATTTGGGGAGAATTGTCGTCTTTTCAATTTTGAATCTTCCCATCCAAGAACATGGTATGTCTCTCCATTTACTTAAGTCTTTTTTTTCCTAAAGTTCCTCCAAGTTTAGTTATTTTCTTCATATAGATCCTGAACATTTAATTTAATACTAGGTGTTCAAAAAACTTTACAGTAGCTTCACGTTATAAGCACTTTACATATTTAGGAAAAACTTCTATTAGAAAAAAGTTAATCTGGAAGGATGCATGCCAAACTGTTCATGTTTTCCTCCAGGAATAAGATGCCAAAGAGTTGGTGAAGGAAGAGGAAAATTTCACTTTTTATTTTGTGTACTTCTGTAGGGCTTGAATTTGTTGCAGTTAGCATGTATTTTTAAAAAATCAGTATGTAATTAAGATTAAATATCATTAAGGCACCTTAATGATATACTGCTGGTAGAATGTAAGTTGCCTTTCTGGAGGAGGGTGATTTGACAGGAGTCATCAAGAGCCTTAAATATTCATCTGCTAAGGAAGTAATAAAAAATGTACACAAAGATTTATATTCAGATGTTCATCACAGTGAAACTGATAATAGAACATTGGAACATTCTAACAACAGAGAGTGCTTAAATTTGAGAATACTGTGTTGCCATTAAAATTATATTTCCATCACATGGAAAAGTTTCTCTAAGAATTCTGTTTATTGATATGTGTAGCTATATAAGTTGTGTGTGTGTGTATGTGTGTACACATAGACATATATATACATAAATGTTAATCATAATTACAAGGATATTTAACTTTCCCTACATTAAAAAAGTATGCATTATTTTTAATAATAAGACATGTTTTTAAAAAATCATTAATATGTTTCTAGATAAACAGGATGAAGTTATCTATTACGATCCGTGTGAAAATCCAGAGGAACTTAAAGTCATGGATCGTGTAATGGGGCTGCAGGATGATAAGAATTTGGAGGTGAAGGAACTCAGCCGGCAGTGCCAGCAGCTGGAATCTAAACGGGGCAGGATCTGTGCCAGAAGAGCCCGTCTCAGGAACAGAAAGGTAGGAGCGCCCAGGGCAGCCTTCTTTTCTTACCCCTTCTGGGGGTTTCTTCTTTTATGAAAGATAAAGAGGTACTGAAAATAAGGCTTTTATCAATGATAAATTTTGTGTGTGTTTATGTAGCTATCAGTGGCTACAATTAAAATACATTTAAAATGTTTTTCTTAAAAAGATTCTTTTTCCTTTTGGATTTAAGCATTTGTCATCATCTTTAGATTTTAATTAAGTCTTTCAACAACTATTTATTGAATACCTATTACTTATACAGGTATTTTAAAAACCACAAAAGGTAGAAACTTCTAATCAGCTATAATAAATGCTAAAATTAATTTTATTGTGAATTGTTGATTATAAAATATCAGTCAGATAATATTCAGCTCATTTCAGTCCTTATATGTGGTGAGTGATTTTTTTTCTTAATTTTTAAACACTCCATGGTTACATAAAAAAGTAACATAGGGGCTTCCCTGGTGGCGCAGTGATTGAGAAACTGCCTGCCAATGCAGGGGACGCGGGTTCGAGCCCTGGTCTGGGGGGATCCCTCATGCCGTGGAGCGACTAAGCCCGTGAGCCACAACTACTGAGCCTGCGCGTCTGGAGCCTGTGCTCCGCAGTGGGAGAGGCCGCGACGGTGGGAGGCCCACGCACCGCGATGAAGGGTGGCCCCCGCTTGCCACAACTGGAGAGGGCCCGCACACAGAGACGAAGACCCAACACAGCCAAAAATAAATAAATAAATAAATTAATTAATTAATTAAAAAATAAAAAAAAAGTAACATAGTAAGAAAGGCTAAGCATAATTGAAATGTAGTTTTTAATTTTCAGGTATTGTAGGTTGGATATGTTATGTAGGTATATTTGGAGGTATTACTTAGAACATTATGGGGAAATGTGTTTAAAATAATTGCATTGAAACAGGTCCTTAGGACACATCCCACTTAGGAATGTGGGACTGCCTGTATGTCCTCTCATTTCCACTTGGTTGGAGGATTTGCTTTTTCATCTCTCAAAGCACTAAATCCCAGCCATGGCCCTCCTACCGGGAAGGAGGGATTCCCGTAAGCAGCCCATCGCCCCGTATCACGTGACCGAGGAGAAGGCAGAAGCACTGAGCCACACCATAACTCCTATTAATAAATGCCTTATACTGCAGCCCAAATGCAGTGCTTTTTTCTTTTAACCTTTTATGCTATAGCCCATGGTAATATTAAAAACCATGTGGCGTTCAATTTATAACCAGGTAAAAAACAGATCTATGAAATTATATTATTCCCCCAGGATCACTGCAAAGAAAATCATCGACTCAGATTGCAACAGGCTGAAGAAAGCATAAAATATTTGCATCAGCATCATAGCGTTCAGAGGGTGAGTGGTTGAAGAAAAATGTTTTATATTTGCATAACATGACACGTGGGCTTAAGTTTGTACAAAGTGGAGCTCCACTGCCCTGTCAGCCTTGATCCTGAGGGGACAGCGCAGTCCGGCCCTGCAGCATGGGGAGCAGACGTGGGGGCTGGAGGAGGCAATAATGTCAGGTGACGGTCCCCCTCTTTCTCAGGACTTCTGAGAAGTTTACAAATATGTGTTTGTTTAAATACAGAAAAGAGACCAGAAAAAAGAGGAGGAGCAAAAGAAAAAAGAATGGATAAACCAAGAACGCCAAAAAACACTCCAACGATTGAGAGCATTTAAAGAGGTGAGTTCTAGAAATAATCACTTCGCCTGCATTGTCTGGAGAAATAAACGAAGATCACCCATCCTAGGAGAAAAGTATAAAGTATTAGGAACAGATAATTTGGGACATAAAATGTTTCCCAAATGCCATTATTTGTAGTCTATAAATAAAAAACAAAAATATTAGAAATATCAAGATGTTTTTGACCTTGCCGCACACTAGGGTTCCTGCTCTCCACCCTGACCAGGTGGTGTGACTCTGCTCACCATGGTGTCAGCTGGCAGGGAAAACTGAAAATAGTTAAATTGCCCTTAGATTTAGCTGGCTGTTTCCTCATTTGTAATAAAGAAGTCTTTAAAATTTGGTCAAGGAAACATTGTGATATAAGTATAATTTTGTGCCCTATTAAAAGTGAATAGGTTTAAAAAAAAAAAAGTAAATACTTATTTTAAAGTAACATTAAACTTGTTGAATGTAAAACATAAACCTGTTCTCATCACACACCTACAACACACACCTTCATAATGACCCAAAAGAGAAAACCACCCACTCCCAGACATAAGTCTGGGATGGGGTATTGAAGGTGCACTGTGTGATACCAACAAGAAAAATCGGGGCCACCGGAGTGAATCAATCATGTCCTACAACTTCATCTTGTTTCCTGATATGCTTTCTACTCTGATCACTGCCATATACCAGGCATGTGCTAGGCACTTAACATTCATTCTTATTTAATTCTTAAAACAACCTTGTGCGATATCATCACCACTTTAAAGATGAGTAACTGATGCTCAGGGTGATTACACAACTTAGCTCAGGGATATACAGAGTCAGAGCCACAGCAGAGATTCTCCAACCCGGGCAGCACATCGGAAGCACCTCTGGAGCTTCTAAAGCATACTCATGCCCAGACCCCACCTCCAGAGAGTCTGATTGTCCTGGGTGAGAGCCTGGGCATGAATGCGGGGGGCTACATGAACACAGATGAGCCAGGTGGACAGTAACTTGCTGGTCAGCTGTCACCCGAGGGTATTGATCAGCGTGGAGGAAGGGATTCCAGGGATGCAAGTCCAGCTCCGTAGCCCTGAACTAGTCAGAGCAGCGATGAACTTTCAAATGTAGACAGTGTGAAGATGGTACGAAGGTGACAGAATCAGACTGCCTAAGCTCTCAACAAACTGCAACGAGTTGACCTCAAATTGGTAAAAGTTGCAGTTTTTTTGGTCCATGGAGGTATACATCCCTCAAGATTAGGTCTTTGTAAGGTTAGGTTTTTCTTTAGTAAACTACACCTGCGAGACCAGAACTTCTTTATTTTTTTTTATTAATTAATTTTTATTGAAGTACAGTTGCTTTACAATGTTGTGTTAGCCTCCACTGCACAGCAAAATGAATCAGCCATACATATATGTACATCCCCTCCCTTTTGGGTTTCCCTCCCATTTAGGTCACCACAGTGCATTACTAGAGTTCCCTGCGCTATACAGTATGTTCGCCTCAGTTGTCTATTTTATACATAGCATCAATAGTGTATATGTGTCAGTCCCAATCTCCCAATTCCTCCCACCCCACCCCCTTCCCCTTTGGTATCCATACATTTGTTCTCTATTTCTGCTTTGTCTGTGTCTCTATTTCTGCTTTGCAAATAAAGTCAACTATACCGCTTGTCTAGATTCCACATATATGCGTTAATCAGAACTTCTTTAATTCACATTTTTAAATTATAAAATTTACTCTAAACATAAAAATTAGAGAAACATCCATAATTCCTGTTTTAACTGTCACTTTGAGGTCCACCCTGCTGGTATTTTTCATACCTCTGTTTTTTTACCTGGTTATACATTCAACACCAGATCATCTGCATTTTTTAAGGATGTTTCAGACTTTGCACTACTTATGATTTTTCTTGGCTGCCTAATACTTTAAATTCACCATAATTTTTTCAACTATCTATTGTTGATACTAAGTTTCTGATTTTTCATACTAAAAATGTGATGAATGTTTTCATCTGTATATATCCTTTCATATCTTTATTACAGAGAAAGTATTCTATGAAAGTATATAAATGCTTATTCCTTAATATATAGATTTAGTAGCAAGGGTGGCTGTACAAAGTGAGAAGGAGCCACTTTGTGAATTAGAATAATCCACGCACAGAAATGCTTCAGTGTTCACTTATAGAAAGCTTCAGCATTTTGACAGTTTGCGTTTGTAGCAAGTTTCTCACAACAGTTTTTCATTTTCAGAGATGTCCAAGTCGCTCTGTCCTAAAGAGCTCTCGCTCACAACCTGTGGCTCCACACCGGCCGAGTGGACTTCCCCGGCAGACATCCCCGCCGACTTCTCAGATGATGGCGGTGATCCATCCGTCCTCTAGGAAAACCAGAAGCGCTCCCTTATCTGAAGTTAGTAACGTGATAACCCCTGAGCATGAAGACTGTGCTAGAAACATCCCTGTTCAGACTTTTGTTCCAGTTGGTGCCCAAACACACTCCAAATCAAGTGAGGAGTTGCCACTGCCTCCCCCTCCTCCTCCTCCTCCTCCTCCACCACCACCACCACCACCACCACCACCACCACCACCGCTGCCCCTCCCTGCTCCGCCCTTTTCTTCTCAATCTGCAAATCATCGGAATTTACACTTCAGGACTTCCGCGAAAGATGATCAGCCGCATCCTCTAGTGTGTGAATCGCCTGCTGAGAGCCCGTGTGGTTCCTCAGACAGTTTTACCTGCCCAGGTAATCTGCCGAAGTGTCCCTGCTCACCAGGGGTGGTTAGGTGGTTGGAGCGTTCTAGCTTTAGGAGCCTTCATCTTCAAATCAAAACCTTTTTTAGAACTCTCTACAATCTTAAAATATTTCAGTATTTTTTGCCTTATCACTCTTTTATTGCAAAGTTAGCATAGCCTAAATCTGAGTTTGATAAATGCTGTGGGAAATCTTTCTAAAATGAAGCGGTCAAAAAAATAGTAGACCACTTTTTGCATTTGCAAGTATAGCACGCTGAATACACTTGAATATTTCTCTGTCTAATGAGGGCTATAGTTCTACTCATTATTCTAATTATGATTTAGACATTGATTATGGAGGAGACAGGCTGAAATCTGCCCAGACTCAGAGCCCACTGCTCTGGAGTGTATTTGTGTCTGTGTTTAAATTCTATCGAAATGCTGTGTACACTTGTTTTAAAGATTATGCCTGAGTACCTCTGCCTAGAACATACTAGGGGACTGTGAAAGGTGATGTGAATTATACAAACAGAACAGTTCCAAACTGTGGTTCTGGTAATGCGTATCTAGTTATTCTGAGTTCAAGGTTTCTTTGCACCTGGAGCCAGGTACAAATGAAAATGTGCACATTCTTAGGTAGAGACCGGAGGCCCATTTCCATGGGGTCTGTGGCAACATCGTGTAAATGAAAGCGAGAGCTCACGTGCCTGGGCCTAGACGAGAGATGGGACGTGGCAGGGCTTTGCGGGGGGAGCCCTGTTCCCAGCCTGGCGTAGCCCACACAGTGTGGGAAGCCCTGATCAGCTCACACACACTGCCTCAGTTCACTGGAAAGAATAATAAAATGCCCTCGATGGTGAAACTCTGTCTTGTTACTCCTAGAAGGGAAATGTAATAACAAGTTATAGGTTAAAATCCAAAGTGTTTTGTTAGCCATGGCATGGCCTTTCAATTCTGAACTAGAAATGACTATTCACCTTGAAGTCTCACATGGAAGATCCCTAGATGAGTGGCTACAGTCATGCCCCGGTCTCCAGCAGGTGGTAAAAGATTTTACCCCCGCAGGGGTCTCAAGGTGCCAGAGTGAAAAATAGCTTCTCTTCACCAAGGCCTTGAAACGCTGATCTAATCTGTGTTTTGACAGCATTTCACACCCTCAAAAGTAGAGCACGTAAGTTACGTCAGGGTAATGTAGGTGGAATTAAACACACTATATACAGAGAAATGTGCCACCCACTCTGGGTTCATTGAGCTAGTGATTAAAGTTTTGCTTTAAGCCTTTTCATGTGTGGAAACCTACTCGCTTCATTATCACAGAACGAGTCATCACTGACTAATATCCAAGACTGAAGTTGGAGAAATACAGTGGGGTATGTTAAAAAATTTTGTTAAGTGGGAAGGGAAATGGAGGAGATAGAATTTTAGAGCTGTCAATGCACATTGGGTCGGATTACTTAACACCCCAGGAATTCATAACTATCTTCAGGGTTACACAAAAGGATTATAACACCTGTGTCTTGAGAAACAGCCACCCTAACAGAAGGTGTGTTGACTTTTGACTGTGCCTGGGAGTTGCTATGGATTTGAAGAAGTACTGGAAAATAAGTGGTCAAGGTAAAATATTAGCAATTAGACTATCCTGGATTCAGAAAGGGAGCTGATGGTTGACCTCTCTAGCAGATAATCAAAGCATTTGTTTAATGGAATGATGATTATTTGTTTACATCATGGCATTAACTTATGGGTGACTTAACCCTGTTAACGAGTACAAAAATGTCTCGGCATCTCAGGGAGAAAGAGTTTGATTTTGTGACTCCTTGCTCTGTTTACTCAATTTCAGGGTCGATGGATGAAGTGCTGGCCTCCTTAAGGCATGACAGGGCCCCTCTCCAGAAGGTGCAAGCGCCCACGTTGTCCCCTCCCCGTGCCTCAGTCAATGAGCACATTCTGGCTGCCATAAGGCAAGGGGTCAAACTGAAGAAAGTTCACCCTGACCTTGGCCCAAGCCCCAGCAATAAACCTACCAGCGACCTGGAGAGGAGCATCAAGGCGGCGCTTCAGAGAATTAAGAGAGTATCTGCTGACTCGGAGGAGGAGGACGATCGTGATGAGCAGAACCCTGGCGAGTGGGACCGTTAGCCTCTCCGCCAAGGCCCAAGGCTCGTTCTGGAAAAGCATGTGAATGGGGTGCTGGCAGACTGGCCATATAACGCCCCGAAAGATCAGCAGGGCTGGGCGTGTGACGTTGCAGCTTTATTTAACGCTGCAGCTCTTAAAGTCAGGGAAGGAAGGAGAGACGTGGTGCCTTTCACGCATCTAAGAACCCACGGTGAGCACCGCTGGCATAAGAAAATGGTAGTTATTGTTCACCACGGGTAATCTAGAATCATTCCCTTATTCTGAAAAACGTTTACACTGCTATGGTAAACAGCACTACTGACCGTTCCTCCCGAGTGTGTGTAGTGGTTTCCTGAGATTGAAAGGTTTGAATGTGAACGTTATTTTAACAATAATCCGAATAAGTTGCTTATAAGCAGAAATTATTTTAAATATTTTAAAGGAAATGTATTTCATGTATCAGGCAGTATATAAACTCATAATAAAGAACTATTTATAATGCATCAGTGTCACTCATGAGGAAATGAAACATATCTTAACACAACCATCCCTCCCTTGGCTGGGTTTAGCTGAAATCTTATTAAAAACATTAAACGGGACTTCCCTGGTGGCACAGCAGTTAAGAATCTGCCTGCCAACGCAGGGGACACGGATTCGAGCCCTGGTCCAGGAAGATCCCACATGCCGCGGAGCAACTAAGCCCGTGCGTCACAACTACTGAGCCTGCGCTCTAGAGCCCACGAGCCACAACTACTGAAGCCTGCGCACTCTAGGGCCTGCGTGCCGCAATTACTGAGCCCGTGAGCTGCAACTACTGAAGCCTGCGCGCCTAGAGCCCGTGCTCTGCAACAAGACAAGCCACTGCAGTGAGAAGCCCGCGCACCGCAATGAAGAGTAGCCCCTGCTCGCCACAACTAGAGAAAGCCTGCACGCAGCAACGAAGACCCAACTCAGCCAAAACAACAACAACAACAAAATCCCCAAAACGTTAAACATTTATTTAAGCAAATACTAAGGGTTGGGGAAGAGTGTTGTTCCCCTTAGGCACTCATGCTGGAATCATTTCTCCTCCTTGCTTTGTGTTAAAATTAGGAAAGGGGAAGAGACCCATACAAGGCAGTCTCCTCGTTTCTCAAATTGTCCAAAGCATCCCCACTAATGTCATCACCCTCACTCTTGCCATGGCAATCCTGGGTTTCCACAGAACAAGATGAATCGACCCTCCTTTTCCAAAGAAAAGTTGTTATAGACCAAAACCCTTCCTACTTAGAGTTTCTTCTTAGCTAACTCTGAGGGGCCTCAGCTGGCATAGCTGGGAGGGGTCTGGGTCCTTCTTCAGCAGCTGCAGCCTGGACCTCCGTGCATGGCTGGAGCTCCTTCAGCGTGGCCACTGCCAGGTCACCCGTGGGTCTGTCAGGTGTCCTACTTTCCCTGACCTGAAGTGGTGCAGACCCAGATCCAGCTCCTGTACATGAAGGTGCCTCACTCTGCTCCCGGGGCCCAGGCCTTGGTGCCCGGCACTGGCCTCTGTTCCCACTGTTCCCTTTCCTTTTCGCAGGTTCCCGGTGTGTGTGTGTGTGTAGGGGTGGGGGTTGCTGCACGTGGTGACAGTCCCTGCTGGCTACTTGCTGGGCCTCAGTCGCAAATCCCAGTGGCAGGCCAAGTGGCAGCCTCCCAGGCCTCTTTCTACACCATAGACAAGCCAAGCTCAGCACAAAAAGTTTCTCTAGAAAGAATCTGGTATTTTTAAAAATGGCAACATCAGAGCTTTGCTGGACTTTCTTATGCTTATTACGCAATTTGGTATTTTTATTTTAATTCTTGTAATTTCAGTATTTTGAGACACCAGTGAGCTTACTCAGACTTGGATAATTCTCAGAATTTGCTTTCTAAGGCCTGCCAAAGATGAGAAGACCTCAAAAAAAAGATCCTTTTCCAGAGAGTTCTCCAATTAAAACCCCTCACCCAACTGTCTAACGTGCATCCAAACTTCTCTGGAATCCTCTCTCCCTCATTTCTCCATTTCCCCCCTTCTTCCAGCCAAGGCTTAAGTCCAGGCTCTGGCCTCAGGGGATCCAGAGCCAAGGGGAGGGTCAAGTATTGTCTCCTATTGTCCAGCTTCAAACCTGTGCAGCCCACCCGCTAAAGCGCTGTCAATCCATCTCCACCTCCACCCTCGATGTCCCTCTCCACTCACCAACCCACACCAGTAAAGGCCTGCCCCTCAGAAACCTGGCTGCTGTCCCTCCGCCCCTTTCCCGCCACAGGTTTTACTCCAGCAATACCAAGCAGGCTGCCCTCAGATGGCCCTGCTCGCCTAAGCCTCAGCGCCCGGGGCATCCCAGCCCTCTGCCACCCGTCCGGCAAATCCACACCCACCTCTCAGTCTCAACTCCATCGCGTCCTCTTCTCCAAAGTCTTCCCAGGCCCTCCCCCGCCCTAGGACCACTGCCCCTTGTCCTGGACACCAGTCACAACGCCTCCCCCAACCCACAGCCCTGGCTACAAGGGCAGCCCACTTTGGCCATGTTTTAAGAGCCTGAGTTGGGCCCTCTGGCTAAAGCTTATGCTAGGACAGCCAATCCATAACTGGAAACCTCCTATGGATTGTCCCGGAGTGAAAGTCCACGAGCTGGGCTGATCAGACTGACTTATCCATTTGTTCATTCGTTCCCTCTCCCGCATTTGAATTGGGGAATCAAGCAGGTAGTAGCAGGAGCCAGAATCAAGAGGTTTTTGATTAATGACCACCCATCATGTGAAACCATGTAGCTGAGTGAATTTATACAGTAAGTCCCCTACATACGAACCTTCAAGTTGCAAACTTTCAAAGATGGGAACATGCGTTCGCAGGTCCAATCATGTAAGTTAGTTCACGCGTCTGGTGTACATTTTCATGTGCATGCATCTGCTACAAGTGGTTGTGCTTTTGTGTACTTTACCGTACAGTACTATTTTTTTGTGTGTGTGTTTGTTTTTTATGTATTATTTGTGTGAAAAGTATTATAAACCCATTACAGTATGGTACAATATAGCCGATTGTGTTAGTTGGGTACCTAGGCTAACTTTGCTGGACTTAACGAACAAATTGGATTTATGAACGCACTCTCGGAGCGCAACTCGTTTGCGTGTCGGGGACTCACTGTACAGCAGAGTTTCTCAACTCTTAGATATGCGAACTCATGGGAGGAGCGTATCGGGTTTCTATTGCTGCCAGAACTAACTACCACAATTATAGGGGCTTAAAACAACACAAATTTATTATCTTACCGTTCCATAGGTCCGAAGTCCTACATGGGTCTCACTGGACTAGTATCAAGGTGTCAGCAAGGCTGTGTTCCTTTTTGAAGCTCTAGGGGAGAAGCTAGAAGCTCTTCCAGTTTCTAGAGGCTGCCTGCATTCCTTGACTTGTGGCCCCTTCATTGATCTTCAAAGCCAGCAACACCGTATCTCTTTTGACTCTTCTTCCACCACCATCTCTTTCTGACCCCAGCCAGGAAAGGTTCTCTGCTTTTAAGAACTCATGTGATTAGATTGGGCCCCCCCCCAGATAATCCAGGATAATCTCCCCATCTGAAGGTCCATCTGTAAGGTCCCTTCTGGCATGTAAGGTAACACATTCATAGGTTCTGGGGATTAGGATGTGGACATCTTTGGGGAGCCATCATCTTGTTGTCTAGCACAAGGAGCTTCTAGAATGCATATTGCCAGGCCTGGCCTGCAAAAATGCTAATCCAGGAGGTTTTTCTGGGAAACCCAAGATAGCTCTGAAGCAGCTGGTCTGCAGACCATCCTTAGAAAAACACGAATATATACAAGTCAGACAGGAAATGAGGGGGCTGTGAAAGGGAAGAGTGAGGCAGGCATACTTAGAGACATTGCAGGTTCCTTCCAAGATGAAGAGCCTTGGAGCTGGATGTCTCACAAAGTCTTGAGAGTGGCCCAGGGTCACCCCAGCTCTGGAGAAGCAGGATGTACTCTGACTCCTGTTCTTGAACACCTGTGAGAGCCCTGCTTGAGGGGGAGTCTCACAAATCCTCCATCAGCTGAGTTCCATTTGCACCTGCAATGTATCACCTCACGACTCCACTGGAATGTAATAAATTTGCGGAAAATATCTGTGTCTTTTCACCTTTGTGTTCCCAGGGCCTGGGGCATAAAGGTGCTCAAGAAATATCTGTTAAATGAATACATGAATTAATGATTTAAGAGCTGTACCTGTGTAGGGAGGGTGGGAGGGAGATGCAAGAGGGAGGAGATATGGGGATATATGTATATGTATAGATGATTCACTTTGTTATAAAGCAGAAACTAACATACCATTGTAAAGCAATTATACCCCAATAAAGATGTTTAAAAAAAAAAGAAAAAAGCTGTAAGTGTGAAAAGAGCTCTCTAAGAAGCATGAGAGAAGTCCCCTGGAGTGGCTGATTTTAATCTGGAGGGCCTAGGCCTTTGAGCTGGGTCTAAGAAGAGAAATGGGGTTGGAAGCGGGAAAGGATTCAGGGCAGTGGGAAGAGCAAGAACTAGAGCACAGAGAGGATGCACCAGCAAGGCCTGGGCAGGACCAGGGAAGGCGGCTAGTGTGACCTCATGGGGGGAGGATGGAGAGAGGGGGCTAGAACCTGATGACTCAAGCTTTAGGAAGAGGCCTCTGGCAGCTTTACCTAAAAGGAGCCAGACGATGGAGGAGATCCTGGAGTGAGGGGATCAGGCACAGGATAGGGACTGTCTGGTGAGAGAAGCAGTGATGGAGTGAAGAGATTGGGATAACCAGAGGAAGAAGCATAATATGGTGACTCATTGTGCAGGAAGCAAGGGCAAGGACATAGATGGTGCCAACACCTGGAGGGGGGAGGTGCCACGGTCAGGGATCAGGAGGTGGGTAGGGGGCAGCACCGGACAAAGGGGAGCTGACTCCAGGAGGCTGGGACAAGGTGGAGTGGGGAAGCCTTGGAACTGCCAGGGGAGAGTGTCACAGGAAGGTGGCCCAGGCCGGATCCTTGGAGACCCCAACACTACAGGGCAGGAGGAGGAGGGGAAGGAAAAGGAGTAGTCAGGAGCAACACAAGAATTGGGAAGGAAAAATTCATTCATGGGACGATTATTGCAAAAGAGCAAGGTCAACTTTCCCAAGCGCCCCGGAGAAATGAAGCCTAGGACCCGACTGGTGTAAGGAGGCCCCTCTGGGAGGTGGTTCATGTGGGGCTCTGGGCCAGGGGCGCCCCGCAAGTGAGCTGCAAGGGCATGCAAAGCAAGTGGGCATGGGTGGCCACAGAATCACTTCCGCTCGGTAGTGTGCTCTCTTGTGCAAACACGCGCTGGTTTATCTAGCAGTCCCTCTAAGTTAAATCACCCTCCACCTGAAACCTTTGCTGTCAAACATGGGATGGCTGCGTAGAGAGAGGGCCTAGGACAGCCTCATGGAGATTTCTGCAGCACAGGAACCTGTGAGGAATTCTTGTGACACAGAGGTAGTGGAGTGAGAGGGCAGGAACAGGGGACATCTCAACAGACATAGACCCCCTGACCCCCACCACCCTGGGAATATGCAAGCCCTCAGCCTTTGAAAACTCAGTCTGGAGAAAAGGGGGTCCTGGGATTGACTGAGATCCAATTGCATGAGCCTGGTAGAACGAGGGCCCAAAACAGAAACTTACTTGAATGAAGGGAAAATAGAGAAGGTGGTATATCTTTCACTCCTGAGCTGTGGGTTGAGATTCACACCTCCTCCACGTGTTTGGGAAAAGTTGGTTCGCTGCCAGGCACAGACTTTGCCATGTGAATAATCTGCTTGAATAGCTCTGGAAAAATCTTTTCCGGTAGAATGAGTCTCCGAGATTAGCTTTTCCCCCAACAGCCAGGAACATAAGCATATACCCTCTGCTGCCTTCTGCTCAGAAGCCCAGCCCTGCAGAAGAAAAGTGCCTCTTGGGTTAAGAAAAGCTTCAATATTGACCCCATCGAGGCAGAAGGTGACCAGCTGGTGGGCAGGTGACCCCTAACCATACCAAGCATGGGGCTGCCCTGAAGCAGGAACTGGAAATGTTGGCAAACCCCCCCAAACCTTAATTCTGTTCCAAAGGCTTACGTGCCTTAACCCACACTGCCTTCCTTGCTTTGGCTCAGGAAGTCACCCTAGAGAACATCAACCAACCCTTGGGGAGATCCAGAGTTTCCAAAATATCTTAAGACACAAAGGGCTTCTGAAAGATTTTTGTTGACTTAAAAACAGACACAAACATTTTACTGAACTATGTATTTCTACATAAACAACTCTGTTACAACAAAATCAGGTAAAATCCACAAAGGTAGACAAGTCTTTAGAGGAAAATATTTTTTCCCTTAAGTATAAAAAGATAATTTGCCAAATAACGTCATACTGAAACACATAAAGCAAGAACTGTTAGAAACACAAGAGAAATAGACAGAAATACAATAGTAGTCTGAGACTAACACACTTTCCTTAGTCTTTAACGAATCAGGTAAGCAAAAATTAAAGGTCCATAAGATTATAATTAATAAGGTCAAATTAATACATATAGATTTAATTTTGTTCCCTTCCGAGAATATATCCTCTTTTCCAGTTTCCTGGGAATATTGATTAAAATTAACAATTTATTAGGTCCCAAGAAAACATCAATAAACTCCAAAATGCAGAAATTGTACAGGCCATACGCTCTTTGACAACATTTGTAACAAATGTTAAAAACAACAACAAAAAGAATCAAACTATCTAGAAATTTAAAAGTTAATTTCAAATAACTCTTAAGTAAAAAATAAAGTCAAATCTGAAATTACAAGTTATTTATAACTTAGAACACCATAGCTTAAAATTTAACAGAAATGGATAAAGAAATATTCAGAAGAAAAGTCATGTAGCCTATGAGCGCTAGTAACTATATCTATTAAACAGGAAAAAGTTAAAATGGCATTCAACTTGAGAAGGTGAAAAAATAATAAAATAAAGGAAAAAAATTAATAAGAACAAAAACAAACCAAAAAAAATCATAAAATGGTAAAACAGTAAATTAAGATTTAAAGTCCCAGAATAAAAAGGGAAAGCACAGACACAGAACGTTATGAATGAGAAAAGAAAATACGACAGCTCCAGGCTAGCAAATTTGAAAATCTTAACAGAATCATTACTTAGGAAGTTTAAGTTGCCAAAAACTTACAGAATAGGAAGTAAGTTTAAAGAGACTAATGAGCATGGAAAAACATTGAAAAAATTGTCAAAGAATTATTTCCTAAAAAGGCACTAGACTTGGACAGATTTATACATGTTATAAAAACTTCAAGGAGCAAAAAATTCTAAATATTAAACTGTTCAAGAACATAGAAAAAAAGAGATAGAGCTTCCCAAGGTCTTTTTTTTTTTTAAAGAAGTTAACACAAACCCAACACCAATACCTCACAAATACCTCACAAAGACAGCAGAAAAAAAAATTACACAACTATCCACCTAAAATTTTGAAAAATTCCAAAATAATAAGAGCAAACCAAATCCAGAGTAATTTTCTTATTTTAAAGCTCTTACTATTATTATACAAGTAATATGAGAGCCATGTAGAAAAATCAGAAAATACAGATAAGAACAAAAAATAAAAGTCTACCATAAACCAACCCATCATAAATAACCACTGTTAACACTGAGTGGAGACATATATTGAAAGAATAATATACCATGACTAAATCAGATTTTTCTAGAAATGCAGAGAGGGTCTGACATTAGCAAATGGATTAAAATGATTCATATTAAGTTATGATAAAGAAAAACCATTTGATCATCTTGAGAGATGTGAAAAAAAAAGGCATTTAATAAAATTCCAACAACCATTACTGATAAAACTTTCAGCAAACTAGAAAGAGGAGGGCATAACTTTAATATATAAATTCAAATATTAAGAATATCTCATACTAATAGTCAAATTTGTACTTTTGGAGAAACACTAGAGGTATTCTCGCCAAGTAAAAATTATATATAAAGAAGAATGTACAATATCTGCACAATTTATATAGGTGTTATTTACCATTGTTCTAAAAGTGCTGGTCAGTGTGATAAGGAAGTGAAATAAGATTATTAAAAATATGGAGGTAAAGTTATCATCACTACTCAGAACTATTAACTACATGAAAAAGGCAAAAGAATTAACAATAACAACAAAACTATTAAAACGAAAGGAAATTCAGTAATTGGCTAACTACAAAATAAACAAATAACCAATTGCCAAGTTAAACAAACTAGTAAACAACCACAGAACTCTCTATGCAGAGTTAAGAAGAATGAGGTAGATTGATATGGTACTGACAGGAAGATGTCCAAGATCTACTGCCAAGTGAAAAATACAAGCAGCAGAAGGGTCCTATCATATGGTCAAAATGATAAAACATACTTTAGGAAAAGAAGATTTGAGGACTATGAGTCAACTGTTGACTGTTTATCTTGGGGGCAGAGGGATTTTAATTATGGGGGACTTTCAGTTTCCATATTATGTTTTTTCATAATGCTTCCATTTACACAGCTTTTGTTTAACATTTTAAATTAAAAAATCAATGGATTTAATTTTCATTAAAAAAAAGTAGTCATGTACCTTTATACTTAAAATAAGCAGTTGGAAAATATAATGGACAAAAGGGCTCATTTACCATAGTAACCACAACTACAAAAAATTACCTGTACTAGAAAAAATATACTGAGGGACATAATACTTTATAAATTTACTTAAATGAAAGGTTAAATATTATGAAGATGTTAATTCTCTCTATAGTTACCTATAAATTTTACACAATCCAATTTCCAATTCTTCTAAATGCTACAAAATGATCTGGAATTTCTTTTGGAACTGTCAATATACAAAAAGTACTAGGACATTTTTGAAGACGTTTAATTAATGGGGACATTTAGTCTAAATCTGAGATGATCAAACTATGTGGTACCAGTGCCAGAATGTACACAATAGAAAGTTCAGAAATACGCTTAAAGAAATATAAGGATTAAGGGCTTCCCTGGTAGCGCAGTGGTTAAGAATCCTCCTGCCAATGCAGGGGACACGGGTTCGAGCCCTGGCCTGGGAAGATCCCACATGCCACAGAGCAACTAAGTCCGTGCGCCACAACTACTGAGCTTGTGCTCTAGAGCCTGCAAGCCACAACTACTGAAGCCCGTGCGCCTAGAGCCCGTGGTCCGCGACAAGAGAAGCCACTGCAATGAGAAGCCCGTGCACCACAAGGAAGAATAGCCCCTGGGGCTTCCCTGGTGGCGCAGTGGTTGAGAATCTGCCTGCCAATGCAGGGGACACGGGTTCGAGCCCTGGTCTGGGAAGATCCCACATGTCACGGAGCAACTAGGCCCGTGAGCCACAATTACTGAGCCTGCGCGTCTGGAGCCTGTCCTCCGTAACAAGAGAGGCCGCGATAGTGAGAGGCCCGTGCACCGCGATGAAGAGTAGCCCCCACTTGCCGCAACTAGAGAAAGCCCTCGCACAGAAACGAAGACCCAACACAGCCAAAAATAAATAAATAAATATTTTTAAAAAAAAAAGAGTAGCCCCTGCTCACCGCAACTAGAGAAAGCCTGCGTGCACAACACAGCCAAAAATAAATAAAATAAATAATTTAAAAAAAAAAGAAAATGTTTTCTAAAAAAAAAAAGAAATATAAGGATTGGGTATATAGTGAAAATGGGATTTTGTATCAGTAGAGAAAGGATAGATTTCCCAGTAAGTGATGTTGGGGTAATTTAGAAAATAAATTCCACATGGATCATAGATTTAATTGCTTAAACAAAACAATAAAAGTACAAGAATAAAATACTGGTGAAAATTCATACAACCTTGGAATCAGAATTGCAAAGACCTTCAAAAGCATGACAGCAAAGGCAGCAACCATAAAGGAAAAGATAGATTTGACTAAAAAAAAATTTTTTTAAATCTAAGCCATATATGGAACTTTTTAAAAATAAATTTATTTATTTTATTTATTTCTGGCTGTGTTGGGTCTTCGTTGTTGTGTGTGGGCTTTCTCTAGTTGGGGCGAGCAGGGGTTACTCTTCCTTGTGGTGTGCAGGCTACTCATTGTGGTGGCTTCTCTTGTTGTGGAGCACGGGCTCTAGGTGTGTGGGCTTCAGTAGTTGCAGCACACAGGCTCAGTAGTTGTGGCACATGAGCTTAGCTGCTCCGCAGCATGTGGGATCTTCCCAGACCAGGGCTCGAACCTGTGTCCCCTGCATTGGCAGGAGGATTCTTAACCACTGCGCCACCAGGGAAGCCCCAAATACATGCAACTTTTAAAAAATAATATTTTTAGGGAAAAAAAAAACTTCTTAGAAATCAATGAGACACATAAACACCTTGTGAGAAAATTGGCCAGAGAAGATGAATAGGTAAATGACAAAAGAATATAGTCTAATAAATATGTTGGCTAGTGAGGGTAACACTGTCATCAAAAAAATGCATATCAAAACTAGCCCCCCCAGTCCCCATGGGAAAACCAGTGTGAAAGAGGGGAATCGGACATTCTCACACATTGCTGGTGGGAGCATAATTTGGTATCATCTTTCTGGAAGGCAATTTGAGGCAAGATATATTAAAAGTCCCCAACATGTGCGTACCTTTTTGTTAGTCAGGATATGTTATGCTGCAGTAACAAAATAACCCTGATATCCCAACAGTGTAACACTTAAAGTTTATTCTTTATTCACAGTACACATCCACACAGGTGGGGAGGGGGGTGTCATGACGGGAGAAGGGGAGCTCTCCACACAGTCACTCAGGGACCCAAACTGACAAAGGCTCCAGCTGACAAAGGCTCCAGCCCTGGGACATCACCACCTGTGGGGCAAGGCAACAGGAAGACTGGAGACCTGCACGGGGGCATCTCACAGTCTCAGCCTGGACGTTGCACATGTCACTTCTGCTCACACTTTATTGGCCAGCATTAGCACCAGGACCCTGAGTGACTATAGGGGCTGGTAAGTGGCATCTCCTGTGTGCCCAGGAGGGAGGGGAGGAGACGGAGCAGTGCTTGTAGCACCCATTACACTTTTGAGCCAGAAAGTCCAATTTTAGAAAGTTATCCTAAGTAAATATTCTGAAAAGTTCATGAAGGTGTTAGAAGAAAGGATTTCCATCATATCCTTGAGTACAACAGTATAAAACTGGAAACAAGTACCCAAGGTACAACCTACATAGATGTTAAAAATGATGCTGTTACATATTTACTGACATAGAAATATATTCGCAATATAGTGTTAAAAGGGAAAAAAGCAAGTTACAAAACAGTATATGTATAATAATGTATAATATGATTGTACCTCATGAAAAAAGTAAAACAGCTATAGATGCATAGAAAAGAAGTCTGAAAAGATATATACCAAAATGTTAACAGTGGTTATAATCAGATGGTGTAATAACAGGTGATTTTTTTCGCTTCTTCTTAAAAAAGTATATATTATTTATGTACCAAAAAGGCATTTGAAAAGGGAAAAGAAAAAAAACAGTATTCTTGGGAGAGTCCACTTATCCACCTCATGCTAATCGTTAAATTCTTACATTTGATGCAAGAAATGCCTAATTGTCTGTCACACCATAAGACATTGCTACAACAATTTATTTAAAGTCAGGATTTTATATTAAAAGTGGTCCATAGAGTAAGAACAGTGACACATTCCCCACAGCTGCATATCATCGGACCTGTCAGTCATCCGCCAAAATGTCCCACAGTCTGGACTCCACCGTGGTTTCTCTGGGCTCCTGGCAGGTGCACCGGGGGTCTGTGTGGCCTGGGGTGGGGGCCACTCTTCACAAGGCTCTGCATTCGTCAAAGAGAGTAGGGCACTGTACAATTCCGCTCAAAACAAAAGACCCACAAGCTCTGCTTCTCAAAGATGGATTCCAGAACATATAACATCACCGCCAGGATTATTAAAGACTCCTCTTGGCTATACATATATTTTTTAATTGAAAACCCTTCCGTGTCGTTTCTCCTGCTTCCCCTGCTGCTTCCTCCCCCAATACACACACACACACACACACACACACACTCCAAAGTTCACTAGACCATATCATCTGGCTGCCAAATTCTTACCATAATCACCTTCTTCCTGGCTGGTGTTTAAAGAGGAACTGGAAAAACCCACATTCTTGAGATAGGTGTATGAAAAAGACACGTAAAACAACACACATTTCTATACAGGATTCCCTCTCCATGCCGTCACCCCCACCATCCCAAGAATATACATTTATTTTGGGGAAACTATGTATGCAGAAATTGGAATTCTTTTCAACCATGCATGTCATTTAAGAACATATATGGATGTTGATGTGCAGGCTTCTAGTTTAAATCGCCAGTGCTTCAAAATCCAGTGATCTTTCGAGTGAATAAAAGAACCACAGCTATTCGATGGACACATGGCACAAAGAGCCACTTTCAGTGATGAGCAGAATGCAGCGGCTGGCTCTGTCTTAAAGGGCAGCCTCTGTCAAGCGCCTCTGCTAAGTCCCATCCCGGCTGCCTGCCTTCTAAGGGCGCACCTGGCCACACCTGACGTCCCTGGCACACCCTGTGGTTGGCTTTGGCTCTCACCCAAAGTTGCCCCCGATTTCTATAGAAAAGCAGTCTTGCCTATAGAAAAGGAGTCCTTTTACAACAGGCCGATCGTGACGCCTCTGAGTAGCACTATATCCCACCCTTTATTTGATGTTTTATGTCAAATGTAGTACATACTGGCCAGGCGTTAGCCAACCACCGTCCAGGCTGTGCCCGTGGGCCGCCCAAGTCTAGAGATGTCCATGAGGAGACTGCAGGATGGAGACCAACTGCCCGCTGTGGACAGTCCTCCCGGGGGCCGGTCAGGTGCCACTCAACCTGCTCTAACCACTGGCTGGTCTGCTCCCTTCCCAGTGCTGGCTCCTGTCTGGGAAGGGGCTGGGCAGTGATGGGCAATCCCCCCACACCCCACCTGCCCCGCCATCACTCTGTTTACTGCTCTGCCATTTTGGGGCCTCCTGCTTGTTTTGAACAAACTGCTTTGCCTCCAAGAAAGCCATCACTGAAGAACTCAAAATGTGTCTCATTGCTCTGGCTTCTCAAAGCACCAACATCATTTTAACCAACAATCTCTTGGAAAGATCCCTACAAAAGCAGAATCATTCAAAAGGGGAACTTACTGCTGTAATGAATGTAAATGTAATTCTGATTCACTCATTTATAAGTTGTCATTTGCTGTGGACATATGTTAAAACAGTATAACTGCAACATGCTCTAATCAGGACACAAGAGAGTTTTTTTTCTTGGCACCCAAAGGTCACTAAATGGAGAAGAGAGAATGACTTGTACAAAGACACTGGACCAGGGTTCAGGAGACCCAGATGCAGCCCACGCTGCTGCTCACTAGCTGGGTGACTCAGGGTGAGTCACCTGTCTCTGCTTCCTCTGCAAAATGGGGAATGATCTCTACCCCGTTCTCTCACCCAGCTGAGGTCTAAAGTGACGGCATGCAGGGGAGCGTGGAAGGGAGGGAGTGTACAAGTTCTGGGTCTCATGTGGATGCTGGCTCTCTTTCAAGGCCTGACCACACTGTCCCAGCCTGTCACTCAGGTGGTTTTCTATTCCCGAGGCACTAGGAAGACTTTATCTCCCCTTGCCGCTCTCAACTGTATCACGCATCCAGTGGGTCTTTGCTTGGAATGAAAATTACTTTTAAGGATCATTATGGTTAAAGGATTCCAAATTTTACGTTGCTATTTTTAGGCCTCAGGTTTCACAGATGCAGAGGAAAAAAAAAAAAAGTTAATAGAGGTTCAGGCAGCCAGTCTTGGAGATGTCAAATCAGGAGACATCACTTGGAAACAAAGACGCAGTCCTAGCTCTAAATCCTCCAGCAGCACGACGGGGCTGGGGTGTTTGTGAGGGAAGGGTTATGCCCTGCCTGCACTTGGCTTCAGATCACGACAACCAAAGGGCATCAGTGCTGAGACTGGAGCTGGACGTCCTAACACATGAGGGCCTGGCTCAAGGGAAACTGGGATGAATTCAGCGGGTCATTCTCCTTATATCCCGAGGCTGTTAGACAGGGCTAGCCTCTCGACAGACTGTCTAGGTTGTCCCAGGCCTTTTTTTTTTTTTTAAAGAAAGTAAATGAAGAAACATTAAGACCTTTAGAGAAAAGCAGAAGGAACTGAAAGTCCAGGGCTTTTGTAAAGGTGTGCTTTCCCTGCTGAGCCCAACTTTGCTTCTCCTTTAGAGAAGCCCCCACTGCTCTTAGCTCCTGGGCTGCATGGTGTAAAGCTGGCTGGGGCCACATAGTGTGGGGCTCTCAGCTCCTCACCTACTGCCTACAAGGGCTCACCAAACTCTTCCACGGTCGGTGAGCGGGGGTCATGGGTCTCAACTGCACAGGGACACAGCAGCCCACCGTGGTAATGGCTCTACTGCTGCCACCGGTTTCTCCAGTTACTGCCCGGAATGTGCAAGTGGCTCTGGCAACTCTATCCTCCGATGAATACGTCACCTGAGCATGCTCCAGTCAGTCAAGACGGCTCCTTCTGGATGAATAAGCTGCCTCATAGACAGGGGTGGTGGGCCTCAGAAGACCCAAGCTGAGGTTTCAGAATCCCAGTGTCTGCTGCTCCTGGGCAGGGGGACTGGCCTAGCCTGAGAAGAATCCTCTTTAGCCCACTGCTGGGCCACAAGGCCAACTCACGGCCAGCCCAGCTCTCTGATCTCCAGGTCAGTAGACAGCTGCTACCACTGTCCTGAGAGCCATCTGGAGCTCCAGGGAAAGGGCAGGGCCAGCAGCGCCCAGTCTCAAATCAGCAGGAGGGCTGACCACGCTTTCCATTTCCATCTGCCACCAGCCCAGTGAACTCCACCAGAGCTGCCCCACTCAGCCTGCAGGTCTCCCCTACGTGTCCTGGTGCTTTCCCCACCCCAAATAAGACCTCCCTGCTCAGGGAGATGGTCTCAGCTACACGAAAGAGAGCAGCAGGACTTGTAAAGTCACCCTGGGGCCAGGGTCACATCCGTGTGTACCTTACCCACCTCCTCAGGCTATTTTATCGTTTATCTAAACAATTCAGCAGGCAGCAATTCTAACGTGTGAGAAAATCCTTCTAGAGGGGGAAGTTCTCTTAGTGGTTCTCAAAGCAGGTAAGGGGCAGCAAAGCCTCCCCCTCCTTCAAAGGGATTTAGAAATGCCCACGGCCAGGGATTCAGACCATTTTGCCATGCATGGGGCAAATGAAATGTCCACTGGCCCCACTGAGAAACTCAGTAAGAGAGGAGAGGTCCATGGATCTGGTCCCTTCCATAGCAGGAACAGGGGGAGGCAGACCTGGGCAGAACTCCTCTAAGGCCAAGGCTCAGCCACTTGGAGCCCACTCTTTCCCTCATGGGCCTGTGTGATTTCTTTTTCAATTGTCTAAACCCAACAGAGGATCCCACCTTAGATCCCAAGCCCTGGGCAGCCCCTATACCAGGGACAGTCAGTGGTCCTAGAATCCCCAGGCCACAGGCCTCACTCCTGGAAAGGAAGGGTAGTCTCAGTGTCAGAGGCCCCCAGGGGCAGAGCACCATGGATGGGCTGCTGGGAGGGGGGGGCCTCAGACCAGCTTCTGCTGCTTCCACTGCCACCCTCCCGGCCCCAGGGCCACCTGAGCCAACCCACGAGTATGCCCACAAAGTCACATACATGCCTGATAATGACCCAGTGCACCAGGACGGTGGACTGTCCAACAGGGGCTTGATGGGGGATGTGATGAAAACACTAAATTCTGTTTATACGTTTAATTGAACAAATATTTATTAAGCACCTACTTTGTGCCAGGCACTGTGCTAGGCACCCTCGCTGCGTGCTGTCCCCACAGCACAGTAACCTGCTCAGAAATTAAAACCAAGAAAAGGAACACTGTCGCAACCCTACAAACTGGGGGCAGGTGGAAGTGGGCGGAGTGGATGCAGGCGATTCCCCTGCCAGAAAACGCCTCCACCAGAAGCGTGTTTTCTCTCTTGGGACAAGTCTCTACTAAGTGGTTGCTTTAAAGCATCTCTGTATATACTGAGAGGAAAGCTGCTATCACCACACCCCACGCATTGGTGCCTGGTGGACATTCGAATACTCTGAACGTTACTCAAAAAAAAGGAGTTGGAAAGGGTATTCATACTTGAATTAGAAAATACTTTTTTTTCCAGTTCATATGGTTGCAACAGCCCTTAAGAAAGATATAAACATCCCTGCCCTGACTGCGTAAACGTTTAAGGTAGACCTAGTTCTGGATTCCTGAGTCAGAATCGTCCAGTTGTCCATGACCTCGCAAGGCCAGAGAAGCAAGGGGAGATTTCTATTCTGGAGAGGAGAGAGTGGACGGCACCCCTGGTTTGGAAACATGACAAACCGTGCCTGCATTTACAGAAGCCACGCGAACGGGAGGACGTCCTAGTGCTACTCCGTGTCACACACACCCTGGGGACTCACGCGCAGCCCTAGTTGTCGGCGCCCAGCTTGGAGAGGCCCCGGCGGAAGTCGTGCAGGTCATCGATCTTCCCGTCTAGCACCTCCAAGAAGCTCTTCAGCTCCACCTTCAGGTGGCGCTGGCGGTACTTGCTCTCCTCGATGTCCGTCTTCAGGGAGCACACTTTGTCTTCCAGGTTCTGATTGTCTCTCTCTGCCGCCTGAAGCAAAGCGAGAGAGAAAGAAGGGTCTGGGGACGGAGCGGGAGGAGCCCCGCTGAGACCTGCGACAGCCAGACTGTCCGTCCCCCTCGGGCAGGCATGCCTCCCTGGAGGTGTTAAGTGTCCTGCCCCCACCCCCCTGGCATCAGGTGTGTGCCCCTCCTTCCTGCTGTTCTCTGGCAGAGGTGCCAACGGCCAGCATCTCGCCTTAAAACGATGCCCCCACAGAAAACACAGAACTCAGCGTCCTGCCCAAGGGAGCCTGGTGCTAAGTGATGCTCTTACAAAGTGCCCAGCAGAGGAAGCCTGAAATCCCAGCACATGGGGTTTTCAGCCCCAGGCCCAGGATGGTCAGCAGAGGCCCCCTTTGGGTTCCATTCTGGGAGAGAGCGAGAAATAGCACAAATGGAAGAGTGACTTGTTTCTCTCGGTTCCACTGAGAAGGCGAGGGCTCCTCAGCCCCAGGCCAGCCTCTGGCCGTCAGCGAGGGAGGACTGGCCGTGCCAGACACAGGGACAGTGGGTCTGTGCTCTGTCCATCCCGTGGTGTTGCCATGGAGACGTTCAAGCTCCCAGTGGCGGGACTGCTGTGAGTCCAAATAAGAGCTTTCATCTTACGGGCATAAAATGAGAATTTTTGAATGGGTGTACAAGAACCAGTTACTAATACCAAGGTTGTGTACCTGAACAAAGTGCTCTCGAAGTGAGGAGAACCTCGGAGGTGAAGGAGGACCTGAAAATGCTCCTTCTGTGGATCAGAAATCTGAAGCCAGCGGCGGCGGGGGGTTGGGGGGGGTGGGGGGGGGGCCTGTCCAAGGTCGTGTCCAAGGTCACTGGCTGGGGAGGTGCAATAGCCCCTGGGTCTTAGGTTCTCAGCTCTCCTTTCCGTCCCCTGCTCCGCACCCTTCTGTGGTTCTGTAGGGACTTCTGTGGGCAGGAAACAGTCACCTACACTATGGTTATGCACAGGACACCTTCGTATAAGTGGAAAAAACAGAAGACAAACACTGCTGAGTCTGCACCCGGGAGCAAAGCTGGCATCTGGCATGTAGTTACGCTGGCTTTTTAGGAATACAAAGTCGCTCTTCTTTACCAAGCAGGCGTGAAAGGGAGAGGCCTCGGAGAAATGGGTAACACAATGGATGCCTTCTCATCTGAGCCCAGATGGACATGCTCCCCGCCCTTACCTCTAACTTCTCAGAGACGTATTCACACTCTGACATGAGCTGAGGTATGATTTCACTTTGTTTTCGGAGGTCTATCAACTCCTACAGGAGACAGAAATTGGAAAAAGAATGTGAAAGCAAGTCAGATAAAATGTATTCTTGAAAATCCCCAACTCGTGCATACAATAATGGAAGCAGCTTTTGGAACCTGTGTTGTCTGCGTAAATAATAATGGCGGTGATGTTATACTTAACACACATGAGGTAATTCTACAGGCTGAGTATGTTCCATGAATTAATGCATGAAGGCTGTACACCACCATGAAAAGAGAAGTATGATTCCTGTTTCGTAGATGGGGAAACCGAGGCTGAGAGAGGACTGGTAACTTGCCCATGGTCTCCACCCTCTGTATACAGTAAGTCCCCTACATACGAACCTTCAAGTTGCGAACTTTCAAAGATGCAAATGTGCGTTTACATGTCCAATCATGTAAGTTAGTTCACGTGTCTGGCGTACATTGTCACGTGCATGCATCCTCTACAAGTGGTTGTGCGTTTGTGTACTTTACTGTATAGTACTGTATAGAGTACAGTACTACAGTATCTTTATTTCATGCCCAGGATGCCCGGAAGTGTAAAAGCAGCAGTGATGAAGCTGGTACTACTGTACTTTTCAAAGTACTGTACTGCAAGGTTAGAAATGTTTTCTTTGGTTTTTGTGTCTGTTTTTTATGTATTATTTGTGTGAAAAGTATGATAAACCTATTACAGTACAGTAGGACACAGCCGATTGTGTTAGTTGCATACCTAGGCTAACACTGTTGGACTTACAAACAAATTGGACGTACAAGTGCACTCTTGGAATGGAACTTGTTCGTGGGTAGGGGACCAGCTGTACTTAGCTGTCCTGTCCCCCAGAAAATAAATGACTGTGTGACAGGGGGTTCTCGCTGCATTAATTTGACAGCAGAACACAACTTCTGATAAAAGACCACCTATGAAAGTTTCCGAGTGCTTTTGTAAATGTTCAGCTCCCTCTTAGATCTGAGTGACTGACTATAGAATAAGTACAACAAGGAGGCTGCAGAGGGTAAGGGTCAGGCCTTTGCTCTGGACTATCTGTGCCTTGGTGTAGCTTTTGGCTCTGTCTCTGTGTTGAGGTCCGGGCAGCTGCCAGGGCCGGTCACATGCCCCACAGCTGCCTGCCGTGTCCTTGGGTAGAGATCACCCGCCAAGGCCCAGGGGATGCCGAGCAGCACCGCTCAGAGCCCCACTACCCACCGTCTCCTTTTCTTGGAGTTCCAACTCCAGCTCCTCAATTCTTCTCTTCAACTGGGTATTCTTCTCCTTCTCTCTGTTTATCTCGCTGCACTGCTCTTCCAGCTCGTCAATCTTTAATTAATATCACATGTTAAAGCAGGGATGCCAGTTTACTTTAGTCATTAAACAAAAGATCACCACAGCTCTTTTAAAATAAACCATAAATTAACCCACTTATAAATTTTTCCTTGTGGCTACAAACAAACTCCATGGGGCTCCCCCTGGGCTGTTTGCTCCTGCTGGCACAGGATGCCCTCATTTAATACCAACAAAGCCACAGAAGTCACAAAACCTGGCTTCAGTATGCTCTGGGCCTCTGGTTTTCTCTCACAGTCACAGGACGGTAAGCTTTAGGTTTGCTTTAAGGATCTGTCACAGGTCGGGGCCAGACGTCCCATGAATCTATCTGCTTCTTCGCAGAATGACTGTCACATCACTTTAATCATGCCCTGAATGATTCTGTTGCATTTCAAGGGGTTAAGCGAGCAGAGTAGAGAACCGAGCAACTCGGTGGGACAGTGGCTACCAACTGGGACTCGATGACATTTCAAACGTTTTAAATCAAGATGACCTTTCCCCACTGATGCACGCAGAAGGGGCCTGGCCCGTGGGCCTCTTCCTGGAGAGATGACAAGTGCAGGCTGAGGTACATCCCCAGAGTGCATCTTTCTCTCCTTCCCAAGCCTGACACTCCTGACACTGGGCATTTCCCAGGGGCCAAAGCATGGGTGAAGAGTGGACGGCAGGGGTGTAACCAGCAAGTTAACACAAGAGCACCATGTTGATGGGGTCCCCACAAGCAGGCAGAGGCAGTCCTCAGGGTGCAGGGCACTAGGTGGTCAACATGAGGACAATTCTCAGAGGTGACCTGCACCAGCCGTCAGGATCTGAACCTCCAGCCACTGGAGCCGCCGGAGATCCCACCAACGTCCACATCCCGCCCTGGGAATCAAGTTCCTAGCGCTTCCCACCCAGGGAAGCTGACGCTCCGCGCAGGTCCGCGCAGGGAGCAGGTTCCACTGCACGCACTTCCTCCACGCCCCGCCCCCCCCCGCACGGCTCCTTGGTTCTTACACTCAGACGCGAAGCGAGAAACTCAGCTCTTCGCTTGGAAAAAGAAAGAAAGAGCGATCAATCCCTCTGGCAGGCAGATCAGCCCAGCCTCAGAAGGGAAGGTGCAGAGTCAGCACTTGGCCTGCGCCCCTCACCGTCAGCACTTTATGAAAAAACGACACGAGGCAGTTTCACATGCCACCTGCTCCGAAGTAAGACGTGAAATAGGGGAGTGGTTTCCAGGGGCTCCACTCAGAACGGGTGAGCGGGTTACAAACGGGGGCAAGGGGAGCGAGTACCAACTCAGTGCGACCCGTACCCTGAAATCCTGCATTTACGGAGCAGACTGTGTTCACCGACTGTGGGATAAAAGTGCTGACCAGCAAAACAGCACAGCAACCCCAGGACCTCACCTGGGGACCCTAAAGCAACCGCATCAACTCAGCCCAACTCCAGAGCATGAGCGACTAATTACAGGGAAGGACGTGGGTGAATTCTGAAAAAAATCGAAAAGCTCCGATGTCAGGGTAGGAGTGTAGAGGGCACACGAGGGCCGTCCGCATCCACCCACCTCACACGTCAAGGGCGTATTCCTTTCCTTGCTATCTCACATTTTTAGAAAGAGCGGTTTGCAGAGAAGCAGGGTTTCTGAGCAATCACGCCTCACCATCTCCTGAATCTGTTTTCTTCACTCACCCTCTGGATCCCTTTTCTCTACCGAAGATCACTGAACCACAGAAAATGCCAGAGGGAGGCCACCCACAAAAGGCCAACCTACAGCTCGCATCAGAGGGTGATCTTTGCGAGAGACAAGGCTGCAATCTCCCATTGATTTCTCTTCTCCTTAGCGATTGCAATTTTAAAACTTGGTTCAGGAAAGGTAATCAGTCAGTTCTGTACGTAGTAGCGTTCCCACTAAGGCAGGCAGGGAGGCGGAGGGGAGGACAAAGGGAGAAGCAGCGGGTCTTCCTTCTGCCCCTGGGACACGGGACTGAGGGCCAAGAGGGAGGCAGTGGGGAGAGGAAGGTCACGGCCGCCCTGGCCCTCCCCACCTTGTTCCGGAGCCGGTCATTCTCGTCGCGGCAGAGGGAGAACTGCCTCTTCCACTGCTCCACGCTGGCCGCCGAGTCCTGCAGTGCCGTGGTCAGCCGGGCGTTGCTCTCCCTCAGGGTCTGCAGTTCGATCTCCCATTTCTTCACGTTGGCGGCGCTGCCGGGCGGGGGCCAGGCGGTGACCAGGAGGGTGGGTGCCGTCCACCCGGCTGCCCTGGGGAGGGGGGACCCAGCCACCCCCTCAGCCCATGCCTCGGGGCCACACCCTCTCCCGCCGGTGGCCTGGAGGCGAGAACCACGTGCTGAGCAGGCCTGGCACCTCCCTTTAGTGGGAATATGCTGCCTTGTTGGGTGATTTTCTCAAGGCATCACTTTAGAAGAGAACAGAATCTCAGAGAAGGAAGAGATGAAACTTAGAATGAACTCAGCCATAAAAAAGAATGAAATCATGCCATTTGCAGCAACATGGATGCAACTAGAGATTATCATACTAAGTAAGTCAGACAGAGACAAATGCCATATGATATCAGTCTTATGTGGAGTCTAAAATATGACACAAATGAACTTATCTATGAAGCAGAAACAGGCTCACAAACATAAGAGAACAGACGTGTGGCTGCCAAGGGGGAAGGGGCTGAGGGAGAGATGGATTAGGAGTTTGGGGTTAGTAGATGCAACCTATTATATACATAATGGATAAACAACAAGGTCCTACTGTACAGCACACGGAACTATATTCAACGTCCTGGGATAAACCATAATGGAAAAGAATATAAAAAAGAATTATATGTATATGTGTATAACTGAGTCACTTTGCTGTTCAGCAGAAATTAACACAACATTGTGAATCAACTCTACTTCAATTAAAAAAAAAAAGGAAACTAAGAATGAAGCCACAGACTGTGGTAGAGACCCCTCCCCCGTCTGCTCCCTACTGACCCCTGGCCGCAGGACTGTTCTCTCCTGCCCCATGTCCGTTCCTTCCTGAAATGAGCCTCAGGGATGTAGGTTCTGAAGTGCTGGGGCGGACCCCGGGCCCTCTGACACTCTCATGAAAGCTGCGGACCCTTTCAACAAGCTCCTGACACCCCCTCTCTGGAGCCCAACAACCCCAGGTTTAAACAAACAGCCTGGGTCCAGATTTGAGAGCTGAGGGCTTGAGGACAGAGGAGACAGGGGCTGGGAGTCCCCTGAGGGCAGAACTGGGGTTCCAACCGCAGCATGTGTGAGGGAGCCCTGGCCGACCCTAGGTCACCTCAGGTCCGAGGGACGCCTCCACGTTATCACCAAACCACATGATAATCCTCTGTGATCAGTGAAGTTTGAAAAAACAAACTGGAATCAGGTTCCCCTCAGTTGCCGCTCCCATTCAACGCTTCTTTTGTTTCCTTGTTTTGGAGACCAGTGTTCACTGCAGCACTATTTACAATAGCCAGGACATGGAAGCAACCTACATGTCCATCGACAGAGGAATGGATAAAGAAGATGTGGTACATACAGACAATGGAATATCAGCCATTAAAAGGAACAAAATTGGATCATTTGTAGAGATGAGGATGGACCTTGAGACTGTCATACAGAGTGAAATAAGTCAGAATGAGAAAAACAAATATCACATAATATCGCTTATATGTGGAATCTAGAAAAATGGTAGAGATGAACTTACTTGCAAAGCAGAAATAGAGACACAGACGTAGAGAACAAATGTATGGTTATCAAGGGGGTAAGGGTGGCAGGGTGGGATGAATTGGAAGATTGGGACTGACACATATACACTACTATGTATAAAATAGATAGCTAATGAGAACCTGCTGTATAGCACAGGGAACTCTACTCAATGCTGTATGGTGACCTAAATGGGAAGGAAATCTAAAAAAGAGGAGATATATGTATAGTTGATTCACTGTGCTGTACAGCAGAAACTAACACAACATTGTAAAGCAACTAAACTCCAAAAAAAATTAATTAAAAAAAAAAAAAACACCTCAGACTTAGCCACTCTGAAAAAAAAAAAAGAAAGTTTTTGGCTTCTAATCAATACTGCCTGGCTGAGGAGAGTTCTGTCTCTAAAGGCTTCTTTTTTTTTTTTTTTTTTAACTTTTAAAAAAGTAAATATAACTGTATTTTAATAATCTGCATTATCTTTCATCCACCTCAAGGTCCTAGAACTGTGATTGGAAAATATACACTTTTAGTTTCAAACACCACAGACTGAAAACATAGCAAAATATTACTATGTGATTAATTTCAGAGTTAATGATTGAGCTGATTTCGGGAAATGGCTTCACACCCATTCCTGTAATTCACTCGTCCATTCAACTGGGATTTAAAAACATTTATTTTTAGGGGTGGAATGTTTTCATCCAGGCAGCCCACTGTGACTCAACCAAAAATAGTCCTCATGATCACTTGATGAGTAAAAGAGGCTGGTCACAGTTTTGTTCTGTGAAGTACCTGACAAAACCCAGGGTCCAAAGAAGGTGGCTGGATCTAAGGGTCCTATGTTCTTTCTGGAATTCCTAGGTCAGATCACAGGAATTAAGCTCCACGCACTGGTCAGGCCAGCTGGGTTGCAGAGGTGGGTGCCTCTGGGAAGATTTACCAGCCATGTGACCTTGGGCAAGGACTCACTGTACCACCTGGGACTCAGTTTCCTTACCTGTAAAATGGGGGAATTAATATGATAGAGTTCTTAAACGGGGCAGGTCTGAGGAAGGCAGCTTCTCAGCCACAGAGAGGCTGGGGGAAGCCGGCCGAGTCCCCTGCCAGGTGAGCAGAATGACCCCCAAAGACAGCAGTTCTGAAGGTGCTCATGGGGCCAGACTTACACCGTGAGGCCCAGCCTAGCCTTTGGGAAACAGGCCACATTCTCAAGATATGAAAACACAAGCACAGCTAGTATAGTCATTAAAAGTTAAAATCTTGTTGCTATCGTTATGGGGGTTGTGTTAAATTTGTAGATCAATTCAAGGGAAATGGATACTTTTTAAAATAGTGAGGCTTCCTACCACTTCCCAATAGACTTTTTCTATTTGTTGAATTATTCACGTATGGCCCTCAAAATCATTTGAGTTTTCTTCACAAAGATCCTGTACATTTCTTAAGTTTATTCCCATGTATTTTATGGTTCTAGTTCATATTGTAAAGGAAATCTCTTCTTCAAATATATAGTCTAGGTGATGTTTGTTTGTATATAGAAAAGCTACTGATTTTGTGAGATTTTAATTTCAAGATAGTTTCTTAGGTTTTAATGTTTTTCAGTGTTATCATATATGAATAAATGATAAATTTGGCTTCTCAAAAACCAAAACAGGGACTTCCCTGGTTGTCCAGTGGCTAAGACTCCATACTCCCAATGCAGGGGGCACGGGTTTGACCCCTGGTTGGGGAGCTAAGATCCCACATGCCGCATGGCACGGGCCACCCCCCCCAAAAAAATGAAACGTAAGCACTGGGACAGGGACTTCCCTGGCGGTCCAGTGGTTAGGACTCCACGCTTCCATTGCAGGGGACCCGGGTTCCATCGGCGGCAAAAAAGAAAAAAAAAAAAAAAAAAAAGCACAGGGACACCTCTCTCTTTCTCACACACACACATAGATGCTGATGTGCACAGAGAACAACCATGAAGGCAGCTGGTCTTCCTCTGGCCAGGAGTCAAGACCGGACGCTCTGAGCAGGACCCAGTCTCCTTTCCCAACTTCCTGAAACCCTGCCCAGTAGGAAAGGCTGCAGGGAAGTGCTGACCTGGGAGGCAACAGCACCTGGATTTGAATATGCTCACCTCTGTGTCAGCGCGATCTTCAGCTTGTCGTTCTCAGACTTGAGGTGTGTGTTGGCAGGACCCGCACAAGACGCCTTTTCATCGTCCGTTCCGTTGATGCTGGATGCCTGAGTGGAAGATGGGGTTTCACACCCAGATTCCTGGCCAGACTGAATCACCTGCACACCTTATCGCTTGTCCTCACAGCGGAAGCAAATCAGGCATAATGAGGAACTGTGTGGTTATGAGTGTGGGAGAACCAACGCATCCAACCAGAATGCAGCAAAGACTGACAAGTCCACAGACTAATAACAAGACTATCCCTGGAGACTCCACTTGGAGTCCAGACAGTCTGTGCATTTTACCCACAAGACAGCATACAGGGCTGTTATGCAGAACCTTTTCACTCAAACTTTACAAGTAAACCTAACAAGCCTGGATACCTGATCTCCTTAAATAACACAGGACAGAAGCCACAGATTAAAAGAAGGGAAGGGTTTTAGGGACTTCCCTGGCGGTCCAGTGGTTAAGACGCTGTGCTTCCAATGCAGGGGGCGCGGGTTCAATCTCTTGTTGGGGAACTAAGATCCCACATGCTGCAGGGCATGGTCAGAAGAAAAAAAAAAAGAAAAAGAAAGGGGGGAGGAGGGTTTTATAATAAGAAACAGTGAATGAGTTAAGAGAAAAAGTATAAGAAGATGAGATGACTTAAAAATCCCAGGGCTACAGAGAGATGAACACACTCACTTGAAAAAAAAAAAAACAGGAATCAGATATGGGTGTCTGCGACTATTTAGCAATGTTATGAATATTCTGAAATGTTTTCTGTAATAAGCCATACTACATGGAGGTGAAACCTCATCTGGTCTTGGATAAGATCTTAGAAAGATTTTATTTAGCCTCCAAGAAGAATAAAGGCAAAGGAAAGACATGAAGGGAATGACGTATGACTAAATTTCTACATCGCAAAAAAGTGCCATAAACTATATCAGAATGTAAGCAACAATGTGGGGGAAATATTTGCAATGCATACTAAAAACAAAAATGCTAATACCTTTCCTATACTAAAAAACTCTTAGAGTCCTCAACTTTTAGAGCGACGCTCTGAAATATTTATGGATGAAATGATGTCTGGGACTGGCTTTAAAATAAAGACGGAGGGAGAGGGGGGTGTAGAGGAAACCATTGGTCATAAAGTCCTAATTGTTAAAGCTGACCTATGGGTCCATGGGGGTTCATTTACCCAGTTCTGCCTAGTTTTGTATATATTCAAAACTAGCCATGTTAAAAATAAAGTTCTTGGAAATGAACACAAACAAAGCGGAAAAGATATGCAATTGACATTTACAGAAGAAGAAATACATAGAATTAATAAACAAAAAAATTTAATCTCACTAGTAAAGAAATACAAAATGAAAAAAGCCAATAAAATACATTTTTCTTCTGTCAAATCAACAAAGCTTTGTTGGGGAGGGAACGGGAGGGAAAAACGCTCTCATTCACTGCTGGTGGGAGTCTCAATTGTACATTTCTGTAGGGATGTTTGCAGTGTGTGTCAAAAGCTCTCAAAACGTCCTACCCCTTGCTGGGAAAACTGGACAGCCACATGTAAAAGAATGAAATTAGAACACTCCCTAACACCATACACAAAAATAAACTCCAAATGGATTAAAGACCTAACTGTAAGGCCAGACACTATAATACTCTTAGAGGAAAACATAGGACGAACACTCCGTGACATAAATCACAGCAAGATCCTTTTTGACCCACCTCCTAGAGAAATGGAAATAAAAACAAAAATAAACAAATGGGACCTAATGAAACTTAAATGTTTTTGCACAGCAAAGGAAACCATAAACAAGATGAGAAGACAACCCTCAGAATGGGAGAAAATATTTGCAAATGAAGCAACTGACAAAGGATTAATCTCCAAAATTTACAAGCAGCTCATGTAGCTCAATATCAAAAAAACAAACAACCCAATCCAAAAATGGGCAGAAGACCTAAATAGACATTTCTCCAAAGAAGACATACAGATGGCCAAGAAGCACATGTAAAGCTGCTCAACATCACTAATTATTAGAGAAATGCAAATCAAAATTACAATGAGGTATCACCTCACACCAGTTAGAATGGGCATCATCAGAAAAGCTACAAACAACAAATGCCGGAGAGGGTGTGGAGAAAAGGGAACCCTCTTGCACTGTTGGTGGGAATGTAAATTGATACAGCCACTATGGAGAACAGTATGGAGGTTCCTTAAAAAACTAAAAATAGAATTACTATATGACCCAGCAATCCCACTACTGGGCATATACCCAGAGAAAACCATAATTCAAAAAGACACATGCAACCCAGTGTTCACTGCAGCACTATTTACAGTAGCCAGGTCATGGAAGCAACCTAAATGTCCATTGACAGACGAATGGATAAAGAAGATGTGGTACATATATACTATGGAATATTACTCAGCCATAAAAAGGAACGAAATTGGGTCATTTGTAGAGACGTGGATGGATCTAGAGACTGTCATACAGAGTGAAGTAAGTGAGAAAGAGAAAAACAAATATCGTATATTAACGCATATATATGGAACCTAGAACAATGGTACAGATGAACCAGTTTGCAGGGCAGAAATAGAGACACAGATGTGGAGAACAAACACATGGACACTAAGGGGGGAAAGTGGTGGGGGTGGTGGTGGTGGGATGAATTGGGAGATTGGGATTGACATGTATACACTAATATGTATAGAATGGATAACTAATAAGAACCTGCTGTATAAAAAATAAATAAAATAAAATACAAAAAAAAAACAATTGTTGACCAGAAAAAAAAAAAAAAAGTCCTACCCTTAACCCAATACTTCCACTTCAAGAATTTATCCTGCAGAAACCATCAAATGCACAAAAGGTGAGCAAGAATGCTTAGCACGGTGTTATTTATATTAATGAAAAATTATAAACAACATAGATGTCCCAAATTATAGGAGGTTAATGGAATAAGTTGTGATACAAACAAACACTGGAATACTATCTAGCCATTAAAATAGTTTTGAAAAGGGATATTTGAAAACACAAGGAAAGGATCATAACAAATAAGTTTTTTAAAAAAAGATTAAAAAGAATAACACAAAAATATACTGGAAAGCTATATTAGGAAGAAACACACCAAAACATTAACAAAATATCTTTGGTAACTCTTATTGTATAATAATCTTAGCATTCGAAAAAAAAAAAAAAACACAGAGAAAGTCCTTAGACTATGGACCATTTCAAGTGCCCAATTTTACAGATCCTCAGCTATTACTCAGTACAATAATTAGTATACTAAATTAACAGTATCATTTAGATGTTATTAAAGATTATTTACAAAGATTCAGGAAAGTTCCTGTCCACTTGAAGTCTAATACACATTCATTTCCATAAATCCATAGGGGCATCTTTTATAGGATTCAGCTTCAGCTATTGCTGACGGCCCAGTCTAGGGTGTTAATCTTGACCGCTCAGGATGCCCATGCCTCCTGTTCTCTTTCCACAAGCTTCCCCGACATCCATCCATGGCTGTCCTGGCCTGGCCATTCTCCACCCCACAGCCTCCTCTCCGATCTTCCTGCCCTCAGCTCCTCCCTGACTTCCTCACCACCTGCATGCAACCCTCATGTCAATTCCTGATCAGTAGCCATAAAACATCTCCAATGCCTTCCCACTATCCAACAATAAATAATTAAGTAAGAATGATCCACTAATGAAGAATTCCAGGTCCTCCACAGTACCTCCAAGTGCATCTCTGTTCCTCCCACTGTGCACCTCACCGCCAGGCAGGCAGACCCCTGGCTGCCTTGCATTTACATCATGCTTATCCCTAATCCCAGACCCCAGCTCCTATGTCTCGTCAGGTCTCCCTTGCCCTGTCTCTCCACACATAACTCTGTCACTAGGTCAAGGTTTCCACCTACCACTACACACCCCAATCTAGACGTCAGGAAGGCAGGCATTTTTATTTCAGGTTAAAATAGGTCCCTTTTAGTCAATTATCACACTTTTAAGTAGACAGATAACTCAGTTCCTGGCAAAGCCACATTTACGTTGGCTAAACCAGAGTCGTTGGAATACCACCTCCCACCTGACTTTGTTATAATAGGGAGACAGACGAAGACTCTCTGGCATCGATCAAGTTTTCTCTGTCATGGGCACAGGCACCTGCATTTGTCCATGAGCATCCTTCATGCAGACCTCACCTCCCAACACAGAAAGAAAACACTTCACCTTGGCATTGGTTTTTGAACCGTGACCAGAGGACATCCCAGACCAGGGACATGCATTAACTCTAATCTCATCAAACGTTTTCCATCCAAAATATATCACCACATCCTGAAAAATTCAAGAGTCTCTTACATGTCACATTCATCTCACTGTGAGCAGGCTAATAGTTGAAACAGTTTTCAAAATGCCCTACTGCAAAAATTTCCTATTTCTTGTCAAAAGTGACAAGGAACAAAGAGTCTCAATCACCGATCACACTCATTCATTTTACGGACAAATTACTTACTTGGGAATGATTGCTCGAGGTCTCGATTTTCTCCTGGGATTTGTCTCTGGCTAGTCTGGCAGCTTCTTTCACCTCCTGGAATTTCTCTGCAAACTGAACATGAAGAAGAATTATTAGGGCTTTCCTTAACCTTACACACGGCTGATATTCAGAACCTACCTTTATTATTTTGCATTCATTTTAAGCCAATAAATTCTGTATAAATCCATAAGAAGGATTTTGAGATTAAAAAGAAATGAATATAATGAATGCTTTTTCCAAAAAAACCCACTATTGGCCAAGGTCAGATCTGAATGAATTTCTAAGATACTGAAGCTAGATTTGGTGGCGAAATATTAAAAACACATACCTCTGGCTAACAGCACCTAATACAAATGCAACAAAAGAAATTTAGCTATAGCGCAAAAGGAATCCATGAAAAACTTCATAATCCCTATTGAAAGATCCAAGAACTCTTACAAGTCAATGTCATGAAAAACAAAAACATCCAAAAAGTTGAGAAGGAACAGTCCTAGATTTTAAAAGCCTAAGATATAAAATAGCAAAATGCAACGTGCAGCCTAGGACTGAGTCCTCTTTTGAACAGACCAAGTAGAAGACTTCTGGGCAACAAGGAGGGAAATGTGAGCATGGACTGGATAAGATGACACCAAGGAGTTACTTTGTTTTTTTTAAGTAAATAAATAAACTTATTTATTTATTTATTTATTTATTTATGGCTGCTTTGGGTTTTCGTTGCTGCGCACGGGCTTTCTCTAGCTGCGGCAAGCGGGGGCTACTCTTCGTTGCGGTGCGCCATCTTCTCATTGCAGTGGCTTCTCTTGTTGCGGAGCACGGGCTCTAGGTGCATGGGCTTCAGTAGTTGTGGCGCATGGGCTCAGTAGTTGTGGCTTGCGGGCCCTAGAGCACGCAGGCTTCAGTAGTTACAGCGCTCAGGCTCAGTAGTTGTGGCGCACGGGCTTTGTTGCTCCACGGAATGTGGGATCTTCCCAGACCAGGACTTGAACCCGTGTCCCCCACATTGGCAGGTGGATTCTTAACCACTGCGCCACCAGGGAAGTCCAGGAGTTATTATTAATTTTGTCAGAAGTGCTGATGATGTTGTGGTTGTTGGGAAATGTGATTCTTTAGAGATCAACACTGAAGTATTTAGGTGTGAAATGTCTCAATGCCTGTAATTTACTTTAGAGTACTTCAGCAACAATAAAAACAGATGAAGCAATGTGGCACAGTGTTCACTGTTAAATCTACGTGATGCGCATATGGCTGTCCATTATACTATGCTCTCTGCTTTCAAAAATGTTTTAATATTTTCTTTTTTTTTAGTTTTAAATTTATTTATTTATTTATTTTTGGCTGTGTTGGGTCTTCGTTTCTGTGCGAGGGCTTTCTCTAGTTGCGGAAAGCGGGGGCCACTCTTCATTGCGGTGCACGGGCCTCTCACTATCGCGGCCTCTCTTGTTGCGGAGCACAGGCTCCAGATGCGCAGGCTCAGTAGTTGTGGCTCACGGGCCTAATTGCTCCGCGGCATGTGGGATCTTCCCAGACCAGGGCTCGAACCCGTGTCCCCTGCATTGGCAGGCAGATTCTCAACCACTGAGCCACCAGGGAAGCCCCTAATATTTTCTTAAAAGAAAAAAAATTCTTAAAATCCCAGGGCAATCATATCAATCACTGCTTTATAGTCACTGACAAGGCAACTGATTTTAATCAGCCAATACATTGTTTGAACAGAGAACATCCTGTGATAGCTAATGCTGACATCACACAGCAAGAGAGAGCCAAATGTTGCTGAGAAACGAAAAACAGCTGGCCAAGTGGCAAGGCCACCAACAATTCTGTGGCTTTTGCTGAGAACTCTATTTCGGAGCACAGGCCGCCCTCTGAGCGCTTCACAAAGCCAACAACAGCTGTCTGCTTTGGGAAACCTTGCCGGGTGATAGCCGTTGGTCAACCAAGCACCCAGTGGAGGCAGAGCAGGTCAGCGTGGCAACGCTGGCCTGTGTTGCTCCCACAGGCCTGTAAATAAAGCCACAGCTACAGGGCTTCACTTAACCAACCCAGAGCTGTCAGAGAAAAATCACATTACCTGTTGCTTAAAAGACATGAGGTCTAGCAAGGATGGACAAAGCACCCGCCTTCCTTTTAGGGGCCCCGTAAGTAAAAACATCATGTCATGAACTCCTTGACGGCAGGGTCCACGCTTTTCCTCTTTGCACCCTCCCCTGACACCTGGCAGAGAGCAGGCACAAATAAGTTTGTTCAGTGAATGAATGAGCTCTGGGTTCCAGATTTGCACACCTCTGCCCACTTGAAAAAAAAAAATCATGTCAAAGTACAGGCCGAACCTAAGGACCTAGGAAGGTACTGTGGTAAGTGTCTGGGAGTATTCTGCCCCATCTTTCTGCTTCCTAAGCTTAACTGATTGGATCAACCTAGGAACTAGATAGAGCATCACTTGGAATATGAACATTATCGCGGAAGAGATTTTGTGCAGGCACCATAAAGGCCTTTCAATCTTATTAAGACATTAAAAGATGCAACTTTTAAAAGGTATGATCTTAAATGTTTTTGTGCCCTACTATCAACTAAAAGTCAAACGTGATTTGAAGAAAATGGTAATGCATGTGGTTCTCAGTAGACACACCTGCTAATGGAGTCTCCCCATGCTGTGCTTAGGAAGGTGGGGCTGGCTGGCTCCCACAAGCATCTCAATTCACCAGGCTCCCAAACCAAAAGCACTGTTCTTTACAGACCGTCCTTGTGCCTGTCAGGGTCTCTTTCTCTCAGGGTCTTATTTGAAGTTGCTTGTAAACTAAATTGGACATGTCATCAGCTAGGGTCATGCTTATTCAGTCAACAAACATGGTCTGAGCACGACTCACACCTTCAGCAAACAAAAATTTTCACCGTGAGCTGGGCCATGCCCTAAGTTAGGTGCTGGGGTGTGAACACTGTGGAAGTATCAGATAGAGGGCGAGACTTGGGTAGCAGGAGATAGTGGCAAACGAGTCAGTAAATAAAGCCCTGCTGGGCTTTGATAGAACAAGTTGCCTCTGGATGGAGCTTGGGGTCCTCCATTCTGTCTGTCTCCTCCTACCTGACCCTGAACATCTGGGATGACCCTCAGCTCAACTCCTGGAGCCTCAGCCCAGAGCACAAACCTTCAGTTCCAATGGGCCCTTCTCTCTTTGTCCCCTGACACCCATCATGGTGGCCCCTCCAGGTGTCCCACAGTTTTGTCTTGGGTGGGCCTACTTAGTACCCTCTTCCCCTAGACCCTCAGCATAGGCACACCTACAAGGTAAGGAGTTTAATGGCTTCTTAACACACGTTCTCTTGTTTGCTCCTCTCCATCCTCTGTAGGACAGGAATTCTTTTTTTTTCTTAATATTTATTTTACTTATTTATTTGGTTGTGCCGGGTCTTAGTTGTGGCAAGCGGGCTCCTTAGTTGCGGCAGGCAGGCTCCTTAGTTGTGGCATGCTCACTCTTAGTTGCGGCACGCATGTGGGATCTAGTTCCCTGACCAGGGATCGAACACTGCATTGGGAGTGCGGAGTCTTAACCACTGTGCCATCAGGGAAGTCCCTAGGATGGGAATTCTTATGTATAGTTTCCTGAAAAGAAAATAGAGTCTTAGAGAGGTTAAAATTTGCCCATGGTCACATGGCTAGTAAATAATAAACCTGAACTTGAGCCCAGATCTGATTTCCACACAATCATCCACACATCCAGTTACTTTCGCGTGCTTATAAGAATGAAAAGAGTCTTGCCCACAGCAGTTGCTAAACATTTATTGATTGGATTTTCCGTTTGCAAAGAGATGCCCTTACCTTAAAATAGAATTGTACTCACTTCCTCTTTAAAAGAAAATTCTAAAAGCTTTAACTCCAAAACAGGCCATGGGAACCTTTAAGGCAAAGACAAGGCCTGAGGATGAGAACAGCAGATACCGAATGAGGGGCCCGGGCGACAAGTTCTGATTTTACAGCTCTCCTCAGCTTCACTATTTAGCTGTTCTCTTTCTCAGTTACAAAAGGGAGGCAAGGAACAACTGTCACACATACGTCAAAACACACATCCTTATAGGACCTCAAGGTGACAGTGCCACGACGCAGGCAGACCTCACTTTACCGCATTTCACAGATAACCGTGTTTTTTACAAATTGAAGGCTGGTGGCAACCCTGCCTCAAGCAAGTCTGTCGGCACCATTTTTCCAACAGTATTTGCTCACTTCGTGTCTCTGTGTCACTAATTCTCACAGTGTTTCAAACTTTCATGGTGATCTGCCATCAGTGATCTTTGCTGTTACTAAAATTCAGTGAAGGCTCAGATAATGGTTAGCAATTATTAGCCACAACGTATTCTTTTAATTTAGGTATGTACATTGTTATTTTAGACATAATGCTAGTGCACACTTAATGGACTACAGTATAGTGTAAACATAACTTTTACACGCACTGCGAAGCCAAAAAATTTGTGTGACTTGCTTTATTGCAAGATTTGCTTTATTGAGGTGGTCTGGAGCCAAATTCACAATATCTCCAAGGCATGCCTGTGAACAGTAACAGCCTAGAACATCTCAAAAAAGGGGAAAAAAGGACATGTATTCTCGACTCCTAGGGATGAGATAAGACACTCGGTTAGAATGTACAGTCTTACTATGCACTCACAGCTACCCTGAGGTCCTCTTACTACTGTCAGTATACAAATGGGGCACAGATGGGTTTCGAAACTGGCCAAGGTCACACTGGGACTGAACACAGGCCATGTGAAGCCAGTGCTGGACACTCCGGGGTCCTATGATTTACCTGCTTAACTGCTACCTTAGCTAAGATGCCCAACTCTGACACTTATCAGCCTTTCAAATGCAGGCAAATGAACTGCTCTGCACCTTGGTTTCTTCATCTATGAAATGTGGATACTAATACAACCTCCATGGATCACTGGACGATGAGAGATGGGGCTTTGCTGGGTGTAGGATAGGGGTTCAACAGAGAGAAGCACAGCTTCTCTGGCCTTGATTGGACTTAAACCACGAACTTTGGTAAAAGAATGCCGCAAAAGGGTGAATTCATGCATTCAAAAATATTAACTAGTTATCTCTATGTGCTAGGGACTGTGCTGGGTACACTGAAATACCCAAGAAAGACTTGGTTCCTGTGCTCAAAGGAATTCTGAGTCTGTAGAGGATTTCGTTTTATATTCAAATGGGTGAGAATCAAAAAGAATTTTTATCAGAAAATAAGCTTAAAATGTAATGAAGTAGGATAAGCCCTATCAGATACATTTTAGGTAAATAAATAATCATTTAAAAAGAGGTGGCATTATGGGAATAGGCCCTACCATTTATATAAAAATTAGCTATGACAAAGGAGGAATCATAAATTAATGGAGAAAATTATTCAAAAATATGATTGAGATAATTTTGGTAAACTGAGGGGAAATGAATTTAAATCCTTACGCAAACCAGTAGCATGATAAATCAATGATGGGTTAAAGGGGTAAGTATTTTTTTTTAAATCTGGATGCAAGCAGAGTTGAACATTCATCAGACTTCTGCTTGAGGGGTGAGAGGGTAATTTTCTAAACTTGTAAGAAACAAAAGAAAATCATAAAAGTGACAGACTTGACTGCCTAACAATTCAAAGCTTTTGAATATAAAAAGAAAAAAAAAACTAAATCAGAAGGGAAACAACAGCCTGGGGGAAATATCTATAGCTAGGCCAGTACAACAGAAAAAGGGCCATTATCTTTAGTATAGAAAGAGTTTGTACAAATTGAAAAGGAAAATATGAAAACCCCAATAGATAAATGGCAAAATTCAGAAATAAAAAACATAACAAGTAAACAATTTATAGAGAAGATTGTTCAGCCTTGCTGGAAATGCAAAGCAAAATAATGAGGCACCATTCTTTGCCTGCTGAATTAGCAAACGCTAAAAACAATTATAATATCCTGTGCTGGCAAAGGTATTCCTGGCAGCATTGTGACTGGTACAGCCCCACTGAGAACCAATTTGGAAATATGTATCGTAAGTGAGAAAAAAATGTTCCTACCCACTGACCTAGTGAGATCACTTTTGGGAAACTATTCTTCAAAAATAATTGGAAATATGAAAAAAATAAGGCCTTCAATATAAAGATGTTAATCCTCGCATTATCTACAATCATGAAAAACTGGAAGCAATCCAGGGAGCCCTGGGAGAAGGATGGGAGGTTTCCACTCACAGCCTCCAACTGTTGGAATGAAAGCAGTCCTCACTGAGCGAGGTGCCAGATGACCGTCCTTTGGTGAAAAAGCCCCTCTCTCCAAGTCTTAAGCTTTCTCATATTTCCCCCCTTATTATAAAAAAAGCACACATGCTTGTACATTTAGTAAATATAATTTAGGAAAAAATATCTTTTTAAAACCTATAGTCCCATCACCCAGAGATAAGCACTAACCACAAAAACTTTTGATTTTTTCCTATCTGTATATATGCATCCACTACACATATTCGTTAAAAAATAGAATACTGTACATCTGCTTTTATAGCTACTTTTGATATTAACAATATGACAATATTTCCATGCACTTATATGATCTTCTATTACATTACCTGAATTGCTGCACAGTATCACCCGGAAGGATATACTGGAGTTTATTTAACTAATTTCCTATGGCTGGACATTTAGGCTGGTGTTTTTGTCTTTTTGTTTTTGCTATTATAAATGATGCTGCAAGGAAAATTCTTGTAGCTAATTCTCTGGACACAGTTACAATTATTTCCTTAGAATAGATTCCTATAAATAAAACTCATGGATCAAAGGACATGTCAAACCACAATTGTTTCTTAATATATGCCAAATTCTCATGTCTTTACTTATTAGGATCATTTTCTATAGTTTTTAAATGTGTGGTAATAATTTTGTAATCAAAATCATCATCATCATCATCATATTATGACAGAAAATGAAAGACTATTGTTTTATTTCATTTGTGACATTTTTTGGCCTTGGTCTTTGAAGACCCTAGGGCAGACGCTACCTATTTGCTTATTCAAAATCCATTTCTTGGGCGTCCCTGGTGGCGCAGTGGTTGAGAATCTGCCTGCCAATGCAGGGGACACGGGTTCGAGCCCTGGTCTGGGAAGATCCCACATGCCGCGGAGCAACTAGGCCCGTAAGCCACAATTACTGAGCCTGCGCGTCTGGAGCCTGTGCTCCGCAACAAGAGAGGTCGCGATAGTGAGAGGCCCTCGCACCGCGATGAAGAGTGACCCCCACTTGCCACAACTAGAGAAAGCCCTCGCACAGAAACGAAGACCCAACACAGCCATAAATTAAAAAAAAAAAAAAAATCCATTTCTTCTTTTCCCTTAGCTCAACAGAATCTCAATTTGTCTAGAGCAGGACATTTCCCAGGTGGTAGAGAATGAGAACTGATCTAAGCTGATCATGGTAAGACATTTGTCTGTCTCTTTTTTTTTTTTTTTTTTCCTGAAGGTGGGTGTGGGAGGGTGGCCTAGGGACCCAAGACTGATAACAGTATCCCAAAAAGAAATCTGCCAAGGGAGTTTACAGGGATGGTTGTGGTACCACCCTCCTGCCACGAATGCAGATGTGATGGATAGAGCTTAAGAAGCCATTTTATCACCATGAGGAAAAGGACAGTCAACGAAACCAAACACACAGAGCCCTACACCCAATATCATGGAGCCACTGTACTAATGCTGGCAACTGCCTGCCTTAGGACTTCTCTTTTGTATGAAAAGCATAAGCCCTCTTTGTTACTTGCAGCCAAAAACATTCTAACTAAAACATATCAAAAGAATGATCAATATCCCCCACTGAAAGAAAAATTAGCCTTTTAAATCACAAAGGTAGGAGATAGGGCAATGCTCTCACAACTACACTGAGTTAATGAAGTGAGCATAAGAACACAAATTTGAATTTGAAATGACATAACTGAAAAGGGTCAAAAGCAAATGCCACGTATGGGTCAGGGTTTAGATGGATCAATCACAGAGCACTAGCAACTCCACCCTGGATCACTCCCCTTCGTGGCAGAATGTGTTTCCTTCTGCCTGCAATGAATGAGATGGAGACAAACATCTCAGGGTCATATGCCAGAAACCATCTAAACTTTAACAACTGGTTCATTCTTACACTTGGTTCTCCTTCCTTTGATCTCTTCAGAAGCCCTTCCTTTTGTCAGAACACGTAAGTCGCTTTTCAACATTCTTCAGTAGGCTGAGGCGTTATGCCCTCTCCAGCGGGTGGACAGAGTCCCAGCTTACCTCTGGGAAAATGCAGCTCCTGTTATTTTGGAAAGCCTATATAAAGAGCAGAAAGTGTCCCTGTAATACTTTCTGGATTTTGGTGTGAAGTGGTCCTTATAAAGGGAGCAGTAAAGACAAAGGTATCTATCTATTTTCCTCCTGGGGGGGTAAAAAGAGAAGTGTGTATAAAGTGTTCTTAAATGAAAACATCCACACTGGTGTCCCTTTTTCTAGCCTAGTTATAGTGTCTGATTACCAATTCCCCTTTCAGGTCTGTGGGCGGCTGCTCTGTGAAGTCGAGAATATTCAGCCACAGCTGTCCTTTCAGCAACACACCTCGGGAACCCGTTAGGCCCAAGTTCCTCTGTGCTAACTAATTGCCACTTGTCGAGACTGCCAGCCTCACATCATGGTAATTTATCAGTGTGGGGTTAATCGTTCCCTTGAAAGGGGAGGGGAGAAGTTGATCTGAAACATTCTGAACAAAGGAGACATCTGAGGGCTTCTTTGATACGGCTTTGTGACAATGGCAGGTCACAGTCACAAAGCGGGACTCCAAGGCCGCTGGAGGAGACCGGGTAACTCGGGAAGACAGGGCACTCCCCTTTAATGATAGGACATTTTCTTCCGTCTGGGAAAAATTAGAAGTGGCCACACCTGGAAGCAGGCGCAGCCCAGGGTCTCTTCAGTTCTCAGGGGCACAAAGAATGGAACTTTAGCAACTTGTTCTCATTTTTGTTCTGAGTTCTCCCTCCTTTCAATTCTTTTCACTGATACGCTACCCCTTTATCCTTCCTAGCTACTTTGAGTCCTCCAAAGATTGAAGAAATTGTTCCAGGCAGTTGAGAGTAACCCTCAAACCATCCTGGGCTTCTGTGAAGAACTCCAGCCCTGGGTGGGATCAGGGGCAGTTGAGCCAAGGTGGGCCCAGCCAGGACCCTGTCGCTGACAGAAGCCCCCCATCTGACCCTGCCCAGCAGTCTGAGGCTTCCAGGCCTATCAGTCTGGATATGAGACACTTGGCAGGGGAGGCATTGCTCCCACCACCCCTCTTCTCCCAACCAGGCACTTCCTCAGAGGGAAAAGGCATGCAATCCCCAAGAGCCACTTCAGACAGAGGTTCTGGTTAATTATTCTTCCAACAAATCACCATCATACTTGCTTCCACTTTATAGAAATTCACTCTGATCCTCACAGCACCTATTCCTCTTCCTCATTTCAGACAATGGCATCACATCAGCCATCCATCACCACCCCAGTCTTTGCCTCCCACATCGACTCACCGAGTTCCACCAGTTTAGCTCCTCAGTATTTCTTAAATCTCTCCAACTCTTACACAAGCCCTCATCATCTCTGATCTGGACTAACACAAGCTAATCTGTCTTGATGCCAGAAAAAAATCCACCTAAAATGCAAATCTGATCATTTTCTTTCTTGGCTTAAAATCTTTCACAGGCCATGGGATATAGTCCAGAAACTCTGGCATGACACAGAAGGCCTTCCAACAGCTGGCCTCTATCAGCCTTACCCACCCCCAAAACCTGGGCACCCTGAAGTGAACTGTTTGCAGCTTCCCTCACACAGTGTCAGGATTTTGCTTGTGCTCCTCCCGTTGTCCGGAGGACGATGGAAAAGGGAAATCCTCCCTGTGGCACGACGTGGAACATCTCACTGTCCGGTGTGCACAGGAGAGGTGACCTGGAGTTGGAGTCTACACTGAACCCTGGGGAAATGGTTAAGGGCCTAGCTGCATGGGAGGGATTGGGAAGAAACCAAGTTGGAGGGGTAGTGACAAAGAGATCTGGGAAATGGCTACAACAATGGGCCCAAATCGAACCAGAGCCTGGAGATATTCACGTTCCCCATGAATGCTTGCAATGGACTGAAAGTCTGTGTCTCCCTCAAATTCATATGTGGCAATCCTAACCCTCAGTGCGATGGACTAGGAGGTGGACCCTTTGGGAGGTGACTGGGTCATAAGGATGGAGCCCTCATGGATGGGATAATGCCCTTATAAAAAAGACCGCAGAGAGCATTCTAGCCCTCTTTTCATCAAGTGAGAACACAATGAAAAGCTGACAGTCTGCAACCTGGAAGAGGGCCTTCACCTGACTTGACCATGCTGGCTCCCTGATCTCAGACTCCAGCCTCCAGAACTATGAGAGGCTGTCCACAGCAAAGGAATCCATAAACAAGACAAAAAGACAATCCTCAGAATGGGAGAAAATATTTGCAAACGAAGCAACTGACAAAGGATTAATCTCCAAAATATACAAACAGCTCATGCAGCTCAATATCAAGAAAAAAAAAAAAAAAAGGGCAGAGACGTAAATAGACATTTCTCCAAAGAAGACATACAGATGGCCAAGAGGCACATGAAAAGATGCTCAACATCACTAATTATTAGAGAAATGAAAATCAAAACTACAGTGAGGTATCACCTCACACCAGTCAGAATGGCCATCATCAAAAAATCTACAAACAATAAATGCTGGAAAGGGTATGGAGAAAAGGGAACCCTCTTGCACTGTTGGTGGGAATGTAAATTGATACAGCCACTATGGAGAACAGTATGGAGGTTTCTTAAAAAACTAAAAATAGAACTACCATATGACCCAGCAATCCCATTACTGGGCATATACCCTGAGAAAACCATAATTCAAAAAGACACATGCACCCTCATGTTCATTGCAGCACTATTTACAATAGCCAGGACATGGAAGCAACCTAAATGTCCATCAACAGAGGAATGGATAAAGAAGATGTGGTACATATATACAATGCAACATTACTCAGCCATAAAAAGGAATGAAATTGGGTCATTTGTAGAGACGTGGATGGACCTAGAGACTGTCATACAGAGTGAAGTAAGAAAGAGAAAGACAAATATCATATATTAACGCATATATGTGGAATCTAGAAAAATGGTACAGATGATCTTATACCATTTTTATGCAAAGCAGAAACCGAGGCACAGACGTAGAGAACAAATGTATGGATACCGAGGGGGAAAGGGGGGGTGGGAGGAACTGAGAGATTGGGATTGACATATATACACTATTGATACTATGTATAAAATAGATAACTAATGAGGACCTACAGTATAGCACAGGGAACTCTACTCAATGCTCTGTGGTGACCTAAATGGGAAGGAAATCTAAAAAAAGAGGGGATATATGTATACGTATAGCTGATATGATACGTACAGCAGAAACTAACACAACATTGTAAAGCAACTATACTCCAATAAAAATTAATTATAAAAAAAAAAGAACTGTGAGAGGCTGTTGCTTAAATACCTAGTCTATGGTATTTTGTTATAATAGCTTGAACAGACCAAGACAATGCTCTTCTGAAGCCTCCACCCTCCAGCAAAAAGAATCCTTAGAACTAGGGGCAGGAAGGCTGCTCTATGGCTACCCAGTCATCCTCTTCCCCAGGCAGCCTGGCACTTGCTCAAAATGCTTATGGACACACTGGCCTTGGTGTCAGGGAGAGAATGTGGTGTGGCCTTGACAATACCTACTCCTGACTTCAGGTGGTGTGGCCACCCTGACTTCTGGCCCCGTTGAGTATCAATGCCAACAGCAGTGACCCACCCTGAGGCCCTGATTCTGCATCACACTTCTAAGTGACCAGCCAGCTCCCTGGTGGAAAGCTGATTACGCTGGGCCCTTCCTCCAGAGCACACGGTAATTTACCCTCACCAGGACAGACGTTTACCATGAACTGTCATGCCTCCCGGCCCCCCGACCCGCAGACTTACTTAATGCCTTCTGTACTACACAGCACCACCTCCAACCAACCAACCAACTTCTCTGCAAATGAAATGAAGCAAGGTCTACTCTCCACAGGATTCTTGATCCTCCCACAAACCTTATCAGCAGAAGCAGCAGGCCTTCCAGAACTCTGCTGTGCTGCCTGCTAGAACACCACATCTTGCAGAGCTGTGGGACGTGATGCTTCTCCTCAGAGCCGCAGTCCAGGGACTGAGGGATCAGGGATGGAGATGACATCTCCCATGTTTATACCCCACAAGCTACCCTTAAGATTTCTGCTTCCTGCCCCATGATGCTGAGCCCTGGTGATCTGGAGATTTTAGTACCCAGGAAAGAATGCTTGTACGAGTGGGTGGCATAAGAGGATGTGTGGCGTGCCACCAGGCCATTTTGGGTTTCTTGGGCTTCTAGGGAACAGCATCCTCATAGGTGGGGATGCAGAGGACAGACTGTGGCGTACCCTTCCTTAGGGGGCTTGTTTGTGGCTGGGTCTTTGGGCTGGAGGCCTCCTTAGAAATGTGCACGTGTGTGTATGTGGTGTACACACACACATGCACACACACTGGACAAATGAAAGGTGCATTTAGCAAGTTCCTGCCAGGGTGGCTTCCTGATTCATCTTAATCCCCCTGTGAAAATAGTCTTTAGTGTACACAGGGAACCCAAGCAACCAAGTCTGTACTAAGCAGCTCTGTCAATTCCCCAGGCGTCTGGAATTCTGTAAGGCCCTCTGGGGACGGGACCACAGCTCTGCATCCTTGGTGCCCAGCACGGTGTCGGCACAGCAGGAGCTCAATAAACACCTGCCCAGCAGTCAGTGGGACGGTCAAGGCAATAGTCTAGAACTCCTTTAGCCAAGATTCCCAAAGCCAGCCTGGCTCCAGCCCTTCCTGGATTTTCAACTCTCTCTTGGATTCCTTGAGATACTGATAGTCTTCCAATAAGTTCTAGTGTCACATAAACTAGGCAGTATTGCTTTTTGTTTTTGTTTTTGTTTTGTTTTTTTGGCTGTGTCGAGACACGAGGGATCTTAGTTCCCCGACCAGGGATTGAACCCGGGTCCCCTGCAGTGGAAGCACGGAGTCCTAACCACTGGACCGCCAGGCAAGTCCCTAGTCAGTCTTGCTTTTAACCAGTACATTTTCAATACCTACACAGGACTCTCCACCATCCTAAAAGGAAGCCTATTCTCCTAAAACAAGCTTCTGGCCCTTTCAATCGGCTAGGTGAGGCCTCTCAGAGGTGGTCAGTTTGTTTCCTTGGTCCTTGGGCTTTTCCAAGTCTGTGGTCAGTCATGCTCTGCTCCTCAACACCTTTTTAACTATCCACAGAGTGTGTCCCAGACCCCTTGGAAATCAAAGCAAAGCTATGAACGCTCTCCCTAGAAAAAAAGCAACACACACACAAAACACTGTGTGACATTTTAAGGGGACTCCAAGTTAAGAACTTATGATCCTATGACATATAAGAAATATATACCTTGTCTTCCTCCACGGTTCCTGGCTCACAGTTCCTGAGCGCTAAGAGCAATGGGAGCATCTTTTGTCACAATATTTGGTCTCTTGTCCTCAGTTCTGAGTTCAGAGCCATAAAGGTGAAATGGGTATCTTATTATTCATAACAAGCCCCTTTCCATCAAAAGTGGGTTTATGTCAATGAGGTGACTTTTGCAAAGGACCTAAGGATGGGGGCTGGTTGCCAGGGGAACCAATCATGAATAGAGGGGCGGAACTTTCAGGCCCTCTGGGGAGGGGAATCAATAACCAGTGGTCAGCGATGGAATCAATCATGCCTTATTAATAAAGCCTCCATAAAACCCTAAAAGGATGGGTTTGGAGAGCTTCCAGGTGGGTGAACATGTAGAGATTTGGGGAGAGTGGCAGACCTCAGAAGGGGCGTGGAAGCTCCGTCCTTTCCCCATACCTTGCCCTATGTCTCCTCCATCCAGCTGTTCCTGAGTTATACCCCTTTATAATAAACTAGTAACCTAGTAAGTAAAATGTTTCTCTGAGTTCTATAAGCAGCTCTAGCAAATTAATTGAACCTTAGGAGGGGGTCATTGGAACCTCTGATCTATAGCCGGTTAGTCAGAAGCACAGGTGACACCCTGGGCTTACAACTGAAGTCTGAAGTTGGGGGGATCTTGCAGGACTGAGCCCTTCACCTGTGGGATTGGATGCTTCCTCCAGGTAGGCAGTGTCAGAATCGAGTTGCATCGCAGGACACCCATCTGGGGTCTGAGAAGTGCTTGGTGCTTCGGGGAACCCCCCCACGCCCCCACCCACATGCATGTTGGAAATTGGGAGCAGAAACCTTTTAAAACTCTTCCTGAGCGTCACCTTACTCCCCCTCTCTGAGGGTTCCAACCAGAGTCAGTGACACTGATGGCTGTCAGACACACCCTGGGTGCAGGGGCGGGGCGGACACCTGGGGAAGGAAAAGCTGTGTCCTGAGGCTACACCTCAGGCTGTGAAGCAGCATTGTTAGAGCATTGTTAGAGCATTGTTTTCCTTCTCTAAACAACATCTCCATTTTCAAGGAAACTGGTGTTTCTAAAAGGTCATCTGGTTTGGCAGCCCTGCAGCGCCAGAGGGGAGAAAACTGAAGGCCAGAGAGGAAACTGCTCACCCAGTAGTAGCAGCACTGGATCCCTCAGCAGGCAATGACCTACTGAATGAGAAGAGCATTGGACATGGCACCCACGGCGCTGCGGGAGGGACCACGTTACCTTTGTCAGCTGCTGCTCCGAGGAAAACCCCAAACCAAACACCGTGTTGGCTCTGCTGTCGGCCCACTGCCCAAATTTCTGCGATGTTTTGGTGAAAGTCATATTGGGTGTGATTGTGCTGTTTATGATCACCTGCAGCGAAACAGCCCAAAGAGTCGACATTTAAACACTGAATTAGACACCAAAGTAACTCCTTAAAAAAATCCTCTGTTGGCAAAGCTAGTAGGTAAAGCCTGCATCCCCACTGTTATATCTGGTCCTGAGTTCTTCCTCTCCTGGCACATCCCACGCTGAGTCATATACACACAACCGTGATAACAGGCAATTTCAGAGACTTAAAAACAGACAGTCAGCCTAAAATAAGATCTCACAAGTTATCAGTGGGAGAAAGTTTCTCCTAAGTAGAGAACAGTTTCCAAAACTGCTACTTATTTCCCCAAAGCTGTCGCACATCGGATTGCCCTTAACGGCCAGCCATGTCACACATCCTCTGAAGAACCACGCTGCCTACCTTTTTAAGTGCCTGGAGCCCCGGGGTCCAGCTCAAACCATTTAAAATTTCCATGAACAATGGGGGCTTGCTGCTTCCCCACGGGAAAGAAAAGGTACACTCTAATTGGGATAATTTGTGGAGGGTTAATTTACAGACTAATTAGACAGGAGTGAGCTGGGTGTATGGACAGTGCAGGGACCTGGTGCTAGCTGCTACCACCTCTCCTTGGCTTTAAAGGAAGAGGGGTTGAAGAGGCTATGGGACATGGAAGGAGAGAGTCATGGAGCACAGGCTGCCTTAACGAGACAGGAGACCTTCTATTGAGGGACACACCAGCACATTGTGACCTCACAAGAGGGGGAGCCAGTGGGACAAATGCCCTCGCCTCTGCCGTTCTGATTTCCCACAAATGGCCAAACCCAACCAGAAGCCAGAGGCCCCGCAACCCCACTGATGTCATCTGCGGGTCAGCCCCTCAAGGACCAGAGCAGGGTGAAGAAGAGTAGAGGATGAATGTGGAGGTGAAAGGATGATATCCAGCACACAGTACATTCATTCATTCAACAAACATTCACTGAACATTCACTATATGCCTGGTATTCTGCTAACCAAAGACACAAAGAGGAAGGAGTCAAGATTCCTGGTCTTCAAGTTGCAGGTAGTCAGGAAGAGGGTAGAGACATGTAAGTAATCACTAAACAATTGATCAGTGTTATAAAGTATCAATAACAAGGTCACTCGGCAGAAATCCTTGGCGGCCTGAATACTAAATACTAAATTACTGAAGACTAAAAAACTACTTATATCAGCTCTTAAGCCTTACAACAAGCCTATGAGGTATGACTACCACCTTCATTTCACAGGAGAAACTGAGTTGGCAAGTAGCAAAGCCTAGAGGTAAAACCCAGATTGTCTGACTCAAAGTCCTGTATTCTGAACTTCTGTATGACGTGCTTCTCGTGTTATACGTGACGGCTCCTGTTCTTGCCCCAGCTGTGAAGTACTGATGCCTTCACCACACTCCAGGTTGCTTTTCCTTCCTGTACTAGTTCCTCTAATTCCCAAGACTGTGTGAGCTAAGAGAATTTATCACATGTTTTTCAGATAACTGAACGCAACAGTTAGTAAAGAGCTCTGCCTGCTGTCACCGGACACTATCAAGAAATGGGGCCAGGGGAGGGAGGTGTGGAAAATGCAGATCTAAACCAGAGGCAAGTACAAAGTAAGGCGTCTGGGACCTCGAAGGCTGGCTGGGTTCTGGCTCAGCCCCAGGCAGGACCGATGGAGTGGAACCAAGGCAGGCCAAGGGAAGGCATGTGGTTGGGAGCTGGATCAGAGTGGATCATGTGATCCCAGGAAGCCAACCCTGATCACCTCTCAATTACCAGAATCCTGGGAGGGCAAAGCAATGACCACACCCATTCTAAATCTTTCTGCTCCTCACAACAGACCTCTGCCCCTAGGTCAGCTTCCACACCCTCTCCCTGAAGCCCCCTTGAAAGGCAGAGGACAGAGGCTGACACACCTCTGAAGCCTGTCCCAAACAGGCTGTCCCACTGTCAGTCAAGCTGGAATAAGAATGATGATGCCCACTGGTCATCTTTAGATCGCTTTAGAACTTAACAGTTCCTAAGGTAGTTTTTCAGTCTTTCATCTGATCCCCATTTTTACAGATGGGGAAACTGATGCTCAACAAGCTCCAATGACTTGTTCAAGGTCATAAAACTAGTAACTGGTTAAAAAGAATATAATGTATGTATTGCTTACATAAGGCAATGATTAACTAAATCTATATTTATGCTTCTTGGGGGTTCATTCAACTTACTTACTTACTTACTTACTTATTTAGGCTGTGTTGGGTCTTCACTGCTGCTTGCAGGCTTTTCTCTGGTTACGGCAAGCGGGGGCTACTCTTTGCTGCGGCGTGTGGGTTTCTCACTGCGGTGGCTTCTCTTTGTTGCGGAGCATGGGCTCCAGGCACTCGAGCTTCAGTAGTTGTGGCCTGCGGGCTTCAGTAGTTGTGGTTCGCGGGCTCTAGAACGCAGGCTCAGTAGTTGTGGCGCACGGGCTTAGTTGCTCCGCGGCATGTGGGATCTTCCTGGACTAGGGATCTAACCCATGTCCCCTGCATTGGCAGGCCGATTCTATCTATCTATCTATCTATCTATCTATCTATCTATCTATCTATCTATGGCTGCGTTGGGTCTTCATTGTTGCGTGCAGGCTTTCTCCAGTTGCAGTGAGCGGGGGCTACTCTTCGTTGCAGTGCGTGGGCTTCTCATTGCGGTGGCTTCTCTTGTTGCAGAGCATGGGCTATAGGCGCGTGGGCTTCAGTAGTTGTGGCTCGTGGGCTCTAGAGCGCAGGCTCAGCAGTTGTGGCGCACGGGCTTAGTCGCTCTGCAGCATGTGGGATCTTCCAGGACCAGGGTTCGAACCTGTGTCCCTTGCATTGGCAGGCGGGCTGTTAACCACAGTGCCGCCAGGGAAGTCCTGGCAGGCAGATTCTTAACCACTGTGCCATGAGGGAAGTCCCATTCAACTTCTTAAATCTGTAGACTCATCAATTTTGGAAAATCCATCAGTTTTTGGAAAATTCTCAACCATTCTCTCTATGAATATTACTTCTGCTCCATTCTCCCTCCTCTCCTTCTGGGATTCCCATTACATGTGTGCTAGATCTTTTGAGCGTGTCCAACATGGTTTATATTCTTTTTTTTTTTTTAAACATTTATATAAATTTTTATTTAAACAGTAAGCCAGAAATCTTATTTACATTAATTTCTTTGTTCTCCCAAAAGCACACCCCCACCCCTTATAGGATATAAATGTTCATCGTAACTGGTTTGCGTATTGTTTGAAGGAGAGAAGAGGGAGAAGAATGAGCCTCCAGCTAAACTGTCCCGGCCTCTACAAAGAAGTAGGACACGGATCAGAAGCCAGTTTGCCAGGGTCTCGCAGTGCCCTCACTCAGCAGACCCAAGAACAAGGCAGGGTTTGGGTCATCTCTCCTCTTCTCCACCTCTGAGGTGTGATTTATTTTTGTTTTCCCAGTCGCGCACCACCTGGAGCCCTGGGGCGTCACAAAGCCCACGAGGCTGCCAGGGTTTGGGGCTCCTCTGGTCCTGGTGTCACCGGCCAGTGAGGGAGGCCTGCAGGCACCGCAGGCCCTGGTTAAGGGTCATAGTCCCCGGCCACCGGCAGGTATCACAGTGCATCTTCTTCACTGCAGCCTCCGCCGATCATGAAGCGGAACTCGTGGAGGTTCGAGACACGGTGGAAGTGAACGAAAGCGCCAGCCACCACGAAGATGTGGAAGAGCTGATGGGAGTGAAACCAGCTGTCATACTTGCCGGGAAAGAAGTGCTCGGGGATGCGGGCAGCGTACAGGGCTGCTCCTGTGATATACAGGCTGGCTGGCCATCAGCATCAACCAGCCGATCTGCCTTATGGTGGCGGCCTTCAGGAAGCCCTCCGAGATGACATAATGCAAGGTGGGAATGATGCCACTCAGGCCAAGGCCCAAGAACACGCCTGCTCTCACCCCCCGATACTGCGGGGTAGCGAACATGTCCCACTGGGAGACGATAATGGCTGCGATGCCCAGCACACAGATGACAATCAAGTAGATGAAGCACGGTTGTGGGTTACAGTAGAAAGAATAATAAAACCAAGGCACAAAGCTTCCCATCATCAGAAGAGCAATACCAGAGTAATCCAGTTTAGAGAAGAGACGGGAGACCCTTCTGAGTGGCAGTAGACTGTGTGGAACAGCCACGAAAAAGAAAGGCAGAGAATGGCCCCCAAGAAGAATAATCCAAAGACCACCTTCTCTTGCAGGGGGGCCACAAAGGAGATGTTTGGACGAAACATATAAAAGAACCCCAGGCACAGGAAGAATACACAACCTAAGAGATGTGGCCAGATGTTGCCTGTCTCAGTGTGTATTCTGAAAATGCTCTTAAAACAGGCCCGGAAAGAAGGCATAGGGGGCCGGTGTCCATGCAAGAGGAAGTCGTTATCCTTGAGCCAGTCGGGTAGCACATCGTGAGGCATTACTTGCCACCGACCTCCCCAGACCTTACACACAAACTCTTCCATTCTCTCCATGGCGTGGTGGGCTTGTAAGAGGGGGGACATGCCCATAAACCCCTCTTCCTCCTGAGATGTTCCATCATCGTAGCGACATTCCTCCAAGCATTTTTTATGATAGGAAGAAAGGACAGATGCCTCTTCAAGAGGCTCCAAATCTCCTTGGTGGATGTCATTGTCACCTCTCCTTGTACCATCAAGTTGGTGCCCTTTTCTGAGCTTTATATCTGGCTCTGGAGTCCTGCTGTACTCCAGTCGGTTTTCTGCTGTCTTGTTCATGGGATACCTGCGCCTTTCTTACAAAGAGGTCTTTCTGTTCTTTCTTCTTGGGAGGATGGACTTTTAGGATAGTGAGTTGACCCAGAGCTCACCGCCGCCGTGCCACGCGTCTCGGGCTCCTCGGAACCGCGGCTGCCGGGACCCCAAACGAGCGGAGGGGCTGCCTGCTGCCGCCACCGCGACCCAGCGTCATGGTTTATATTCTTATCAGTTTTCATCCCCTGATTCTTGGGTCTCTCCATTTCAATGTGGGTATTTTCTATCGATCTGTCTTCTAGTTCACGTGTCTTGGCTATTGATATATCCAAACTGCTGTTAAACCTATCCACTGAGTTCTAAATTTCAGACTTTGTATTATTTTAGTTCTAGAATGTCCTTGTGATTCTTTTTAAAAAAATATAAATTTCTGGGAATATCCTCCTTGCTTTCAACTATTTTGATCATTTTTTCCTATATGTCCTTGAATATATTAATCATAGTTATTTTATTAATTTTATTTTTTTTCATAGTTATTTTTAAATCCCCAAACATCTGGATTATCTTTGAATCTGTTTCTATTATCTGATTTTTGCCCTCTTGATTCTAGGCATGTGGGAATTTTTTCACTGTATGGTAGAAAATGGGTATAAAAGAACTGTTAGGGCTTCACATGATGTTACCATCTACAGATAGAGTTTTCTCTCTCCTCTGCTAGGCAAGTAGGGTAGATTGGTAATCCCTAACTCAATGACTAAGGGTCAGGGCTCGGTTTCAGTTCTGATAATGCTCAGTTTGCCTCTGGTTCGCCCCTGTTTTTAGGGCAGGCCCTCTAAAGCTTTCAACTGAGAACCTGGCAGGTCTTTATCTGCTCTTCCCTGAAAGAGAGCAGGAGATTCACTTCTGTCCATCACAGGTTTTCAGCTTCGTTCTGTAGCCTTCCAAAACCATGCATCTTCAAAATCTGGCAAACCTTGAAGAAGAAACTAGCCATGTATTTGGGGCCACTGAAGTCTCCAATTTTGTCACTCAAGTTCCAAAATCTCTGCTGGTTTCTCTGTTCCCTAGGTGTCATCTTTCCCAGGAGCCAAACCTGGCTTTTCAGCACCTAGCTACTTCTAGAATCAGTGAGTGCCCCAGGTGAAAAGGGTATGCAGACGCCCAGTGTCCATTCCCTATCCCTCTGGGGTTTTCATGTCTTTACTGTTCTCTTCTCAGACCCCTTGGCAGGTCTTTGCTTTCTAAGCACTGTAAATCTGAGGAAAATTTTACTCTGCCTTTCAGAAATGTCCAGATTAACTCATGACGCTGGCACAGACTTGGAATTCAGCAAATGTCCTGTGGGGAAAACTAGCCATGGGTTTGAAGCCCCTCAAGTCTCCACCTGTGCCACTCTAGCCCTGTGCACTGCTAAATGTTTCCTTAGAGTCTCTTAGTCCCAGCGGCATCCCTATACATGGGGCAAGCCCCAGTCTTCAGGCAGCACCCAGGACTGACAAATGCTCCCAAGAGAGAAAAGACCTTCTGATTGTCATCCCTGAGTGGTCCTCACCTCTCTGGAATTTTAGTCCCTCTAGTCCTCATTGTTTCTACAGTTCTCTGCTGTCTTTAAATTGTGTTTATCCAGCTTTTTCTAGTTGCCGTCAGAAGGAACACTGGTCTGCTGCATCTATATACCTTACTCAAAAGCAGAAGTGCTGAATTATGGAGATGCAATTTCCTGTGTGTTTCAAGTGACATTTTTCTATAATGTTTATGGGAAGCATGTAACCTCTCACAAGGTTGCTGTTTACAACAAGAAGCAAAATTGAACTTCAACATGCCTATATAGTTGATTAGTATGACTTCAAATGGGTAGCTAAGATTAGCTGCAGATATTTCTCAAGTGCTCAGATCCTGCAGTGCTCACTCTAAGCAGTGATTCCAGACCTCTCACTAACTGCCCATCTCTTTCCTCCCCTCCTGTATCATGTGTGTGTTGGCAGGGAGTGGAGGGTACAGAGGTGTATTACAACTTCCAGCCTATAATTTAGTCCATCAAACCCACCCTACTTCATTTTCTCCAGTCTCACAAGAGAAGGGTCCATTCACCTGCCCAGAAATAAGCCTCAGTCCCCGAGGTCCCACCTCCTCACTTCCACCCCCAGGATGTCCCTCCTACCCATACAAATGCACTAGGCACTCACCACCACAGACCCAGCGTAGATGAAAGGTCTGCTCACTCCTGGAACACAAACTCCCAGTCTTGCAGGACGCCTTCATCAAAACTTTGCAGTGGGAGTGCCTCTGTCCTCTTCATTCCCTACTGACATGTCTGCTCTACTGGGGGATTGCTTTGATCCCAGTTCAGCACGGCTACCTTTCATCCTGTCACTGGCATCAAGGTGCCCAGGCATTTACCAAACACAACCTATAAGATCCCACAAGCTGGAGGTCAGCCAGGAGGGCGAAAAAGGAAAGCCTCCTCCCTTCACCGTGCTGCTCTTGCAATCCCTCAGGCTGCTTCTCTGCAGACTTTGCAATGCCCTGGCTGTCTCCTAATGATTCACCAAAGGCTCTGGGACTTCTGGAACTTCCAAGATCCAGAAGGGAGGAAGTAAGGGGAGGAGAGAGAAGAAGGGAAGGAAAGCCATCATTTACTTCTACAATATCCTTTACACTGCCATGACTCACCAGAGGTAGCTGGTCTGAACAATCTCAAGGTCATAACAGTAAACCCATCTCTACAATTAGTGAGGCAACTGGCTGGCCATTCTCCCAGGAAATCCAGTGCACTGACCTCAAAAGCAGCAAGACGGACAGCTGGGGCAATCAAGCCATTAAAAAGTGGTCAGTCCCAGGACCCTCTTCTTTCATTTCCCACTAACATGTTAACTTCATCCTGTGCTACCCTTGGCTCAGCCCACCAACACCAAGTCCTCCTGAGAAGTTGGGCAGATCGAAGCTTCTAAGGACACATTCCTTCTGTGCATGTTCCTCTTGGGTTCCCAAATCATTTCTGGCTAACTGCGCTTGCACCTGGAATCCACCTTATTGCCTGTTTCTCTTTGAGGCTCTGACTCATTTCTGACTTTCACCCTCCTCAAGCATGCATGAAGAAGTGAAAGGAAGTGGACACATATGACCTTTTGTCTACTCTGGGTCTGCTACGGTTGAGTGCCCAGTGCAGCTGTGTGAATGAGAGGGATATTCTGGGGGTGGGGGGGAGGAGATGGGACCTGAGGGAGGCTTAGTTCTGGGCAGGTGAATGGACCCCTCTCTTGTGAGACTGGAGAGAATGAGGTAGGTTGAGTTTGACGGACATAAGCTACAAGCTCAGTGTCACTAGGAATGTGGAAACTGCATTACCATTACTACTATATACTCACCAAATTCAAAATATGTCTGATGATACCAAGGGTGGGGGTGAGGATGTGGGGCAATGGGTTCTCTCATAGACTGGCAAAATCACTTTGAAAACTAATGTGGCTTTCTCTGATAAAGTTTAAAATGCACATTCCCTACCACCCAGCAATTCCACTCCTAAGTATATATCTGAGAGAAACCTTTGCATAGGTACACCAGGAGAAATGCACAAGGATGTTCACAGTAGCAGTGTTTGCAAACATAAATGCCCACCACCAGCAGAATGGATAAATTATGGTATATTCATACAACGAAATACTACCTAGCAGTGAAAATTAATCAAAGCTATAGGTATCAGCACGGATGACGACAAAAACTTAAGTAAAAAAAAAGTCACAAAAGAAGACATACAGTATAGGTCTCTGGTATGATTCTATTTATGTAAAAATCAAAAACAGGCATAACTAAATAATATATTTAGGGCAAGGGTCAACAATTATAGCCCTCAGGCCAAATCCAGCCTGTTTTTGTAAATAAAGTTTTATTGGTACACAGCTTCACCCATTCATGTACATATTGGCCTCTGGCCATTTCCTTGCTATTGATACAAAAGAAAAGTTGAAGAGCTGTGAAAGAGATTGTACAGCTCATAAGAAAATTACTATCAGGCCCTTTAGAGAAAAAGTTTGCCAACCTCTGGCTTAGAGATATATACACAGGTGGCAAAAGTATAAAGAAAGGCAAGAGAATGTTTAATACGAATTTCAAGAGAGTGGTAACCTCTTGCAGGGCGGGCGGCAGGTGCCTATATTAGGGAAAGGTCCAGAAAGGGACTTCTGAAGGACTAGTAAAGGACAGACTTCCTCAATTGGGTGTTGGGTACATGAGTATTTGCTTTATTATCAGACATTAAATGGCACAGATAAAGAGTTAAAAATAAAGCACATGCAAAGCTATAACAAAGCTGTCAGGGAGACGAATCCCCGGTGTGAGCAGAAGCTTGTGAAAAGGGAAGGCAGTGCCCTGTGCATGGGGACACCGGGAAACTGTGTTGGGGGGCAGAGGAAGTGGCTGGACCTGTGGGTTCTGGCCTCAGGAAAGCTGGGGGAGGCTCAGCAGACCCTGAGGTCACAGGAGTGGAGGATGTCACCCAGCAAGAGGGGACAGTTTCAAGGGAAGAGGCCTGGGTAGAAAATGACTTTAGAAGCACCAAGGCAGGGCCTGAGGAGTGAAGGCATGCAGAAGGCAGCCGGGAAGGTCAGGAGGGAACAAGGAAGAATGAGGCCTTGGGTGTGGAGAGAAAGGGCACGCGTGGGTGTTCGATGAAGCAGACGGACTCAGTGGGACCAGAGCTGGTGCTTCCCTGGGGACTGGGGAAGGCCAGTGGCGGGGGAGGGGTGGCAGGGGAGCACCCTTAGAAAGTGAAGCCCAGAAGGACGAAGGGGATGCTGTAAAGCACAACCTTTAACATGGACTCCCCACCCCTATGCCCACCCCCTTCCTCTTTTTTGTGAATTCTCTCTGAAACGTTCATGGAGAAAAAAAAAAAAAAAAGAGACTCCCCAGTAAAAGACTCAGTTCCTGCAGATCACTGGAACCCACTTCTCAGACAATGCACAGAGCACATGCAATCAAGAGGTACCTGGAAGAAGCAAAAAGCTAAGCTCCTCCAGTCCCTAGTGCAGCTCCGGCTTCAGAGGAAGCTGGAGGCAGGCCCCCTGGCTCCTATTCAGGGCAAGTCCCCAAGTCCAAGGAGATGGAAGTCAGAACGCAGAAGAGGCTGGGGATGAGTTACAGCAATTAAAAGACTTGTTGCCTGCTTCCAGAAAAGGTATTAATAGATGCTTTTATTCTTTTTTTTTTTAAACCACAGTCAGGGAAGAAGAGAAACCAACATTCATTGAAAATCCTACTGTGTGCTGAGAACCTTCCATATGTCTGCTCCCTTAACAGAAGGTGCTCTGTATTTATCCAAAAGGGGAAACTAAGGACTTCGCTGGAGGTCCAGTGGTTAGGACTTTGCCTTCCAATGCAGGGGGTGTGGGTTTTATCCCACATGCCTCATGGCCAAGAAACCAAAACATAAAACAGAAGCGATATTGTAACAAATTCAATAAAGACTTTAAAAATGGTCCACATCAATGAAGTGAGAGAATGGCATGACATTTACACACCACCAAACAAATGTAAAATAGATAGCTAGTGGGAAGCAGCCACATAGCACGGGGAGACCAGCTCAGTGCTTTGTGACCACCTAGAGGGGTGGGATAGGGAGGACGGGAGGGAGATGCAAGAGGGAGGAGATATGGGGATATATGTATATGTATAGCTGATTCACTTTGTTATACAGCAGAAACTAACACACCGTTGTAAAGCAATTATACTCCAATAAAGATGTTAAAAAAAAAAAGGTCCACATCAAAAAACAGAATCAAAACAATGACCAAAAAAAAAAAAAAAGAGGAAACTATACTGATGGGTGGAGGAGGGGACCCTGACTGTCCTTGAAAGCAATTTCACATTCCCAGAAGAAAACACCAAACAAGTCAGCGTTTCAGAGGCTTATATCCTCCAAACCGTTGTGATTACGCAGAACACAGTGGGTGCTGCTAAATATCTGTAGAATGGATGACCTCTAAGGTCTCTTCCAATATAGGCTTCTGTGATCCTATAAATAACTGAGAACCCAGGGCAGGGCAGCCATCCAGAGCACCTGGGGGGAAACATCTGCTCCAGGCAGGTCTCGTCCACAGGTGCAGGCAATTTCTCATAAGGATGGCAATGATCAACTCAGTCTGTAAAGAGTGCCAACAGCACAATGAAATCAAGCGCTGCGACGGCTCAATTAACAAATGCTCTGGAAACGGAGTCCCTTTATAACGGAGTTGGCTGTTCCGCACAAAAACTCGGCATCAGTCACACAGCTGTTGGTTGCGGCTGTCGGTGATGTGATGGCTCACATCAGCGCTCTGGGAAGCTGGGAGACGGGATGTGCCCTCATGTGGCTCCCATCTGTCCATGCACAGGGCTGACCCTGGGTGACATTCTGAGGTTTTGGTCCTGGTTCCCTCTTGGCGGTGATCCTACTCTTGCCCACTGCCCTGCTGTGGACATGGCACACCTCCTGCAGGCCTGGAGAGGATGTGGCCAGGCCTGACCTCGTCACCCACCCATGTCTATGGCGTGGCCCACTCCAGCTTGGTGCTGAGACTCCAAAGATGAGCCAGGCCCATTCCTCAAAGAGCACAGTCTCCTGGTAGCCCCCCACGCACAGAAATGGATCCACAGAACCCCCAGGCAATGCTGGAGCTACGCACCACAGTACTCCCACCCACGTATGTCTTGAGCAGCAGCTGCGACTGACACATGAAATACTTTCCTTGGAAGAAGGAAGAAAAGGTCTGCGCACAGATTTTTCCTACGATGAGCAGTACCAAAGGCTCTCCAGGGAAGGAGAGGGCTTCCCTGCATCCTTCCCCAAGTAGAGCACAACCAACGCTCGGACAGGGCAGAGGAGCTTGCTGTGCCTGGTGTGGAACGACAGCTGCTAAAGCTGCTGGTTGCACCTCCTCCCTTCACGGGGGGCCCATGCTCTGTGGGCTGCCCGCGGTTGACTCAGCGGCTGAGTCCACTGTGGTCTTTGCTCACAACCACCTCCAAGTCCCTTCCACACCAGCAACCTGTTCCTGAAGCACATCTACTCCTTCATTTGGGAGGGGCAGAGCAGGCTTCCCCTTTCAGACCGCAGCAGCCTCCCACCTTGGGAGGGACAGCTGGCCCAGAAGCACCAAGCAGAAGACGTGACATGGCCAGGCCAGGAGAGAGAGGCAGGACCAGGGGCCCTAGAGCTGCCCAAGGTCAGAGGTGTAGCCCATGGGCCAAGACACCACCCCAAAGGCTAAAAGCATCTGACCATCTGTCATCTTAGTTCAGGTAACATTTGGAATCAAAGGCCTAAAACAAAGTGGGGTTGTCCCAATGTGGTGGAACACAAGGATGAGGAGGCAGGGGTGGGATGCAGAGGGGCAGCCGACAAGAGCCCTGGAACAGCGCAGCACTGGCATCAGGTCAGCATACTGCGCCCTACTCCAGCCCCTACGGAGGAAGGAGACCCATCTGGATTATTGGGGCAGGGCAGAAGCTGGGGCTGGGGGGATCAGGAACTCAGCCATGGGTGGGGAGGAGGTAGGTGCAGAAGACCGGGCAGTGTCAAGAGCTGCTACCACTCTGGGGAAATCACCATCCGGGGATCCTTCTCCATGTCTCACCTGACCTGTGGAGCAGCTTGGAGGCACAGGATCTGACCTAGACCTGGCCTGTTGGTTTTGCACATTGTTGCTGAGCAGCTCCAGGCAAGGTCCAGCTGAGCTGAGGCGGCCTGGGGACCACTGTCTGGTATTCCGTGCTCCAGTTCTCAGGGCAGGACACTTGCCACCCACCCGCGGCCCCAAGTGCCAGGCACAGGCACTAAACAACTAAGGCTGGTCCCTACCCACTCCCCTGGGCCTTATGCTCTGTCACAGGACACTCCCTTTTGCAGAACAAGGCCCCGTCACAGTGCCTGTGCCTCACCAGTAAGGCAGGAACTCGGGGTGGCCTCCTGGAATGCCAGGTGGTGTGGCGCTTAGGAGGCATGGCCGGAGGGCCGCGGGCTCCATTGATGGATTCCAGTGGCACACCACAGCCTGGGTTCCCAATTCCCACTTTTTAAGTGACTCCATAACTTGATGTATCCCCCGCACTGAGCCGGAACTAGCTCTATCCTTCAGCCGGGGGATAGCCCACCCTCCTCCACCCACCTGATTTCTCAGAGCTGGCTCGTTTGGCTCGGACCCCACCACTGTCACAGCCTTCAGGAGCTGCAGACCCGTACAACGCAGTGGCTGACACACTGACAAATTACTCAAAGCCCAGCTAACAGGACTAAAGTGCTTTCTCTAAGAAAGTGCATTTTATCTGTATTTAAATACAGATAAAATGCACTTTATCTGTATTTAAGCCCACTCTATCCTGGGATAACTCAACTGACAAAAGTGCAAACCCATCTCAGGGGATGGCAGATGAACTGACAGAATCTACAGATAAAAGAAAGCAAGTCAGCTTGATTCACCACTGCTAGCAGAACATCCTGGCAAGAGTTGAGAAGATTCCAGCTCAAAAGCACAGAGAAGGAAAGTGGTAATACAACTGCCGTATCACCATGTCTCCCAGAAGAAAAGAAATAATAAAGGCATCTTTCAGATAGTCAATCCTCAAACACAAGGTGCCTACCTACTACGCGCCAGGCACCTCTACACTTCCTGAACACTCATCAGAACCCTGGTCAGTGGAGGCTTCCCGTGCCTCCTGCTCTGTGGTTGTGGGGTCGTGGAGGGAGAAGCCCACAGCCAGGCCCCATTCTACTACCCAGCCCTGACCCAACTCCCCAGGAACGCTGACCTAGAGGCAGATTGCAGGCGAGAGGAGGCCAGTCAGAAGGCTACTGCAACAGTGTGAGCAAGACTGTACCAGGACAAGAGTTATGGCCTTGAAACGAAGCATTAGGTATAAACGTGAGACACTTCAAAGGCAGATTCATTTGACCAACTAAAAAGGGAATGACTGTGCTTTTCCATTTCCTTCCTTCTTTCCTTCCTTCCTTCCTTCCTTCCTCCCTCCCTTCCTTCCTTCCTTCCAGCAACAAGTGACTGGGAAATGAAAATGGAGAGGTGGTTTAGAGGGCAAATAGGGGAATTCAGCTTCAGATACACTGAATTTCAGGTGACAGCAGATTATCCATGTAAAAGGGTCCATCAGGATGAACACAGATTAAAGACAGAAAAGAAACTATAAAGCATCAAGTCTACTTTTTTTTCTTTTGTAAACTTGGTGATACGTCTACTGATAATCCTTCTTTATTCTGCTCCCATCATAATGTGGCAAAAACATTGAGGAAGACAGCAGAATAATGAAAACACCAGGAAAAAAATTATCTCAAGAAATACTCCAAAACCATTTAATAAAATTCAACTCCCATGCCTAATAACACCAAAACCTGACTAGTTACAATACCCAGCGCTGTCGGGGGTGCAATAAACTGGCATTCTCATACATGCTGGAAGACAGAACTCTTTGGAAAGCCATTTGGTAATAACCATCAAGAGCCGTAAAGTGTTAATATCTTGACCTATAACATTACTTCCATAAATCTATCCTAAGGAAATATCCAAAAGAAAGCAATAGGCATGATGACCAAACGAGGTTATCTGTTTCATGAAGATGCTCATTATCTATAATAGTAAAAAACTGGAAGCCACTTCAGTATCTAACCATAAGGGGAGAGATTAAGGACATTATAGGTCCTTGGTGGAATTATTAAAATAGCATTAAAATGCTAGTTATGAAGACAGCGTGCTAACGGGGAAATTTTTTTTTAATTGGCCATAATTTTAAATGAAAAAAGAAAAAAAGCGGGATCTGTGATTATAAAGACATGATAATAATAACATCTCTGTTAAGGTGGCAGGTTTTGGGGTGCACCCTTTTCCCTCCACTTTTCAAATGTATCGTATTGCTTTTGATGAAAATAAGTGACTTCAAGTGAGCCGGCGAGATGGTACCTTGGCTCCATCCACACTGATGATCCGATAGCTGTTCCTTGTGACATCGTAGAAGTAGGAGACTGTGACGGCCTGCTTGCTCGCAGGCACCCAGTTCTTCTTGGTGCTGGGGTCGATCTGGAAAACGTGGGCTCGGGTGGTGAAGATGGGCTGTTCTCTGCAAGAGGAGAGATGGGCGAATGAGTTGATAGAACTTTATGTATAATTTATGATTTCTAAGCCAATCTTATGATTTCTAAGATTTTAATCATTTATGGAGAAAGATACATACGCATGAGAACAATTAAAATAAGAAAAGGGAAGAGAGGAGAAAAAAAGAGACACCAGCGGAGTAGTTACTGAAACCCAACACCCTGAGGCTGCGGGGCAATTGGCCTAAAGAGAAATTTGCTTAAAAGGCAACTCCTGGTGCAGTGTTTTTGCATCTCCGTCAAGTGTCCTATTCTTTTTCTGACATCCTGTTGGCATTTTTAGGATTTTGCAACAAATTCACTGGGGAGCGGGGAGGATTACGCAACAGTTTTAGGATTTTGCAAACCATTTGTGACTTCATATTATATTTCTACTAAATACTTCTCAGATTTGCAGCATTTTATGAATGATGCATTCATTTATAACTGACCGAGCCTTAAAGTTTTACGTTTCCAACTTATAAATCTTTGGGTTTTATGTAATGTTCATCAAATCTATCTCTTCTGTTATTCTTGCCTCTGTACTGTTGTTGCTTTTTCACTCACATGCCTGTAAATTCTTAATGTGATTATTAACCGAATTAGCACAGTATCTGTTTCTTTCTGTTGAGTGAGGAATTAATTAGATCTTGCCAATAAACATTAATAAGGCAGATGGATAAAAATTGTAATGGATTTCACTGCATTTCATATTTTAAGGTATCTACTTCACAGAGTAACACAAAATAAATCATAGACTCATTACAAAATATAATTTTTTTAAAATATAATTATTTTTGAAGAAAGGGTCTTCAGGCAAACTGGCTCGAAAATCCTTTTAAGTGGTCCAAAATAAGACAAAATGGGTGGGGGGGGGAAGCCAGCAGGATGTAAAAATAATCCCATCATTCATGAAATACTATAGATTTAATAAGCACTTATTAGAGGTATAAAATTAAATCAAAATCAGAAAAATTAATTTTTTTAATCCTCATAATGTCAAAGAGATGACATAAAAGGACACCCAAGCGGAAACAAAAAATAAAATCAAAAGGAAAAGTGAATTTTAAGTGTTCCGGTCTCTCGATGGAGTGGTTTTAGGTAAAGCTGTCTTTGAATCCATCCTGGCTATAGAAGGCTCATTATTGGAAAGGAAGCTGTTTCTTAAGAGAGAAACTTTTTCCTAGAAAAGCAAATTACTATGTATTTGAGCCTCATGCAAAGAATACTGAATAACACCATGAATACTGGCTTTAACCATCAATTGTGGATGTAGATAAATGCAGAAACTTTTTCATGACTATTTCTCTGAATCAATAAAAGCCAAGGGCATGCTCTTCCTGTTACCTCAATGCAGTTGTTTCTAGAATCCAGCTTTCCAGAACGAACACAGCCCAGCATTCCTAGCCCCCTGAAGCTTCCCTTCTAGGTCCCAGGAGCTGGGCAAGAGCCTCTGGGGTGTGGATCACTAGGCCGTTTGTCTTCCCTCAACAGTGACCAAGTTCACCCACCCACTCAGTCCTAAATCAACACCCTTCCAGCCGCAGGGTGACAGCTGTAGAAACAAAAGGAATATTCTCACTGTAATTTCCTGCATCTGTCGTCGAGAGGGGCCAGCCCGTGGGGGAACGTGTGTGCCTGTGAAAACCAGCCTTCCTAATCAATCCACGTGGGGAAGCCTGACATCTGCATCCCCCAGCTGTGCTACTGCAGCCCCGGCACCATGTTTTGCTAATCATCCAAGTACAACACCATAAAAGAAAACACTTGCTCACATGGAATTCTTCTGCATATTTAAGAGGAGGGAGCAATTGAAAGGGCAGGAATACAGAAGAGGTTTTTAAAAGAACCGAATTATGCAATGTGTGCAAATATTGAATCATTACGTAGTCCACTTGAAACTAAAATAATGTTAGTATGTCAATTATACCTCAATTTAAAAAAAGGAATTGAATTATGCTAAAATCTCTGCCTCTCTTTTACAGAGCACTACGAGCTGGGCAGGGACCCATGGTCATGCAGGAGCCCTCCCAGGGGAAGGGGCCAGACTTTCGGTTCTTCCCTTGTGTCCTCCACACCGGGGAAGAGGGATTGGGTCTAGGTTTTAGGACCTTTAGACCAGTGTTTCCTAAACCTCTGATAGGAATTAGCTGGGGCATTTAGTAAAAATACAAATTCCTGGGCCCCAATCTATCCCTGCAGGAACCTGGCTGTCCAGGGATGGGGCCTGGGTAGCTCTATTTTTAACAAGAGCTACAGGTGATTTTTATCCTCTAGGAAGCTGGGGAGATACTCACATTAGACATTATCATATAATCTAGAAATAATGGAAGAAGTCACCCCTACAGCTGTCATCTCTCCTCCAGAATGACAGAAACGACTCCAAGACATCCTCCCACAGCGTGAAGGGGACAACAGAGAGACAGAGAACAGGATCTTTGGGTGCAAAGGCTGAGGGGAGGGGCATGGAGAGGCAGAGGTGCGCTGGTCAGGACAGACAGCAGCCTGTGGTGGTCAAGCAGTGACCTTCTGAAAGTGCTCTGTGTGCCTGAGGCCTACAGGAGCAAGGGAGTGAGGAAAGCAAGGTGGAGAGGGACGGTGGGGGAGGGACAGGGAGACAAGAGAAGCTGGTAGAGCTTTCTGACCACGGATAAGCCAAAGCCACAAGTCATCTGCTTGGCATGATTCAGGTCAAGGTGAGCATGCAGACAAGGACCCCATCTCCAAATCTGTCCGCTCAGCTCTGGGGATGGAGTGACGCCATGGCAGGACCCCAACCAGAAATGCAAGGACGTTGGGAGACACGGTGGGCTCAGCTGACCATACACTCAGTGGCTGCAGCCCTGGTCCCATGGTCAGGCCTCTGCAGAGGAAGTGGCTGCTCCAGCGTGGAGAGAGCACAGTGACCCAGGAAGGGAGCTGCAGGGAGACCCACAGACCCCATGCTGAGGGTGGGCACCATGGGAGGAGCCTCAGCCCTTCTGAGGTCAAAGACCTGTGATCCTCAGGCCTGGGGACCTGGAGGCCAGCTTGGCACAGCTTTGAGTCCAGAAAACTACCCACAGTACTGGGATTTCCACGTGAATAACCAAGTCCTTGGCCAGTGGAGAGTTCTATTTTATTCTTCTAAAATTCAAAAATCGAATGGTATTTAAAGAAAAAGAAAAAAAAAGGGGATGGAAAGAAAAGCCAGTTAATATTTAGCTGATATTTAGTTTAAAGCCAACTAATATTTACTGAGTATTTACCATCTGCCCGGCTTCACATATGAGCTCTCATTTAAGATCCCAACGATCCTATGGGGATCCAGGTTGGGAAATGGGGCTCAGAGAGGCCAAGGACCTGCCTTGGGTTACACAGTTAGTAAGTGGCAGATCTGAGCTTTGAAGTCAGTTCTAAGTGACACGGACACCCCCCCCCCCTTAGCCATTATACTCTCTTCCTAAAATAATACCTGTCGGTAGTAGGCAGCTTCTGATGTGACTCCTGTGATACCCTGTGTAATCCCCTCCCTGTGAGCATGGGTGGGACCTGTGACTTGCTTTTAACCAACAGAATATGGTGAAGGTGACAGGATGTCATTTTGAGCAAGTGACAGAGGACTGTGACTTCTGTCTTGCTAGCAGACTCCCTTGATTGACTCTTGCTGGCTTTGCTGAAGCAAGCTGCCATGCTGGGGAGGACCACCCTGCAGCAACTCCAGCCAGAGAGGGTGACCTTCAGCCAGGGAAGAATGGAGGCCCTTAGTCCAATATCCTTGAGGAACTGAAATTTTGCCAACAACTGCTTAGACACTTATCTGTCCACACTTGAGCCTTCAGATGAGACCCCACTCCTGGCTGACACCTTGATGACACCTCCTAAGAAATCCTGAAGCAGAGGACCTAGCTAAGCCATTCCCAGACTCCTGACCCACAGAAATGTGTTTTTTTGTTTGTTTTTGTTTTTTTGTGAGTAAGAATCAGGTCTCCTATTTTTTTATTAACAGTTTTTCAATCGATAATATGTGAACATGGTACAAAATTTCGATGACACCAAAGGGCATACAGTGAAAGGCACAACTCTCTCCTGTCTCTATGCCTTCAGTTCTCTCCAGAGGAAACACTTATGTAGTTTTTGAATATATCTTTCTAGATGTACTTTATAAATATCTACTGGCACTTATGGGAAGTGCTTGAAGTAACCTACGTTTGTCTCTAAAATCTTGGCCTTCAGCCTGCTTTCAAACCCATTGCCTATAAATTCCCTTTCAGGTCATAACCACTCTGCTTTCAAAACCAGGTAAAGGCAATGCAGATACAATTTTATCCTTTTTCTTTATTGCCAAAAGGGGTTATAATGATGAGAGCAGACCCACACATTTTGATTTAGCCTCCAGCCCTCTAACCCATTAATTCTTTGTTTCAACAACTGTCGAGGATATACACAGAAATGTGTTTTGTTTTAAGCTACTAAATTTGTAGCACTTGATTACACAGTGATAGGTAACTAACATATTGACCTTCACAGAAAATTTACTGCACCCCAAGCAGACTGTATATGTTCTCATTTAACCCTCTGGACAGAGCTGTGAGTGGGCAGCATTCTTCACATAGAAAATTGAAGGTCACAGGGTGATTTCAGGCAACGTGGACAGCAATTCTTTACATCTTTATGAGCAAAATCAGAGAACAAACCTCACCACAAAATCCAGAAAAGCAGACCCCGACTCTGAAAAAGCACCTTGCCCTACCTGAGAAACTAAAAGAGCTGGAACTAGGACACAGAAGTCAGTTCCTGTAAGTGTGCAAATCAGTATAAATAGAAAACTTCAAGAGAAGCAGAACTTTCCAAGCCAGGAGGTCACCTTTCCTTCACAGCAGGGAAAAGCTGAAGAGAGTGTGTATCAGAGAACAGAAATTATCTTCATACCCAATTTTATTCTCCTTTCTTTGGTGTTTGATGCTTAGGGAGTATATTTCAAATATACTCCCATTCCTTCTTCAGTGCTTTAAATAGAAAGCAGATGTTTCCGGATGGCAAAACGTTTCTTTAGGTAGACAATAACAACCTACTGTTCCCTTGCATAGTCTTTTTAGAGCTGAATAAACACCAATTGTTGCTCATTGAACACATTTTGGAACCTGACAGTAATTGTCCCCAAGAATAATTAGACACTGTGAAACATATGTATGCCTGGAATATGAAAACCACTCGGCAGAGAGACCACTCCCGCTTTGAACGATTTCTGGCTCCATGTAAAATGATTCTGCAAAGAACTGGCATGACTACTTCTTGCAGAAAAAAAAAAAGAAAAATGATATTTTAATTTATTATAATCCCTCACTTGCAATGTTCACCAGGCTTTTCCTGATAGGAACCTGTAAAACCTCATGATTCTTATTATTCCTGCTTCTATCTGCTTTGAATTAAAACGAACCATTCAGACATTATCTTACAGCCATTTAAACATGTTTCAAAGTCTCAAAGGATGCCCTAATGAGTTTACCTGGCTTGACTCTTGAATCCTTCCACACATCATTCATACAGCACCAAGAGAAAGGTGCAGCCCCAAGCTCGATGGACATGGCACTGCCCATCCGGCTTCAAAGACCTTCCCTGGCTCTATGCCCCATAGGACCAGCTCCAAGTGCATCAGAATGATCCAGAGACCCCTGAGCACCTGTCCCTGTCCCCTCACCAGACAGGCTCTGCTGCTTTTCTGCTAGCACTTCCAAAGCACCTGCATTTTCACATAACCATGCACATGCCCTTCACTGGGGCTAAAATATCCTTCCCCCTTGACTGGCCAGAAAGGCTCCCACTAGTCCTTTGAGTTCTACCATAGCATCTTTTTTTCTTTTTTTTAAACTTGGGCAAGGTAGTTATCTTTCTCTCTTTTTTTTTTTTTTTAATATTTATTTATTTATTTATTTGGCTGTGCCAGTTCTTAGTTGCAGCACATGGGATCTTCACTGCCTCACGCGGGATCTTTAGTTGCAGCGTGCTTGATCTTTTAGTTGCGGCATGTGGGATCTAGTTCCCTGACCAGGGATCAAACCCAGGCCCCCCGCATTGGGACCACGGAGTCTTAGCCACTGGACCACCAGGGAAGTCCCCTTCCATAGCATCTTGAGACGTCTAATTTGTGCTCTCAGGATAGAGGCCCTGGACTGAGCGCCTGTCACGAAGGAACAGAAGCATGGGCTCATCAGGCTCTCAGCTCTCGTTCTAGATGGTCAACAGGCCCCTAGCTGGCAGGGTCAAATCCCTGAGCCTAGGAAAAAGATCTGAGGGAAAAAGGAGATAATGGACAAAAGGTTCTAGCACAATTCTTTCATGCAAAGAATCTACCAAACTCACAAGTATATTGTAGTTCTACTTTCACACAAAATCCCCATAATAAAGTTACCATTATTTGCAGATAATAGGATCACACATCTAGAACACCCAAGAAAATCAATTGAAAAAGTGAATATGAATAATGAAATCCAGTAAGGTGACTAGGTATAAAATTACTAATAAAAAATAACATCAATAGCCTTTCTATATATACAAACAACCAGATAGACAATATAACAGATTTTAAAAGGTCCCATCTAGAGTAGCAGCCAAAAAGATACAATTTCTAGGAATCTATTTAAGAAGTAAGCAAGATCTGCATGAAAAAAGTAAAGATAACTTCTCAAGCATACAAAAGAAAACTTTAATAAATAAGATATCCTGTTCTTAAATGAGAAAAGTCAATATGAAGATGTCAATTACCCCTAAATTAATACATACATTTAACAAAATACAAATATCAACAGAATTATTTTTAGAACTAGACAGGGTTATTCATGTGGAAAACTTAACATGAGAGGACAGCCAAGAAAATTCTGAAGATAAAGAGCAATGAGGAGGTTTAGCCATAATGCAGCCAGATATTGAAATGTATTATTATAAAGTTACAGCAAATGAAATGAAGAGCTATGAGCAAAGAAACAGACAGACTAATGGAACAGAACAGAATCTAGAAACAGAAGTCCAAGGAATTAAGTATATGATGTAGGCAGTATTACCCATCAGTGGGGACACAGAAACCATTCCATAAACCCTGTTAGAACAATGGACCAGCAACTCCCTGGGGAAAACCTGCACCTGCTGGACCTTAGCCAGAAGTCCGTCTCCTTGCCTGGTCTGAGCCCCTTGAAGGGGGTCACAGCAGACCCATTCTCTTGAAGTGATTTCCATCTGCCCCAAAACTGCCCAGATTAACAAAGCTGATAAATGAGAGATATCACATAAGTCACATTTGTCACAAATCTTCCTACTCCACTGACTAGGGATTCTCTTTTTGGGTCACATTTACATCAGGGAACAGAATGAGGAAAGTACCCCTGATGAACACTGACAGGCTTTCTTGATGACACTACCTTTATCGTAGAGGGCTTGACAGTTTTTCAGGAGCTGTCAGCCCACGTTCTCCTGCGGGTCTCCTGTGATGTGGGTTTGACTAAGTTCTGGGACTGACTGGTTCACAGGCTGAGGGCTGCCCCAGAGGGCCCATGAGGTCCATTGCCATGTGCTTTGGAAAAGGGTCCGTACTCTCCGAAAGGGGTGGTGGGTCCAGAGCAGTGGGTGAGGATCCCAATGGTCGGGAGGGGGAGAGGCAGAATTTCAGAAAAGCAAATCTGTGATGGAAGGCAAATATTTGCATGGGGTGGGTGAGGGGCTTCTCTGAGGATGCAGGATAGGTAAACATATGATGGGAAGATGAGACCAAGGACGGGATCAAGGAAGAAAATAAAACTCACCAGCAACACTGCAAGACCACCTCGTGTTCAAACAGCACCCTTCTACTCCTGCACAGAAATTCCTCCCCCTCCTCCAAACGTCCCCCTCTACCCCCGGCCCAGAGTCCAGCAAATCTTCTGGGTTTAGCAGGTGAGGGGGAAATGACCCTGCAGACATGAGAGGTGTGCTCAGAGACTGGCAAGTGCTATTTGTGGCTACAGGAGTGGGTGGCAAGAGATGAGGCCTGGGGACTTCCCTGCTGGTCCAGTGGCTAAGACTCCATGCTCCCAATGCAGGGGGCCCAGGTTTGATCCCTGGTCGGGGAACCAGATCCCCCATGCATGACGCAACTAAGAGTCTGCATGTCGCAACTGAAAGATCCTGCATGCCGCAACAAAGATCCCATGTGCCGCAACAAAGACCCGGTGCAGCCTAAATACATAAATAAATAAATAATTTTTAAAAAAGAGATGAGGCCTGAGGGTGGGCTGAAGCCAGATAGCCAAGGATTCTGAATGACACGCTAAGGAAACTGGTCTTTATCTTGGGGGACACCGTCTCCAACTGTGCTCAGTGGAAAATATATGTCAAAGCTATATTCTCTTTCAAATACAGTCCAAGAAATATATACGTAGGAAAAATGTTAAATGCACTTGGATAGTTGTTCTCATAATTATGGGATATCATCATTAAGAGATTGTGTTCTCTACCCAAGACTGCTGGGTCACGGGTGATGCACCAACGCCCGTCTTTTGAGTTGCACACAGGCGTGTCACCTGCACTGACAAACCAGCCACCGAATCGACAGGCACCTTCTATGCATGATATTTCATCTATGGAAGGTATCCTAGGATTTCAACATACATTTGTGATTTATGTTGAAATCCTAGGATTTCAACATACATTGTGATTATCCTCTATATGTGGGATATTGAACATTTATACTAAAAAAAGTCATTCCACCTGAATCTATGGTGATAAATGGGAGTCTTAAAACAAAAAGCAGAGTTTTATGATTCACGTGCTATGAACACCGAAAGCCAAGAACCAGAAAACATCCAAGTGATGATTTCTAAAAAGTCAGGTGGCAAGCAGCCAAGTCATAACAATCAATGATTCCTGGGACAGCTAATTCAAGAGAGTGCAAAATATTGCCGAAGGAGCAGTTTGCGTTCTTCCTTTTGCTGTAATACATCTGTGCACAGAGATTTTCCTGTTACACTGCACTGCAAACAAAATATAGAAGACTTTATGCTGTGTCTGCTATGAGGGTATGACTTGGCAACATCGTTCCTATATAAGACTGGAAAAATAATGTTCTCAATTTTAAATGTTGAGGGCTTTTGTATTCATCTACAGTAAACATAAAATGGGGGGAATGGGGAGTGACTGATAACAGGTTCTGGGATTCCTTGAGGAGGGAAAAATGTTCTAAAATTATACTGTGTTGATGACTGTACAAGCTCTGAATATAGTAAAAAGAAATCAATGAATTGTATATTTTATATAAGTAAATTGTATGGTGCATGAGTTTTATCTCAGTAAAGCTGGGTTTTTTTAAAGATCAAGTGTAGAAAAGGATAAGAGGGAAAAAGACCCAAGTTTTCTGGCTTGGGCAGTTGAGAGGAAATGTGAGTCATGATGAGTGGACCTTGCCTATGGACCATCTGGAAGAGATGTTAGAAAGCAAATGGGGGACTTCCCTGGTGGTCCAGTGGTTAAGACTCCACGCTCCCAATGCAGGGGGCCCGGGTTCGATCCCTGGTCAGGGAACTAGATCCCCCACGCCGCAACTAAAGATCCCAAGTGCCACAACTAAGTAAGACCCGGTGCAGCCAAATAAATAAATAAATATTTTTTTTAAAAAAGAAGGCAAATGGGACCCCTTTTCAGGGTGACTCTTCAAGGTTAGAAGACTAGACTGGGGAACCCACTGCAGCAGCTGAGCAGAAATCACAGGTGGACGAAACCACGCAGGGAGAGTACCCAGGGAGAGAGGAGGAGAGGGACAACCCAGCTGGGGGGCACCCAGGACAGGGGCAGGAAGAGGACCCACCCTTAGAGATGAAGGACAGGGGTCAGGAAAGCAGCAGGGGAGCTCAAGAGTCCTCAGGGTCATTCAGGCTGACAGAGCTTTCCAAAAATCCAGTTGGCTTCGTATCATATTGGAAGCCACCACGTAGCCCAACCTTTATCGGGAAAGGAAAACAAAGTGATGGACATATGAAATATATACCAAAACGACTTAACAGTCCTTATTTTGCGTCAGGAACATAACAGTGTTTGGTTTTAATTCTAGTTCCTTTCTTGGCTCTTTTTACCTGTCAGAGACAAAGCTGAAGAGGAGGGCGGCTCCACAAAATCATGATGCTTCTCTTTGTTGAGAGTAAGAGGTGGGGGGGGGGTTGGGGGGGGTTGGGGGGAGGGGGAGGGGGAGGGGGGAGGGCGGGGACGTCCCTGGTGCCGCAGTGGTTAAGAATCCGCCTGCCAATGCGGGGGACACAGGTTCGAGACCTGATCCGGGAAGATCCCACACGCCACAGAGCAACTAAGCCCGTGCGCCACAACTACTGAGCCTGTGCTCTAGAGCCTGCGCACCACAACTAATGAAGCCCACACACCTAGAGCCCATGCTCCGCAACAAGAGAAGCCACCGCAATGAAAAGCCCGCGCACCATAACGAAGAGTAGCCCCCGCTCGCCGCAACTAGAGAAAGCTCGTGCACAGCAACGAAGACCCAACACAGCCAAAAAATAAATAATAAATAAACTTATAAATAAATTTATTTTTAAAAAAAAGAGTAACAGGGAGACTAGTTCAGGCTGTGGAACAGTACATGCTCCCTAGGAGGACCTGATCATCTGTGTGACCTTGGCCAAGTCACTTCCCTCAACATTAACAGAACCACCTCAAGGGACTGTTTAGATTAAATGTGATAATATATGCAAAGTGCTTTCTTTCTTTCCTTTTTTTTTTTTTTTTTTTAACTTTTTGGCCACACTGCACAGCATGTGGGATCTTAGTTCCCTGACCAGGGATTGAACCCGCGCCCCCCCATTGGAAGCGCCCAGTCTTAACCACTGGACCACCAGGGAGGTCCTGCAAAGTGCTTTTTTGTTAGTAATAGCAGCTGGTTAAAGGAATATTATGATAATATATTAATTACAGGCGTGAAAATCACTGCAGGGAAGACAATCTCCTTTTCCACCTTAGACAGCTCAACATGCCCAAAGAGACCTAGCTCTCTCTCCCTGTTATCATCAGCAAATTAAACAAAAGAGAATCTTCAAAAAGAATAACTGTGCACTTTCACAATTTAAAAAAATTTTTCACAGCTTAAAAAATTTAGAAGCCTGGGATTTATTTTTTCCTTTACTGGCAAATTAGTATTAACTATGGCAAACTGGTTTTGTGTTTCATTTTTGTCTTTTGGGTTCCTGGGTACCAGCAAGGGGGATCCTAGTACCAGTTCTAGAAACCAACCATGGTTAAGTATATAGCTTACCACTCTGAATTTGGGTTCAGGGGGAAAAAGCTCTTTTTGTTTTCCTAGGAACCACTCTTGTAAAATTAGAACCGCATGGTGTGAAGTGGCTGGTAACTTGCCAGGTCAATTGCAAAAGGTGTAAAATACAAAACCAAAGTTGCAGACATACCTCAAAAGAGCATTTGTGATGTATTCATTTACACTATCTATCAGTTGGTCTCTCAGGCTAATAGATATTTTATGTGTGTATTATAATACAAAATTTTCTACAAAAATAGGTGGCAAGTATAGAGTCGCCAGATTTGGTGCGCGCGCACACACACACACACACACACACACACACACATACATATACACAAATACAGAACTGGCGAAATTTAAATTTCATGGATAATTTTTAAATTATTTTCATTGCGCTATAATTCAGATATCATAAAACTCACCCTTTTAAAGTGTACAGTTCAGTGGTTTTCAGTTTACTTACAGCATTGTACAGCCATCACCACTATTTAATTTCAGAGCATTTTCATCACCCTCAAAACCCCATTCATACTCATTAGCAGTCACTCCCATTCTCCCCACCTCCAGCCCCAGGCACCCCTCATCTACTTTCTGTCTCTATGGATTTGCCTGCTCTGGACATTTCATATACATGGAATCACAGTATGTGGCTTTCTGTGCCTGGCTTTTTTCACTGAGCACAGTGTTTTCAAGGTTTATCCCACATGTAGCATATATCAGTACTTAATTCCTTTTTATGGCTGAATATTAATCCATTGTATGGATATACTACATTTTATCTCTCCATTCATTAGTTGATGGACACTTGTACTGTTTCCACCTTTTGGCTATTATCAATAATGCTGCTACGAATATCTGTGTACTAGATTTATGTGGCCACGTGTTTTCTTGGCTCTTGGGTTTATACCTAGGAGTGGAATAGTCATATGGTAACTCTATGTTTAACTTTTTGAGGAACTGCCAGGCTTATTTCCAAAGAGGTTGCACCATTTTGCATACCCACCAGCACTGTCTGAGAATTCCAACGTGCCTGCATCCTTTCCAGAACTTGTTGTTGTCTGTCTTTTTTATTACAGCCCTCCCAGTGGGCATGAAGTAGAGGCTAACAGATACCTAACACATCTCTAGCGGGACAATGGTGTACCTGATGAAGGTGACCTGCACCCTAGGTAGACAGACAGAATGTGTGCCCACTCTGGGCCTCCAATGTCTTACTTGGGTCGCTGCTGTCCCAGGGAGGAACCCACCTCACACTAGGCTGCCTATTTCAGGGTCTCTTATGAACAGGAGAATTTTTTTAATGCTTTCAGAAATATTGAAAACACAGAAAACAGAGGTTTTGAGAGAGGCAAGGAAGGAGTTCAGTAAATACCGAAGCAAAGGGTTTTTAAGTAAGGCAACCTTGGGAGATACAAGCAAAGCTGTAGATTGTGGGCAGGCCATATCTCAAAGACTAGGAAGATGTTCTCCTGGGCTCTGCCATTCTCCTCTTGTCTGGAGTGACCTGGACAGAGTTGAAACTCAGCATCCCTGTGGGCTGGGGAGAGGTGGTTATGGAAGTCCCCAGTGCCTCAGGAGCACGTCTACTATTCTTGCTTTGCTTCCAAGCTACTCTGACCATCTCTCAGAGGCTTGAGCTACAAGAACAGAGCTCTGGATCCTTCTAGAACGTCTCTTGTGCATCTGGAAGCCCCTTGGTTGCTTCCGGCCAATGGTGCCTGCTGGTAGAGACTGAGAATCTGACTGAGAGTCTACCTACAGCCCAGAGCACCCCACCTTCCTGTCCCCTTGTCTTGGCCACTGTCCTTGCTTCTGTGCCCAACAGCAGCTCTCTCTCAGGCTACCTTCTTTAAAAACCTACAGAAGCCACTGCTTAGAAGAGTAAACTACGACAGGCAGACGGTAGGTTACACAGTCAAGCTCTACATGCCTTAGGGAACGGTTCGTGTCCCAGTCCCCCTGCCTGAATCCTTTTCTCTGGACTCTCAGGTCCAGGTTCCCTGCATGGCAGTGTCCCTCGGCCTGGGGAGCCTCAGGTGCCATCTCTTCTGGTCATTTATTCAAAAAGTGTGCTGGGACTGTGGGAAACAGTTTGGCAGTTCCTCAAAAAGTTCAACACAGAATTACCATATGATCCAGCTATTCCATTTCTAGGTATATACCCCAAAAGAACTGAAATCCGGGGCTCAAACAAATACTTGTACACTACTCTTCACAGCTGCGTTATTCACAATGGCCGAAAGGTAGAAACAACCCAAATGTCCACCAACAGATGAATGGATAAACAGAATGGGTTAAATACATATAATGGAATATACTATCCTGACATAAAAAGGAATGAAATTTTGACATATACCACAACACAGATGAACCCTGAAAACATGCTGCTAAATGAAATAAGCCAGCCACAAAAGGACAAATACTATATGATCCCACTTATATGAATCAAACAGCCAAATGCATAGTGACCGAGAGTAGAATGATGATTACCAGGGGCTGGGGGCAGGAGAGAATGGGGCGTTACTGCTTAACAAGTACAGAGCCTCTGTTTGGGACGATGAAGAAGCTCTGCAGAGGGGCAGCAGTAACAGGCGTACGACACTGTGAACGTTCTACGTGCTGCTGAATTGCGAACACACTTAGAAGTGGTTAAAATGCTAAACTTTGGGATTTCCCTGGTAGTCCAGTGGTTAAGACTCCGAGCTTCCACTACAGAGGGCGAGGGTCGGGGAGCTAAGATCCCACAAGCTGCACGGCGCGGCCAAAAATAATTTTTTTTTAAAATGCTAAACTTTACGTTACGTATATTTTCCAACAACAGCAGCAGAGTGTGCTGGGATGGAGCAGGCCTCAGGAGGACGGGGCAGGGAAGAGCAACCCTGAAGAACAGCTCAAAGGCAGCAGAGGGAAAACTGCAAACAGTGCACATTGAAAGGGCAGGTGGAGCAGAGGTGGGCAAGCGGGAGGGAAGCCAGCGAAGATGGCCAACACCAAGCCCGGGAGCTCAAAGCTTCAAGGAGGGAGCTGTCCAGAGCCTCTAGCGGCTCCGAGGATGCTGAAGACTGCGGAGAGCACAGAGACACAAAAGTGTCCACAGCACTTGACAGCAAGTTGCACCTTCTCAGTAAAAAAGAACTGTGAACTAAAACAGTGAGAGGTTTTTCAGCATCAAATTGCAAAGACTAAAAAAACAAAAACAAAAACAAAACCACTTGCCTGCTGAAAAAGTTCTGGAGATGGATGGCAGTGATGATTGTATAACAATGTGAAAGCACTTAGTGCCAGTGAAGTGCACGCTTAAAAATGGTCAAGATGGTACATCAGGGACTTCCCTGGTGGTCCAGTGGTTAAGACTTCGCCTTCCAATGCGGGGGGTGCAGGTTCAATCCCTGGTCGGGGAGCTAAGATCCCACATGCCTTGTGGCCAAAAAACCAAAACATAAAAAATAAAAAGATGGTATATCATATGTTGTGTACATTTTACCGCAATAAAAAAAAAAAAAAAGATTAAAAAAAAAATCCAGCCTGCTAGAATGGAACGCATCTGTCTCTTTTACACTACTAATGGGGTATGACCGGGAGAGCTCTCTGGGAGGCAATTTATTGAATCAATAATAAATTGATTAAAATTGCATTCTCCTGGGACTTCCCTGGCGGTCCAGTGGTTAAGACTCCACGCTTCCACTGCAGGCAGCATGGGTTCAGTCCCTGGCGGGAGAACTAAGATCCCACATGCTGCATGTGGCCAAAAAAAACTGCGTTCTCCTGAAGCCAACAACTCTACTTTTTTTTTTTTAACTTCTTTATTGGAATATAATTGCTTTACAATGGTGTGTTAGTTTCTGCTTTATAACAAAGTGAATCAGCTATACATACACATACATCCCCATATCCCCTCCCTCTTGCGTCTCCCTCCCACTCTCCCTATCCCACCCCTCTAGGTGGTCACAAAGCACCGAGCTGATCTCCCTGTGCTATGTGGCTGCTTCCCACTAGCTAGCTATTTTACATTTGGTAGTGTGTATATGTCCATGCCACTCTCTCACTTCGTCCCAGCTTACCCTCCCCCTCCCCGGGTCCTCAAGTCCATTCTCTAAGTCTGTGTCTTTATTCCTGTCCTGCCCCTAGGTTCTTCAGAACCATTTTTTTTAGATTCCATATATATGTGTTAGCATACGGTATTTGTTCTTCTCTTTCTGACTTATTTCACTCTGTATGACAGACTCTAGGTCCATCCACCTCACTACAAACAACTCAATTTCGAACAACTCCACTTCTAGGAACCTATTCAAGGGCAATAAATGAGGACGTGCAAAGATATGAGGGCAAAAGGGCAGTCACTGAAGAGCTGTTTATTACACACACCTCCCCCGACACACACGCAATCCTTGTAAATAACCTAAATGGTCCAAAGTGAGGGATTGTTTAAATCAAGCATAATATACCCATGCAAGACATACCACTCAGCCTTTAAAAATTGTAGTACTTACTAACATGGAAAGATGTTCTTTTTTCCTTTACCCATCATGATTTATTCTTTACTTCGTTAAACTATCATTCAATGATTTACATCCAGAAGTTACTGAATAAGGAGGCCAACAGGTGTTGCTGAGTACAGTCTGTGTCCCCTTTCCTTCTGAACAGAACCAGCTAGGACTTGAAGGGCTTCAGTGTCACTCAAAATCTCTTCTTCAAAGAAAACAAAACAAACAAAAAAGAACTCATAGGTTCCAGAGTTCCAACAAAAGCTCGCCAACACTATAGGACTATAGATGTTAATAAGGACATATAGTATTAAAATGAAAAGAGAAGGTTACAAAAAAGCATCCTACTATGATCTCATTCTTATAAATATGTATACTAATATAAATATATATTAACTTAGCAAATATCTACTCCACAGCTCCATAGGAGAGCTATGCTGACCACTGGGAATACCCCAGAACAAGACCACCACGGCCTCTGCCTCAGAATCCAGGGAGCTCTGGAGCTACCTGTGTGTGCATGAGAAAGACCGGGGAATGGTGACCACAGAGCTGGGGTTTTCTCTGGCAAGGGAGAAATGAGGGTTATTGAATGCGTGCGAGGTGAAGACAGTGAGCCTTGCTACAACCTGAAATTGTGTCTGGGCAAGAGAGAGGCCAGTGTCGCTCGCTTCCCAACCTAGAGGTCAAGTGTAGAACCACCTGGACCAAATAAGACAGGTGTGAGAGGACCCCAAACACCACGGTTGACAGAGGGAGAGGGGTAGGTGCTCTCAAGAGCTTTATACAAGGACTTCCCTGGCGGTCCAGTGGTTAAGACTCCATGCTTCCACCACGGGGGTTACGGGTTCAATCCCTGGTCAGGGAACTAAGATCTCCGATACTGCGCAGCCAAAAAAAAAAGGAACTTTATACAGCATGGTGCCGAGAGTTAACATTATATTGTATACTTACCATTTTGCAAAGATCTTCTGTTAAGTGTTCTTATCTCACACACACAAATAATAAGCAAGAAGGGCAGGAGGAAGCTTTTGGAGGGAATGGATTTGTTTATGGCATAGATTGTGGTGACAGTTTCGCAGGTGTGTTCTTATCTCCAAACTCATTACATATTTGTGTACTTCAAATATGTACAGCTTTTTGTATGTCATTTATACCTCAATAAACTGTTTTTTCTTAAAAAGTTTAGCTAGCAAGGGAACAGAATTGACAGAAGCTGGATAGGGATTTGGTACCAACAGAACTGAGACCCAAGGTGCCCTCTGAGTGCCCAGGAGCTTGGCTGGATATCTCCAAACCACGGACTGCCCTGGAAAGAGCCAGAACCCTCAATTTTAGTGGTTGTTTGGGCTTGTTTCTAACTCACAGTTAATCCACTGGTTTCCAACCTACTGACCAAGAAGTGGCCATTTATTATTCATATCTTCCCTGTGGACCCCACTTATTGAAAGATTTTGACCTTCCAGGCAGTATTTATGAAAGAATAATTTGTTTTCTCACTTCTTTATTGACTGAAGTCATGTACAACTTCCAAACAGCTTTCTAATCAGCAGGATTTCACCAAGGTGGCCTCAAGAATTGATAGGATTCCAGCCAAAAAGGAAGGTACATTAGTTACCTGCCCAAGCAGCCTAAAGCAGAACAACTGCCCTTTGTCTTAGGGAAATAATGAAATAGCTTGGACACCGGTTCCTACCCTCCCAGGCCCCTGGGTGGGAACTGCTGGACAGCCATTTCCTTTGCACCCAAGGACATTGCACACAACACCAAAGACACACATGGGAAGGCACAAGCAGAGAGGACCTGCCCCCGTGGGGAGAGCAACAAGTCCCAGCACCACGTAAGGCAGAAGTGACATGTTTAGCAGTTAACATTATGAGGCTGAAACACTGTATGTCTTAAGGGAAGAAAGCCTAGTAAATAAAAATAAATCCCTTGTTCTAGAGCCACCGTGAGTTTACTCTGACATGCAGAAATAATGCACCTCTCTCCAGCCTTTTATTTGCTGCAGTCCCACGCACACAGTAGGTCCAAAATATTTGCTGAACTAAATGATTTGGCTTCGATGTAATGTGGAAAGTATATCGGATGTGCCCAACAAAGCAAAAATTCCTTTCTATTATTACCCACAATGTCAAGGGCAAATGTGTAACCAGCTCATCTGGTCCAAGAGCTCAGGTGTGGGGGCCCCAAAGCAGGCCTCCTTCAGTTCCGGAGAGCGTCCCTGGGACAGCTGGCGAGGCCAGAGCTCTACAGGACTGGACCCTACACTCCATGGAGCAGCTCAGAGTCAGAGTCGTGGAGAACACCGGGGCAGTGGATTCCCAAGGACACCCGGGGCCAAGAGCAGGCAGGGCTGCTGGAGCCCTGCATCCTCCAAGCATCCAGGCCCAGACCTCTATCTACACTCCTAAAAGCCCTTCAAAAATCTAACACTTGGCCCTAGGGACAGAGAGACGAATGAGATGCTGTCCCAGACAGCACACACTGGCAGTGACACCGAGTGAGTAGAAAGCCAGCACCTAAGGGTGCAGACCTGAGGGCTCAGGTACGGCCGTCAGAGGTCTTTGCCAGGGATCCTGGATCTGGTTGGGACAGTGCCCAAAAGCCATGGGACAGGACAGCACAGTGCTCAGATTCCCCTCCCACTGGGGGCTCATTTCCATGTTCTACTTGAACATCAGGCCCCACCTTAGCAGGGGTGCTGGGTGATCCACAGGGGCTTACGTGCTTGTTCCCAAGTTCTTCTCCACGGAGCTTTTCCATACGCTCACTTCCACAGCTTCAAGAACCGTCTCCTCGTGATGAGGCCGAGACGTCTGCCTACAGCCCAGGTGTCTCTCCTGAACGTGGCGCCCACACCCCACCTCCCTGCAGCCCTACTTCAGGTGCTCCCACCTTCGGCTCTGTCAGCACGGCAGAACCCGGAGGAGTCTCATGCCAGCACACAGCAGGAACATCTCTGTCCGCCCCCCTGCAGCTCAGGCCCTTAACCTTCTTCCTAGCAGCGTCCTCCAATGGGCCACAGGTGTGCTGAGCCATGAGTCTGCACGGCACAGAACTCGGAGGGCATCCATCCATCGCGGTGGGGCTCATCAAAGCTCTGCCCACTGACTCTGTCAATTGCCTGGCAGAAAGCAGGCATCTGGAAGGTGTCTTGAGAAAGAAGTGGCTTTTTTCTCAGTTGTACAAAGATGTCACGGGGTTGGGAGGAAGGAGCTTGTTGACGAGGGGATCTCCCCAACCCTCGGGTGCACAGCAGAGCCGGGGACGACTGGAGTGCCCGGGCTGGTCACTTCTGACCATGAGCAGTCTCGTCCGTTTACCCATGAGCTGTACAAATATTTTCCGTGTGTCCATGACGTTAAGAAGATTGGGCAACTCTGGCCTCGCTTACAACCACAGCCTCTCTCTGTTTCTGGATCCTTTCTGTTGGCATCTAAACAAGCTCAGGTTTCTCCCGTGTGCACCACCCGTAAGGCCGCGTGCCTGCCCCACCCAACATCCCCATCTGCCCACAGGCCACTGCTCCGGGAAGCAGCACCAGGCTGCTCACCAGGGAAGGATCCAGGAGGACCAAGGCCCAGTAATCGGGACAGTCTAGGTGGGCCACGAAACCACCTCCATCCAGAATCCTGCCGTCACTCTTCCACCTGGGGTGCCTCAGGTGCATGATAACACATTACTAGTCTAACAATTCAGTTCTTCAACTCTCCCCACAAAGAGGTTTCATGGGTCAAACTGACCTCAGACTCCAGCATTAGTTACAAAAAAAAAAAAAAAAGTCAAAGAGTCAACCAGCCTGCAGTATAAAAAAATAAAAAACAAACAAACAAACAAAAAAAAAAACCAAAAACAAACAAACAAAAAAAAAGAGTCAACCAGGAATTAAATGGAATGTCCAGGAAGAGTTCAGTTAATACATTACCACAATAGAGCACTATGTCACCATTTAAAAAGAGAACATTATTATGACTATATAAATACTGTTCCCTGCAGAGCCAAGAAATGTGCCAGGAATTCTATTTCCTTCTGTACAGTTCCAATGTCAAGAGCCAAATGCTCCTCAAAGGAAAAGTTCCCAGCATCCAGGTCAAAGAGAAGCTTCTCCTCTCCAGCACTCTCCCCACTGTTCAAAGCAGGTGGTATCTTAGTGTGTTTCACATTTGGATCACAACATGCTTGTGGTCATTTTTCTTTTTTGTGGCGTTTTTCTATTGCCTTCTTTTTCCTATTGAGAAAAGAAACACAGCCCATCTTCCTATAACCCTTGTGGTCTTCCAGCTTCTTGTTCATTCCGAACATTTCCTGGAATCCATTCCAGTCTCTGTCCTGGAGATATTATTCTTGGAGCTGACGACTTCCAGTTCTAATTTGGACTGGGTGCTTCTGAGGCCCACTCACAGCCGTCTGTCTGGAAGTTCTTTTCTTTAGGCTCCCAGAAGCTACCAATTCTCTTTCTGCCCCTAACTGCCTCTTTCATAGGCTTCACCCTTGTTTGGCTGGTGTAGACCCTCAGAATGAGCAGGAAGTAAACTTCTAAGTCCTTGCATACCTGTAACTGCCTTTACTCTCCCCCCGACACTTGATGAATTTGGCTAGGTGTATTTGCTTCCTAGGGCTACAAATGACCACCAACTGGGTGGCTTAAAACAACAGGATTATTCTCTCACAGTGTGGAGGCCAGAAGTCCGAAATCAGTTTCACTGGGCTAAAACCAAGGTGTCAGGAAGGTCAAGCTCCCTCCAAAGGCTTGAGGGGAGAATCCGACTCCTGGCCTTTTCTAGCTTCTAGGGTTGCATTCCTTGACCTCTCCCTCCATCTTCAAATCTCTCTCTGCTGAGGTCTTCATGTCCCCATCTCTCTTCTGTATCTGTGTATAGTAAAATCTCCTTAGGCCTCTCCCTCATAAGGACACGTGTGATTGCATCAGGGCCCACCAGGATAATCCACCATAATCTCCTCATCTCAAGATCCTCCCCTTAATCACATCTACAGACCCTTTTTTTACCTTATAAGGTAACACAGGTTCCAGAGATTAGGGCCTGATATTTATAGGGGACATTTTTCAGTCTACTCTGCAGGATATAAAAATTTTTTCCAATGGTTAAAAAATTATTTTCCCTCGGTGTCTTGAAGGTCTGGCTTTACCATTGATTGTCTTTCATCCATGTTATCTGATTAGACGTTTATTTTGCTGGCTCTTCCTCTTCCTGATTCCTCAGCGTGACAGCACTCCTCGTTCCCTCCCTAGATAATCTGAGTAGGTACCATGGCTTCAAACACCATCCATTGACCCCAGATCCACGCCGGATGAAGGAAGGCTTTGTTCTAGAAGGCCAGCACCCACACCCCCAGCCTTGACTCCGCCAACGAAATTCACCTGTCCTCATTTTCCCCTGAGACCTTCCATTAAAGTCCCAGCTTTCAGCACCACGTCTCATTCCTGCCCTGGGATGGACCTGCAGGCTTAGTTGACAGGCTCTCTGGGGTTCTGCAGGGCAGACTGGCCCGCTCCACTCGGGCCCACTGGGCTCTGGGCTCCTCTGCTACATTTCTGATGTGGCCATACCTCCACCTGCTTTCTATCGTCCAGAAATTTGATGCAATCTCTCAGCTGCTGCTGATTCCCTCCCATTCACTTTGCTGTCATAGGATTATACTTTTAATAATCTCTTTATTATCATTTTAATGGGTTCTGGGGAGGAAGGGGAGACAGAGGCACATGCGCTGAATCCTTCATCTTGAACTCTACGTTAATCTCATTAACTTTTCAGTTATAACTTGCATATGCCGCAAAGATAACAGACGTTCTATTCTAAGCCCCTTGTCCGTGGGCTCCCATTGGTGGGAAGTGGGGGTGGGGACGGCAGGTTTCGGGTTCACATCCCAGCTTGTCACCTCCCACCCACCTCCGACACACACAGACCCTCCTTGTCTGAGCACTGCTGCTCCTGACACAGATCTGCCAGTGCCAGTTATGGGACTGGCAAACTGCATGTGGCTTTCCTCTTTCCAGGATTTTTTTTTTAAAAGCAAATTACTTCTGTGGCCTTCCCTATAAGGCCGGAATACAGGCACTGGGACATGAAATGAAGAGAAAGGACAATGTTAAATGGGGAACATCTTTTGCAGGTTCCATCAGCCCAAGAGAACCTTTTCACTCAAAAGCGAAGCCTGCATGACACATCCCTGCCTTACCAAGGCTCAAGTTTAAAAATAAACACGGGCATTTGAAGGAGCACAAAAATAATTTGTGCCCGAGGCTCCACAGAACCCCATGGCACCAGGTGTATGCTGACCCCGCAGGAGCTGAGACAGGCCACGTTCAATAGAAAGTCAGCCCTTGTGGACCTCAAACAAGCGATACACGAGTAAAGGGAGCCTTTTTGTGCTGGATTCCCTTGTACTACACAGCGTCAACTGCACCCCATTCAGACCAACCACGGGCGTCTGCTCTGTCTAGCTATTCATACAAGGACTGTGAAGGCAGCCCCCATCCCCAGGCCCGGAGCCCAAATCCAAGACCTCACCCAGCCTTTGTCTCCTCCTCCCTATCAATCCCTGTACCAACGTACAGGACTAACAAAACAGAAGTTCCTGCTCATCCATACCTGTGCCTTCAGAGGAGCTGTGCCTTCCCCCTGGAACGCCCCCTTGTTCACGGCCACCCCCCACTTAGCCCACCCCCACTGGTCAGAATCCTACCATCTTTCAAGACAAAGTGCAATTTGGTCACCTCTTCCAGAGGCACCTGGGTCCACCACCAGACCGGATTCTCTCTCTGGAGCCTAGCTTTCTGTGTCTCCTCTGTGGCCCTCATATTATTCTGCCTTGTCTTTGGGTAGCTATAGGTGTGCTGTACCCCCCAAATTGGACTGTAAGCCCCCTTGGGCAGGAATCAGGTCTTCATTTCCAGAGCCCCTGCAGCACCTTGATAGGGGAAGTGCTTGAAGTTGTGGCCAGAGCTTTGAGTGAACCCAAGTCACAGAGGGCCCAGAGGGACTAGCCCCTGGCTGGTGTGACCCTGTGAAATTCCACAGGGCAAACAAGCAGACCTTTGTTTGACAGCAGTGGGAACCCCTCTCTACAGCAGAGCTGCTAGGTAATGCTTTCCTTCCAGGCACACATACACACAAGCACACATACACACACAGAGGCATGCAGAGATATACTGACCCTCTCAGCTCCAGGCTGCAACAGGACAGCTGGAGGCCCAGCTTATGGCTTCCACCAGCAACTCCTCCCTTTACCCCAGGTGCTGCACAAATGACCTTTCCCAATACACTCTGCCTGGCCTGAAAGCACAGCTCTACTGGGGTGAGCTTAAGGGCCAGGACTACGTTTTATGTGCCATGTCACAGCCAGAGCCTGGCACCCAGAAAACATGTCTTAACAAAGTGGTGAGGGAATTCCCTGGCAGTCCAGGGGTTAAGATTCGGCACTCTCACTGCCGTGACCCAGGGTCCATCCCTGGTCGGGGATCTAAGATCCTGCAAGCTGCATGGCGCAGCCAAAAAACAAAACAAAACAAAAAAAACAAAGGGGTGAGAGAGAAGGGTGCACAGAGAGAACAAAAGTGTCCAAGCAAAGGGTCAGTCAAGTTCCATTTACACTTCGTTAGGTTTGGAAGGAAATGTACAGAGCATTGGTAAGTCTTCAGTAGACAGAAATAAGTGACTATTAGAAGAATGACATGTTTTCCTATCACACTGTGCTCTGGTTATGATGAATCAGATGGGGGCTATTTATCATACTGGATTTTCTACAGGTTCTTCTCCCTTTTGGAAAAGGTCTGACACTCGACTTTTAGCAGACCCAGGCAGGTAGCAGGTGTCCAGACAGTTGGGGCCTACATGTGCCCAGAACAGCCCGTGCTCCTTCCCATGTACCAAGGACACACTGCCCGTCCCCTCCAAAGGCCCAGATGGCCTGTGTGTAGACTTCTCCCCACTTTCTTTTCATCTCCTCCAAGTGCTCTGCATCAAGCTTCCATCCTCAAATTCACGGGTTTCCATGCACATTCACATCTGCAGCGCAATTCGTGTGCCTCTCCTAAGGCATCTGGTTTTTAAATAGGAAATGCCTTTCCATGTCCTACAGCAATGCTAAGATCCACTCACCAGATCTTGGCAGTACCTTGGAAAAGGTATTTCCTAGAGGTCCTGGCATGTATTGATCATCTGTCGGTGTCTGGCATCGTGCTGAGCGCTGACATACATAGCTCACCTCATTTTCCCAACAACCTTGAGAATCAGTGTCTGTGTCTTCATTTTACAGAGGAAAACAGGGGGAAAAGATTAAGTAATGAACCCAAGGGCACACAAACTTATCAGGCGGGAGTCACCTGGGTCACCTAAACCCAACACACCCCTCAGGCTCCCTTCCCACTTGTTCCATGAGGCCCCACACCTGTGTTCCCTGACCCTCCTCCCCAGGCCGCCTCCCCTGCCACCATGTTCAGGCAGAAGCCCTCCTGAGGACCTCAGCGGGTCTCTGGGCAAACAGGTTCATCCTTATCCATCTCTCACCAAGGCTGTCATCCCAGGCCTTAAGGAATGATCCAGAAATCCAAATCCTGCTCACCAGCAGCAACCCCACAGTCCTTCCCAAAGTCTCCACAGTCAGGAGAAAACCCAGAAAATACCTCCTGAGTTCCCCAAACCTTCAGGTTCCTGCCCAAAGGCTCACAACTCCTAAAAGTGCCCCTGGGGCCTATCTGGACCATGTTGATGAACCACCCACCAGGCAGTAAGATGGGGCAGCAGGCAGCAGCTGGCCGACCTGGTGCTTCAACAGCTGGCCTCCTGGGTGGCCACAGAGAATCTCCATCTGGCCCACCTGGGTCTCTATGCAGCCACCAGTCACCCAAACAGGTCTCCTCCTACTGCAGCACTAAACAACTAACTCAGGAAACCCCCTTTTATCTCCAGCTCCTTGTCCACACTCACCCCTGGTTTGTGAGGCAGGCCTCCTCCTGACCATTACAGAGTTCGTGCTCCCTACTGACCTTTTCTGGACCACATCTACCCACCCACCACCCTCTCAAACAGCACTTCCTCTGGGAAGCTAAGATTCTGCATCCAAATTCTTTTTTTTTAATTTTTTTAAAGATTTTTTTTTTTTATGTAGACCATTTTTAAAGTCTTTATTGAATTTGTTACAATATTGCTTTTTTTTTTTATGTTTTGGTTTTTTGGCCACGCGGCATGTGGGATCTTAGCTCCCCAACCGGGGATGGAATCCGCACTCTCGCACTGGAAGGTGAAGTCTTAACCACTGGACCGCCAGGGAAGTCCCTCCACCCAATTCCAATGTGTGGGTTTTCCCCAAGCAACTCTCTGAGACACCAAGCTGGGTGTCTTACAATCCAACTCAATTCTGACACCACCCACCTGAAGAGAGGGTCAGATCCCACGGGTCACAGGTTCAGTCCCACAAGACCCCCTCCCGCCCCCACTTCGTATGTCAATCACAAGTCCAGTTACCACCTGTGCTTCTCACCAGCTGGCGACAGATTCAAGGTCTCAACAGTTTGATTCATTTGCTAGAGCAGTTCACAGAATTCAGAGAAACATTTTACTCACTAGATCACTGGTTTATTATGAAAGGATATAACTCAGGAAGAGCCAGATGGAAGAGACACATAGAGCAAGGTATAGAAAAAGGACTCAGAATGTCCCTGCTCCCTCTGAGTGCCACACGCCCCAAATGCCCTAGTGTTCACCAACCTGGAAGCTCTCTGAACCCTGCCCTTTTGGGTTTTTATGGAGGTTTCGTTACAGAGGCATGATTGATGACATCATTGGCGACTGATTCAACCTCCAGTCCCTCTCCCCTCCCCAGAGGTGGGGGAGGGTGGCTGAAAGTTCCAACCCTCTAATCATGTGGTTGGATCCCCCACCCCATCCTCAGGTGCTTTCCAAGTCACCTCATTAACATAACAAGACGCCTTTAAGGCTCTCTTCACAGGAAATTCCAAGGGTTTGAGGAGCTCTGTGCCAGGAACAAGACGAAGACCAAATATATATTTATTATAAATTATCACAGAAGGCTTCCCCAGCCTCTCCCTTCCAGGCCAGACACCCCTACCATCTGCCCTCACGACACCCTGTACCTCTCCTGCAGAGCAAGCTGGATGACCAGGCTCCTCACTACCACTTCCCTCCCCCCTCAAAGTCCCCGGTCTTCAATCTCTTGTCATCAGACTCTGTCATCCTCTACCCCTCACTGCTGCTGTCAACCACCAGCCCCGTGTCACTCCCCCTCGTTTCTTGATGATTTCAGGATCACAGGCCCTCTCTCCTACACGACTCCTGTCCTGATTCTCAGTCATTTCGACCCACACATACATGATCCTTCCAACTGGCCTCCTAACTGCTTGAACCTCCCTCAGCCTCTCCAACTCCCTGTCAAAACCTGTCATTTATCAATAACTCCAAACCCATCTATCATCTTCATTCCATGCATCCCACTCTCTGCAACTGGCACCCACTCACCCACCCCGCCCGGTTCCTACTCCCAATCACCTTTACCTGCTCTACTGCTCATGGCATTTATCACCTCTAATATGCCATAAAATTTACTTATTTGTTATAGTGTGATTTATCGTGTGACTCGTTCGAATGTAAGTGTCACAAAGGCAGGGATTCTTGTCTGGTTCACCACGTGCAGCAGCTGGTATACCAGATACTCAACAAACACTTGTTGAATGAATGAATTTTACTTTTGTAATTATTCAATATCCATCTCCCCTGCTATACGGTAAGCTCTACAAGGACAGAGGCCAAATCCATCTTAGTCACCCCTGGAAGTACTAAGTAAATATTACTTAACTGAGGGAATGGAGGAGCAAAGCTCATATTGAAGAACTGCATTGCTGGGCTAACCTGCTGCTTGCAGGCTTCCACCCAGCCTGCTTGGATGCAGCTCTCTTCCCTCGGGCTGCCACCTGAGTACAGGTGACCTAAATAAAGCTGTTGATTCTGAAAAACCCAAGCATGAAGCATCAGAAGCCCATAGACACGGAGATCTGAGCATAAACAGGGCTTTCTGCTGCTGCCATGCAAATATTTGATCCCATGGATGTGGGGGAAATTCATTTTACCTGTTACCAAGAATAGTTTCAGAGGCTACCTGAAAAAGTGCATTCTAAAAACAGATTACCTAGAAGACCCTCAACCATGAACTTCCTCCCAGAAAAAGACACTTAACGAGATCCTATCTAGGTTTCAGATCATAATTTCAGTCTGTGACTTCCTCTTCAAGCTGCACTCATGACTCACTAGGTTAGTTTAGCCATTCGTGGGTAAGAGATTTGCTCTAGGAAAAAAAACATATAAATAAACCAAACAATTTTTGTAAGATGCACAAACAGAACCAAATTTCACTACTTCAGACTTAGTCTGACCTCTCACCTAGGATGGAGGGGCTTGAAAACCACCCCCTTTTGTGGAGATAAAGTGCTGACAGGGAAACCAGTCCTGAAAATCACATCACTCAAGCACCTTCCAACTCCAGTTCCTGACAGGCAGCTCCTTCTATTACAGCCAGGAGAGGCCCAGCTACAGCAAAGCTGCCAGGACACTTGGGGGAAAAATGTTCTCGTGCATCTTTCAGACAAACAATGCAGGCAATCAGCTAAAGCTTGAACCCCTGGCAAGTGTGGGCAAGATCCTGATTCACAGCCAAAAAGCAGGTGAGAGCAATGTGGGCTTTGGTGAGCTTACCACCCTGCTCTGTGTCAAGATTAATATCGATATAACTCATCCGACATAGACCCAGACTAACAGGTTTACTTATTGGGGACTCAGATGCCTACTACGTGATCTGAACATTGTCTTAATAGATGTGATTGCAACATACAACTCAAGAAGACTTAAGAATTAAGTCATTCTGAGAACCTATACTGAAATCTGAGAAGAAAGAAACTGGAAGAGAGAAGGATGAGAAAAGGAAGACCAAGGACTGGGTTCGGGAGATTCAGGGCAAAATGTGTAGAAAACTCAGCTGCGTTCCAGTGGTGATGACTTCCCCACGAGAATGCACCTCTTGCAAAGGATCTCCTTCATCCCTCTCCAGAGGAGGAGAAGAGGAAACACAAGAAGAAGCGCCTGGTGCAGAGCCCCAATTCCTATTTCATGGATGTGAAATGCCCAGAATGCTATAAAATCACCACCGTCTTTAGCCATGCACAAACAGTTTTGTGCGTTGGCTGCTCTACTGTCCTCTGCCAGCCTACAGGAGGAAAAGTAAGGCTTACTGGAGGATGCTCCTTCAGACAGAGGCAGCACTAAAAGCACCCTGAATCAAGATGAATGGGAAACCATCCCAATAAACACATTTTGGATTTAAAAAAAAAAAGAAGGAAAGAAAAAGAAAACTCAGCTGCATGAACAGCCATGGGTTCACATCAGACTAAATACCTGCTTATAACCCCTGCCCTTTGGAAGGTGTGCTAACAGAGCTTCCTTAAACACACCTCTTTTCTTTTAAACCTCAAGTACTTTTGAAACAAAGATTGTTTTTGTCATGGAACTGTAAAAGTCTCAGAGTCATACAACGTATATAACCACCAACCCACTCAGAGTCCTGGCTGTGTGACGTTAAACAAGTAACTTAACCTCTCTGAACTCATTTCCTTATCCATAAAACATGAAGCTTAAATGAAATAATGCCTATAGATAATCAACAAATATTACTTCCCTTCCTCCTGGCAGAACTCAATCTTCTACAGAATCCAAGTAAGACACCACAATGACCGTCTGGCATGACCTATGTCTGTCCAGCACACCATTCTGTGGCCTCACAGATAAAGAACCTGTGTAAGTACAGAACAGGAAGATAGCTGGGAAATAATCAGCCAGTTCTGAGATGCCACCATGGCTCCTGAGGGGAGGGTCATCTGCCAGAAGACAAAGTAGCCTCCTCTTCCCTGCAGAGTCTCCAGAAATTTCCACCAAGTACATATAGAAACCAGTGCCAATACTACAGTGGTTGGGAGGATGCAGATGTGGCCTGAGGCCATGGTTGTCTCGCGTGTGCAGTCACGTGGCAGTGAAGGGACAAATAAGACCAACTAAGAATTCACTGGGCTGATACAAACAGCTGATGGATGCAGCCTCTCAGGGGAAAACTTGCATTATATCACATGACACCTTCAGCCGCTTTCGTGACATTTCCAGGGCTGTGCCAATTTTGCCGGCTGCTTGCAAGGCAGCTGTTTGAAGCTGCATCCCTTTCTCTATGAGGAGAACCTCCTCGGGCACCCAGCCAAGCTCTCCCCCTGAGAGGCTCCCAGAGGTACAGTATGACCAGGCCTGGGCCACACTGCCATGCTCGGTGTACTCTACTTAATTATTTAGGGAATAAGGCATTGTTTCCTTTGTGGGCAAAGCTTTCAGAATATTTAAAATTCACGGGAGAAGACAAGGAGTGGCTTTTTTTTAGCTCCCTCCTTTGAAGTAAGGGATATGGCTTTCAATCGGGTTGTGGGAGTCCAATTCCAATTTTCCAGAATATTCCATCCTTGGTGAAACATGCCTGCTTTAAAAAAAGAACAAACAAAAAAAAAACAGAGAAGAAAAAAAAGGGAGGAAGCCCTGACAAAGGCCAAGCTCGATTAATCATCAGTTTTGTCCCATGGGAGTCACTTTCAAATTTAGCGGATCAGATTCTGTTGGTGCCAAAGTCAGGTAGGAGCCCAGCTATTGCTTGGGAACACGCTGGTTGCAGGGAGGTACGGGGCCCCCCCTAAGACAGCAAGCTCTGCTCAACCCCAGGTCCAATTCAGTGCTCATCTCACCCAACTCCACATCCTGGAAGAGATGCCACAGGCCATCGAGGTGGGCACCTGAGGGCCCACAGAGGTGGGCTCACAGCCCCGGATGAGACATGGGGAGGGGCTAGGCACACCCCAAGGCAATGCCCAAGGAACACGTCCCCACACCACAGATGGGTCACCTGAGGCCCCAGGACGGGTGGAGGGCCCACTCCCTAAAAGGACAGTTAATGCACTGTCTCCAAAAAGGCAGGCAGGTTTCCAGGGGGCCTCTGCACCCCAGAGCCGCATACCTGAGCACCTGCAGGGGGTTCACCTCTCCCAGCAAAGCTCAGCCCACAGCACGGTCTTCCTGAGGATGAGGAAAACCTGGCAATGCCCAGAGTTGTGTGCTCCTCAGAACAAGAAGGTTTGGACAAAGCTTTTGCAGCCGTCACAGGCCACCTCCTTCTGTCCCTGCCCTGTGTATATACCCAACCTGTAACAGGTGCCCTCAGGCTCCCTCAGACACCCACCCGGCTGCCTGTGCCTCCCTCCCACTGGTCGGAGTTCCCCCAGACGTGTCCACAAGAGCAAATCCCCCTCCTCCAAATGGCAGTGCTCATCTACATGGAAACAGCTCTCTCCTCCCCCTACCTCTTGGCCCATGTTCTCCCCTCTCTAAGCTGAACATGCCCAAACCCTTTAAACAAGTGGTTCTAATCTCTTTTTGAGTCAAGGACCCCTTTGAAAATCTGATAAAAAACTATGGCAAAAAAACACAAAAAACTATGGCCATCCTCCCTAGGAAAGCACATGCACATACACAACGCTCCATACAGTTTGTGGGGAGGGGTGTTCACAGACCCCTGAACTGCATATAGGGACTTCATTTTAAGAAAACTTCCTTCAAATCATCCTAAGGAAACATGTGGCCAGACCCCTCCTGCTCTGCTCTCCCTCCTAAATTGGATGAACTCTGACACCCAGAACCAAATACAACATTCTGGATGCAGAGTGAAGCAGACCCATCACCTCTATTATAGCTATTTTCATACTTCGACTGAGGTCTTCAAAGTTTTAGCCAGCCTTCGAGACAACCACACCACCTGGGCGGACTCACGTGGAACTCACCATCAACTCAAAATCCCCAAGTCTTTCACATGCTCGGGAAGATCTGCCCCACTTCCCACCCCTTTACCTTGGGGAGAGCCAGGAGGCCACACCCTCTGAGTCACCCAGCATCATCCAGCCTCCCGGTCCTCCCTGCTCTGTTCATCCCCAAATCAGAGCCAGTCCTTCGCTCCTCCCTACACTCTCAAATCCTCTGTGGCCTCACTGAGGTCCTTGAAATCAGCGGGCACCAGCTGTCCAGCCAGAATATTCCCTTCACCTTCATGCCTTAACAGACACTAGGCTGGTCCCTGAGGATAGCACTCCCCACACCACGCACAGCCCGTCTGTTCCTCTCGCCTCCCACAAAAGCAGAACACAAGGGGAGATGGGCAATTGGTGTCCTTGTGGCCCCCCAAGCACGTGGCTCTCTCTGAGCCCCTGAAGGCGAGGCCATTCCAGACACTTGCCTCCCCTCCCCACCCTCACCAGCCTCCAGGTGTTTCCGGTGATTGATCGGGGGCTTCAGCTCCGAGCCCAGCTGCTTCTTCCAGCCACCTCCTGTCACCACCACCATCCACGCGGATAGCCCCCAGCACCCTGGACTCAGCCCCTTGACCTCCGCCAATCCAACGCCTTCTTCCCCATGCCCTTCAGTGACTTCCCTTCCTTCCCTGAATGGCCCATACCCTTCCCACGGGCTATCACTGTTCCCAACCCCGTAGGAATACCCTGCCTCTCAGCCTGATGCGTCCTGCCATCCGCCTCCCGTGCCCACACCCAAGCAACTGGGCAACATCACAAAATTGGGTGGACGTTTCACTTTAAAGGCATGTTCTCGGACCTCAAACTGTCACTCTGCAATGGCCCACAAAGCCTGGGTTACTCTGGGAGACTTACCACCTGCTCCCAATTTCACACCTTTTTCTTCTTCTCAAACTTCCCACACCCAGTCCTCCACCCTTTTTTTTTTTTTTTTAAATAAATTTATTTATTTATTTTTGGCTGCGTTGGGTCTTCGTTACTGCGCGCGGGCTTTCTCTAGTTGCGGCGAGCAGGGGCTACTCATTGCAGTGGCTTCTCTTGTTGCAGAACACAGGCTCTATGCGCGCAGGCTTCAGTTGTGGCTCGCGGGCTCTAGAGCGCAGGCTCAGTAGTTGTGGCGCACGGGCTTAGTTGCTCCGCGGCAGGTGGGATCTTCCCAGACCAGGGCTTGAACCCACATCCCCTGCATTGGCAGGTGGATTCTTAACCACTGCACCACCAGGGAAGCCCCTCCCCCTTGCTGTGAGCTGATGACCCTGTCTCAAACATCATGGAGAAAACAGGAGGCTTGGACTGGAACTCATGCGTCTTCCACCCCACCCAGACCTGCCTCTATCTGCTCCCACTGTGGCCTCCTTCCCTCCTTTCCAGGAGAGGGTGCCTCCCTCTCCCCGCTCCAAGGGACAATTCTTCCCCTGATGCCCTGAACCCCATGCCTGTCATCTTCTCAAGGCCTGGGCTGCTCTGTCACCCCGCTTCTCTTGGGCAGCATTCCTGCCAGCACTGCGCATGCTGGAGTTCTCCTATCTTAAATACCTTCTCCCTTTACCCACAGCCTCTCATACACATACATATTCCTCTGCTCCCTAAACAGTCAACTTCTTGAAAAAGTGGTCCACGCATCCCCCACGCAACCCCTGTTCCAGCCTCCCATTCAACTTCCAGCCCACCTGGTGTCCGGCCCCACCTCGTCACTGACTGGGCTGAGGTCAGGGCCACCAGCGGCCACCATGCCACCCAGTCCCAGGCCACTTCTCAGCAGCGCTTGACACTGACGCCCAAGCCCTCCTCCTGGAGACATGGCCCCAGTTCCTCCTCCCTCCCCGGGGGCTCCTCCTCTGTCTTCCTTGCTGGCTCCTCCTCTTCTACCAGCCCCTCGACAGTGGGTGTTCCTGAGCCCTCTCCCCCTCTGCCCACCCTCCCGAGCCATCGTGACCTCACGCAATCTACCTCCAGTCTGACCTCCGCTGAGCCCAAGCTGCATACAATCCACTGCCTTCTGCCCAGCTCCACTCACCACCTCTGGCTTAACATGATGCAGTTACTTGACCTTGACTCACCCACTCCACACCTAACCTGCTCCTCCTGTAGGCTTCCCTACACCTACTACTTGCTTAACCCCCAAACCAAACGGGTCCTCTTTATTTCCTCCCTCTCCCTTATCCTTACCCCATATCCAATCCCTCTGAAAGTTCTCCAAACCATCTGTGGAATCTGCCCACTTCACTCCCTCCCCTCTGCAACCTTAGGCTCAGCCAGCATCCTCTTTGAACTGGAACCCAGGAACCCCATCACTTCTTCTTGCTCAGGGCTCGTCCTCTTCCATCCATTCTCCACAGAGCACCAGAGAAGTCTTCTTAAAAATTAGGAAGGGCCGTGTGGCAGGCCTATTAAAACCCTTCAGTCTTGGACTTCCCTGGCGGTCCAGTGGTTGAGATTCCGTGCTTCCAATACAGGGGGTGCAGATTCGATCCCTGGTCAGGGAACTAAGATCCCACACACCACACAGCGCGGCCAAAAAATAAATTTTTAAAAAACCTTCAGTCTTATCCAATCTCATGGCATCTCAAATAAAAACCACAGGCCATGCCACAGCCTATGAGGTCCCGTCCACCTTCATCCCTTCCTACTTCTCTCCAACCTCAGACTGGGCGCCCTCCCCTCACTTGCTGCCAGCCAGCCCCACAGGTCTGATTTCAATTTCTCAAACATTCTGGGCAGCTCCTTCCCACGCTGGGTCTTCACACCTGCTCCTCCACCTAGAATGGGCTGCTCCTGTTCTTCACGTGATGTATAGCAGCTTAAATGTCACCTCTTCAGAGGCAGCTCATAAACATACATTCTAAAGTCAGTCTCAGCCCTTGCTTCTCTCTCTCATGGCACTGAGCATGACTTGCAGTTACTTTATTTGTGGATGCTTTTAAGAGGTTTTTTTGTTGTTGTTGGGGGGAGGCGAGGGCTGGGAGTGGGCAGAGCCAGGCGGAATCTGTCTCCCTCACTAGAATGTAAATTCCATGGGAATAAGAGGAACCATGTCTGATTTAAATCATTAAATGTAAAAATGATAATATTTTGGATATATGTGTTTAAAATACATTAAAATTTATTTCACCTGTTTCTTTTGCCTTTTTTTTAAATGGACAATAGAACATGTAAAATTACATATGTGGCCTTCATATTTCTATTGGACTGTGCTGGTCCGATTGGCAAGGGTTGGGGGGAAGCAGATTATGATATTATGTTGATATAACATTGTATTATAGGGACTTCCCTGGCGGTCCAGTAGTTAAGACTCTGTGCTTCCAATGCAGGGGGCGCAGGTGTGATCCCTGGTCAGGGAACTAAGATCTCGCATGCCACAAGGCGCAGACAAAAACAAACAAACAAACAAAAAAACCCATTGTCTTATAATCAAATGTTTTATGTGATAAACAATACAGAGGGGCATGGGCCAAGTATTCAGGTACACAGAAGACAGGTAGGTCAGGCTAGGTTAGAGCAGGCTTGAAATGCCAAACTAAAGAAGACGAAGTCATGAATCATTTCTACTTAGCTGGGCGCCCTGTGAAATGACCCATAGTCTAGATATTCTTGTCTGCATAAGACTCAGTGTTCCCATGCCCTCCCTTCCCCTTCTCATACTTAGAGAATCAGACTCATCAAAAGAAATGAGGTTTTGTTATGGTCTGGTTTTTCTTACCATCTCAGCTTTGGGCCACTGCAAGACTCAGAGTGAGGTCAAGGAGACAGCGCTGTGCAGAAGCACTCAGTCCATCTTCCATGGGACACGCCCTACATCAGATGGTGGGGGAGAGGGCACAGATAAGCCATCCCCACCCTGCCTCTGCCCTCAGGTGTCGAGCTGACCCTCCGGGTCACCACATTAATGTTCATTCCCTCCAAGAGATTATCTGCTCCCATGGAGCAAGGAAATCCACTTCTCACAGAGGTTAATAAACTTACAGATCTCATTACTCAAAGAGGTCACGCTGGCAAGAACTTTAATGCATTTTTTAGAAAAGGTCTGGAAAAATTATTAACAACAGAACAGTGACTGGCTACTCAGAGACGCGAAAGCAAAAAGGGGACTGATGGGGATGAAGCAGGCTCTCCCCTCCTCCCACGCGGCATCCCCGACAGCTGCGGACAGCAAAGCACCTGGAATCCAACCAGGGTGGCCAGCAAAGCACCTGGAATCCAACCAGGGTGGCCGTCTCTGACTGCCCATCATCTGGGTCTGGGACTGCTGGCCTCTGCTCCTACCCCCAGGTCTCTTGGATGTTGGCAAGTAGTCTAGCTGTGGTGACTGGCACCTTTGCAAACTCACATTCCTGAATCTCCAACTAGTCCCTCAGGTTGCTCACAAATCTGTATTTGCCCCAGCTAACTCCCTGCCCCACCCCCAACAACCAGCTGTACCAAAGCATTTCCTCTCTTCCCGATCTACCGCCTGGTTCTCAGATCAATTCCTTAGCTCACACTGAGAAGGAAAAGCCAGTTGGGACTTCCCTGGTGGCGCAGTGGTTAAGAATCCGCCTGCCAAGGCAGGGGACACGGGTTCAAGCCCTGGTCCGGGAAGATCCCACATGCCGTGGAGCAACTAAGCCCTTGCACTGCAACTACTGAAGCCCACACGCTCTAGGGCCCATGTGCCACAACTACTGAGCCCACATGCCACAACTACTGAAGCCCGCGCGCCTAGAGCCCGTGCTCTGCGGCAAGAGAAGCCACCGCAATGAGAAGCCCGTGCACCGCAACGAAGAGTAGCCCCTACTCGCCGCAACTAGAGAAAGCCCGTGCACAGCAACGAAGACCCAACGCAGCCAAAAACAAATAAAATTAAAAAAAAAAAAAAAAAAAAAAAAAAGCCAGTAGACCCAGCTCCCTCATTCCCCTTTCCACCACAGCCTCAAAATGCCTCCATACCTGCACCTTGCCTGGTCTCTAAGGATGACCCTCCCAGCCGAAAGCTCTTGTTCTAGTTCCCTCCTGCCTCCAACCTCACTGTGCCAACCTCACTGCCTCTCATCTTTCTCTAATGCCTTCAACCTCCTCCTTTCCTTTCCTCCTCAGACTTCCAACATGCTCAACTTATGAAATAAAAATCAGTCTTCCTTCTACCCTGACTCACCCTCAAACTCACCTTCATCTTCAGCCAGACTTCTCTATTCCCCTACCACACGCTCACTCCTTAAATCACTGCAGATGGATTTATGCCTTCACACTTGGCTGAAGCTGCTCTTAAAATCCATCAGTGCCCTAACACTCCCACCCTCACAGTGGTATTTAGCAGCATGCACCTTGGGTCCCCACCCAGCTTTCTGAGGTCTTCACTCCTGTTGAGGACACCTCCCTTTTCAGCCTCCTCTCCCCTGGCTTCCGCGATACCTCTCTCCTCCAGCCTTCCTCCAATGTCATCACCTCTAAGACTCACCCACTGGCTTCTTTTCCTTCTCTTCAACTGTCATCCTTTCCCAGAGTTCCATCTTCACTTTCTTGACCCACTCTCTCCTTGGCTGATCAAATCCATCTCAGAGGTGATGGCTCTCAAATCTGTACCTCTGATTCTATCCTAATTGCTAAGTGCTAGAGCTGAATTTCTACCGATAGAGGCCACTCCACATGACCCACTACAAGTGGAAATTCACCATAATCACCCCAGACTAAACTCTCATCAATTCCCTCCCCAAAACTGCACCTCCTCTTGTGTTCCCAATCTTGGTTAATGGCACCACCATCCACTCAGCCATACAGTCTAGAAATATCCGAATTGCTGGCAACTCTGCCTCTCCCTTTCTCTCATTTCAACAATCAAGAGCCGTGGGTCCACCTCCCACGTGACTCTCAGGGCGTCTCTGGCCTCCAGAAAGTGCATCTTAAGAACATGGATTCTGCTCTCAAACAGGCTTGAACTTGGTTTCCAACTCTGCCACATCCTGGCTGGGAGCTTGAACAGATTACTAATCTCTCAAGCCCAGTGTCTCCAACTATGAAAGTGAGGGTTGTTGTGAGGATTAAATGAGATATTATATAGACACACTCTGCATGGTAACTCCAACCCACTAAGTTCTCATTAAATAATAGTTTAATTTGTGTCCTAACTTAGCGACTCTATAGGAAAGACGTTCAAGCTTTCTACCTCTCACCTCCAGCAAGGTGTCTTGCATATATTTTTCTATTTTATTGTATTATGTACATTCCTAGAAGCTGCCTCAGATCTAGAACAGAACAGGGCAAGGTTTACATTACATAAGTCTGTGCCATATCTGCTTTCTGCTCTCAACATTTCTTGCCTGGACTGTGGCTAGCTCCTATGAGGTCTCTTTCCTCTAATCTCTTAACTTTCTATGCAACCCTTCATTACCATCTCTGGAATAATTTTCCTAATGCAAGTAACATTCTTCTCTTCAAAACTGAAAGTGTTCCCTCATTATGTATAGACTGAAGTCCAATTCCATGGGATACAGCATGGTTCTGCCTCCTACCCCAAGTCACCTCTTCCTCTCTGAGCCCACTGCCTGCCACTGCCCTGGGAGTCAGGCCTCATTCTCTGGTACCAAGACTAACTGCTCCCCCCACCTCCAGCCTCACCCATGGCTGGCTCCCTGCCACCCACAGGATGAAGACCCAACCACTTGGCACAAAGGCCTTTCCTTCATGTCTATACCTTCCTGACCCCTTCTCCACACTCACCATGTACTTCACATTCTTTCTCACCTCCCTGCCCACTACTAACAGCTAACGCACATCACAATGTGTATTTCATTTAATCCTCACAACCACACTATGACGTTGGTACTATTATCATTCCCATTTCACAGATGAGGAAACTGAAGGTCAAAGAAGGTCAGTATCTTGCTCCAAGTCATACAGCCAGAGAATGGCCAAGCCAGGCCTGAGTACAAGGTTTCTGTCCTGGACCTCCATACTCCACTGCCTCCTATGGGAAGCTCTCTCCATCTAAATGCTTCGCCTTGCTCTGCCTTTCTGTCTGCCTGGGAAACTCCTACTCATCCTTCAAGACTCAGTTCCAAGGTCATCTCCTTCGAGAAGCTTTGTCTAACTTCTTGCAGAGTTAAGCATTTCATCCTTGTCCATATTTCAATACAAGGGCTTATCTCATTGCCCTAATTAGCTGCCCACCATCCATCTGCCTCAGCAGGGCAGGGACCCTGTTCTAACAGCCTCTGTCCTCCTGGAGCCTGGCCCAGAGAAGGTGCTCAAGAGCTAGGGGATGGCCATTGGTCAAAGAGTCAAGAAAGCTACAGGGTGGGCTTCTCTGGTGGCACAGTGGTTAAGAACCCGCCTGCAAATGCAGGGGACACAGGTTCAAGCCCTGGTCGGGAAGATCCCACATGCCGCAGAGCAGCTAAGCCTGTGTGCCACAACTACTGAGCCTGTGCTCTAGAGCCTGCAAGCCACAACTACTGAAGCCCGCGTGCCTAGAGCCCGTGCTCCGCAACAAGAGAAGCCACTTCAATGAGAAGCTCATGCACTGCAACGAAGAGTAGCCCCCACTCGCTGCAGCTATAGAAAGCCCGCGCGCAGCTACAAAGACCCAATGCAGCCAAAAATAAAATTAATTAATTAAAAAAATTTTTTTTAATTATAAAAAAGAAAGCTACAGGAGCTGATGAACAGATGAAGGGTGATGAGAAAGGAGTTCAGATCCATATAAGTGGGTGGGAATCAGAGATATGAGCCTCTGAAACCAACTACTGTCTAGTCCACATGGCCTCGTATCCCTGGTCCCATATCCCTCCCATGTTAGTCCACTAGGTAATGTTTGGTTGATGTCCACCGCCCCACTAGACTGCAAGCATCATGGGACCATGGCTGTTCATCACTGTGTTTGTTCCCAGCACCTACAACAGTGCCTGACACAAGGTAGACGGCCACGATTCCTTGAAGGAATAAGAGAATGAATATACAATGAAGGGTTCCCTAACCAGCAACACAAATCCCTAGTCTGATGCCCACAATGGGGAGAACTCCTTGGTTTTTTTGTCCACACTTGCACCTCCCCATGAAAGCAACTGGTTGGTAGACTGGCTTTCTTGTTGGGATGGGTGGGTCAGCTTCCTAATCTTCCTTGTCCTCTGGCTGGTAACATTCCTCCACCCACGCGACTGGAGAGGCTTAGTGATATGAACGAGAGCTTCAGAAGGCAAACCGCATATTCTCTGGGTCACCCAATGACAGGGAACCAACCTTGGCAGTACTCAGGACTGGCCAGCAGCTGAGGACTCGGGGAGCGCCCAAGAGGATTAAAGATGAAGAATGGACCATTCCCAACCATGTACTCCAGAAGGTACCTCAGGAGTACCTTGAGGAGTACACCTGCCAACCTCCTACCCAAAACAGAAATGATCATGATGATCACGGTGAAGTTGGCCACCACTGATGAAATATTTATGTGTGAGACGTTGTGCTAAGTGCCTTACACACATTTTTCTCATTAATCGTCTCCGTCCTTTAACAGCTGAAGACAGTGAAGCTTAGAGAGAGAAAATGACTTGTCCAAGCTCACACAGCCAACCAGGGGGGCTGGGGTCTGTACTGAGCCCCCCTGAGCCCTCCTGACAGGTGGCCTTCCGTGACAATGGACTCATCTTGCTGAGACAGCCAGTTTTATCTTCAGTCCACTCGGAGGGGTTAGAGAGCTCATCCTCAGACCCATGACCTGAAATCAGCCTCGATGCCGCCTCCACCGGGAGCTCCTTTTCCTGCCTTTTGGAGCCTCCTGACACAGACTCCATTCCTCTTCCCCAGGAGGACCTTTTCTCCATCACCCACCCCCCCGGGAGAAACAACTCTCCTGTTCTCCATTTATCTGAACAACCCCAATTAAAAGCTTTCCCAATTAAAAATCCCAAAAGGGATCCAATGCCTGGGCAGCAGGGTCTACAATATTCCTCATTAATTGGATCCCTATGGACAACCCCTACCCCATAACCCACAGACAAGATTTCCCCCAGAGCACAAAGGGAGGAAGGAGGACAAAGGGCTGGCTGGGCGGTTCTGCCCCTCACTGGTGATCTGGACCAAGATCTGCCCAGGACAAGGCAACAAAAGAGGGACTGTCAGAGCCCCTCTGGTAGCTGGGACTCAGCCTCAACTCGGCTGGGAGGCACCTGGGTACTAAAGGGTCTCTTACTGCACAGCTCTCAAGCTAACTGCTTTGGCTGGTGGCGATGCCTCATCCTAAGCTTTTCTGCATGGGGTGAGGGGGCGCCATGGTCCCCAATTCCTCAGAAGAAGAAGAAGACGAAGACAATCAACCAGGCTTGTGAATAAAATTGTTTAAAAAGAAAAAAATCTCTAGTCGTTGACAAATGTCTAAATGTGTTCCCCACACGCGTATTTTTATTCTAACAAGCTAATTTGAAATATAATTTAAATAAATTCTACCAGAATGATACCATATGACTAACAGCACCCGGCGGCAGAACTTCTGGAGGCTTCATCGTACATTCAGCAGAGGTTTCCAACCTGACACTGTTCCCACACAACGCACACCCGCTAGGACACCGGCTCCTGCTGCCAGCGCGTGCCTCCAAGCCTATAAATACGACTCGGGGGCAGCCTGCGTGAGCAATACCTGTAAGTGTAGACACAGAACACACGGGGCTTGGGGACCAGCGTCTCCAAACCCATGCAGATTAGAAGCTCTTTGCCCCAATTCCTCTCGAGGCTGCTTTTTGCTTAATTTATTTTCATGCTAGAAAAAAAACAAAGTCTAACCCTCAAGATCCGCAAGGTCAGGACCTGGTACACCTGAGAGTTCTAATATTCTGAAAAATGCTTTTTCTCTATTGTAAATCTGTTTGGGGGCTGCTGTTCACTTTCGTCTGACAAAGGTGAAGGAAGTTTTTCTTTTCAAAGGGAAAAGGAGATCCCATCCCCACTCCATATGCCAAAAGGAAGTCTTTCTCCAAAGGTTTTAGACGCCAATGCTGGCTGAGTAACATATCACAGGATTTACCCAGGTGTTTTTTTTTAATTGCCTGACAACTGAAGCAGGGACTGAACCGTCCCTCCTGTATGTATGTCCCTGCCAATCCCCTCGCCAAGGGAAGCCTCTCTGCAGGAGGGGCCTGATGCCCACCAGACAAAGGGCTTTGCAGCAGAAGGGGCAAAGGGGTGGGCACGGGTGCTTTCTGCTTGTAGAGAGCCTTCTCCTCCAGGTCTTAAAGCAGAATTACTCTGCCCTGATATTTCCAAACAAGCAGAAACAGTTTGAGCAGCTGGGTCCTGGTCCACCAACACCCTTAGCAACAACGACGAATCCTTGGTGTTCTTACCAAGATTCACTAAGGAGCAGTGACTCACTCAAAATTACACAGTCACCACAAATTACCCAACGTTAATTGTGATCCTGGTTTCCTCTACCATTTCTTTCCTTCAGTAATTCATTTAAAGCAAACAATTGCTTTAAAAGATTATCAAAATGTCGTTTTTATTTTTTAAATTATACCCTGCCTTGTTCTAGAAAGGACTTAAGCAGGTTTGCAAAGATGTATAAAATTCAGCAAAATGACAAATCCAAGTAGGTTTGGATTTAAATGATGATGTATATTTATAGTGATTGGCATGGAAAGATGTCCATTCAAGGTATTTCAGGTTGAAAAACTTATGTTACAAAACAGATGTATGATATGACTCCATTTAGATAAAAATATACTTGTTTTATGTAGACATAGATCTAGACACGGAGACATATATATTCCAATACATGGAAAAGTCTGCAAAGACAGACATACGATTGCTGATGGAGGTTATCCCTGCAATGTGGGATGAGAAGTAATTTTCACTTCCTCTTTTATGCTGTTATTTTTTAGTATGAACATGTAACATTTTTATAATTAGAAAAAAGCAAAGCTATTTACATTTTGTTAAAAAAAAAAAAAGTGGTAGATGAAAAAGGGTGAAGGTAAAACAAGGGCAGGGCCATACAACTGAATGAGGAATAAAGGTAAAGGATGAGGTCTGATAAATTTGCTAAGGGGGACCACACATCTGTCTCTTAAGTTCCCCAGGAGCCATTACAGAAAAGAAACCTAGTAATTTACACAAATCATTGAGTCCATCAGACAAAAGCAAACCACCTGCTCTGCTCTGGGTCTTCCTTCAGGGGACTGTGCACAAGCAGCAAATGTGCCCTCAATTCCATTCTAAAACCTTCAAGGCCAGTTGTTTCAGGACTGTTTCCAACAAGAATGATGGCATCTTCCCAAAGTGAAAGTCAACCCAAAGTGAGTATTCATTTATTCCTATTCACTCATTCATTCAGTACATATCTACTTAGTGTCTACCCCGTGCCAAGTACTGTGTATTTTTCCATCTCTGACACTCAGGGTGATGCTAAGGGCTTCTAAATAATGAGGGTGATCCTGAATGCTAATGGTCTCTCTAAGCATCTCTCCATAGTGCACTGGGGCATCTTTCCTAAGTTCCCCAGATAGTTCCTCTGACACCCTATGGATTACAACAGTTTGTTGAAACTCACACATAAAGCTGGTACTTGTATATGTGGCTTGTCTCCTCTCCCTCAAAACTCCACAAGGGCAGGAACTAACTAGTAGGTTTGCTCATCCCGGATCCCCAGTAGACTCTCCAATTGCCTTACAGATGAAGAGACTGAGTGAACCTCAGAAAGCTTAAAATACCCACAACAGGGGACTTCCCTGGTGGTCCAGGGGTTAGGACTACGCATTCCACTGCCATGGTCCCGGTAGGGGAACTAAGATCCCAAAGCCGCGCTGCACAGCCAAAAATAAATTAAAAAACAAAACAAAAAACCCCACAACAGGACCAAGAGAAGACAAGTTTCCTCAATATATCTGAGAGACTGTTATCTATTTTAGTCAACACAAACCCCAAAGAAAAGTCTGTAATTTGTAGGAACTATGTAATTAGGTGTGATTCAGAGGGAGTGGAAAATGAAAGGAGAAGGAATGGTCATCAGAAGAAAGCTAATCGGTATAGATTACCAAAAGAAGGCCCACAGTGTTAGATAACCAAGATTGTTACATTGCAACATAATCTTGGCTGAACAAAACAAATGAGTGTAAACTGAAGCCAGACAGAAATACAGTAGATCTTGTTTGTAAACACTGACAAAATCATCCACAAGTCATAACAGCAGACAAGATGGCTTTTCTATTAGCCTTCTGCAGGCGGGTAAAAGGGTAATTTACAACCCCAATGCTCGGGTGAGAGCCAACAGCCTGAAAATTAACCGAAGTCACAATAAAAGCTAAATGGCTTGCTTTAGCATTAAAAGAAAACTGCATCCAAATGTGATTTCTTTCTCTCTTGGCCCTTGCAACTCTCAATTTAGCGTGCTATATAAAAGGTAATCCAAAACTTATCACAACTTCCAGGCCAGCATCCAAGCAAGGCTGCCCACCACATTCAAGCATTAACTCAATCAAAAAGTTTATTGGGGGCCTATTAGGTGCTAGACACTGTGCTAGCTGTTGGGATTCACTGGTGAAAAACAGAAGACCCTATCCTCTCAGGACGCTATTGGGGAAGGCAGATGATAAACAAGTAGGTAGAACCCAAACGACAGCAGGTGTGCTGTGGTGAGCAACTGTGGGAACAAAGTATGGTTACTGTCAGCATGTAACAGGGCTGGTCAGGAAAGTTCCCTGAGCAGGAGATCCTGATGTCAAAATGCCAAGGATGAGAAGGAGGAAGGTATTTGCAGAGTCAGGGCAAGAACGTGGGAAGAGCAAGTTCAAAGACCCCCCCAGGCAGGGCAAGAAAAGAAAGGAGGCCAGTGTTAGCAGAAGGCAGTGAGGGATGGCCAGAGTGGCTGGGAAGGCGGGGCACAAGCCAGCTGCCTGTCAGCTGGAGGGTGTTTAAGGAAAAGAGTGATGTGACCTGATTGAAAAGCCGATCACTCGGGCTTCCATGTGGAGAATGGACTGGAGACACCCCAGAGTGGAAGCTGGGGGGACTGTTAGGAAGTTAGGCCAGGAAGGAGGCTACAGTGGCCAGGACTAGAGTAGGAGCTATGATTCTAGGGAGAGGAGAATGCACCCCAGATAATATCCCAGAAGTAGAACCCCTGGGACCCACTGACAGCCTGGATGTCAGGGGTAAGGGAGAGAAGAATCAAGGACGACTCTTACAAGTGGGTGGATGGTGGGCCCATGGACTGGGATGGGGAAGAGAGAGGGAAGGAGAGATCTGGAAGGAATATCAAGAGCTCCATGCGTGGACAAGAGCAGGAAGCCCTGAGAAAGGGCTGTGTTAGAAGTACAAACATGGGAGTCACCAGCATATAGATAGTATTTAAAGCCATGGGGGCACTTCCCTGGTGGCGCAGTGGTTAAGAATCCACCTGTCAATGCAGGGGACACTGGTTCGATCCCTGGTCTGGGAAAATCCCACATGCTGCAGAGCAACTAAGCCCGTGCACCACAACTACTGAGCCTGCACTCTAGAGCCCGCGAGCCACAACTACTGAGCCCGTGTGCCACAACTGCTGAAGCCCAAGCGCCTAGAGCCCATGCTCCGCAACAAGAGAAGCCACTGCAACGAGAAGCCAGCGCACCGCAACGAAAAGTAGCCCCTGCTCGCCACAGCTAGAGGAAGCCTGCATGCAGCAACGAAGACCCAATGCAGCCAAAAATAAATAAATAAATAAATTTATTAAAAATAAAAATTAAAAAAAGCCATGGGGGGATTGGGTTGGGATGGGATAACATTACCTAGGCAGAGAGTGTTGACAGCGAAAAGGAACCAGGACAAGTTCCTAAACAACCCCATCACACTGAGGTCAGAAAGAGGAGCAACCAGCAGCGAGACTGAAGAGGAGCCATCAGGAAGGGAAGAGGAAACCCAGGAGAGTGTGGTGGGAAGGAGGAGGGAGTGGCCATGGGGGAGGACCGCTGCTGAGAAGGGGAGGAAGACAAGGACAAGGTCATCAGTGACCCAGCAGTTCTGGTGAAGAGGTGGGGACAGAAGCCAGACTGTAGACTGTGAAGGGCTAACCAATGGTAGGTGAAGGAAATGAATGGAGACAGTGGGTTTGGACATCTCTTTTGAGATGTTTTCAGGTGAAGGGGAGCAAAGAAGTGGAAGAGAAGAAGGACAGGGATGTAAAACGAGAGACACTAAAGCTGTGCTGTCCAATATGGCGGCCACTAGCCGCTTGTGGCTATTAAACTTGAACTAAAAATCAGGTCCTCAATCGCACTAGCCACATTTCAAGTGCCCCAGAGCCATATGTGGCTGGTGGCAGCGGTACTGCACCACGCAGATACAGAATGTTTCCATCAGTGTGGAAAGTTCTACTGGACAGCACTGAACTAAAGCATGTTTGTGCACTGATGGGAAAGACCCTGGATAGAGAGGAAGCTGAGAGAACAAGAAATGTTCCCTGACAAGGTGAACGCGGATGGGATGAATGGTCCACCAGGAGGGGTGAGCCTCTGGTAGGACAACAGGTGGGAAGGAAAACACAGGAGCAGCTGCACACGGGACTGTAGCAGGGCAGAAAGATGAGGCTTTTCCTTGGACTGTGGCTCTATTTTGTCAATGAAAAGGGAGGCAAGGTGTGCATGGGGAGGAGAGAGAGGTCTGAGAAGGGGAGAAGGTATGAAGCAGCTTCCTTGGGGAGTGAGAACACAAACTTACTGGGGAAACCACACACTTAATGCAAAATACTTCTCAGAAGAGAAGCAGGAAATAGCAGTGAACATCTGAATGAGGAAAAGCATCTTAAGTGGGGAAGAGATAAACTCAGGGTTTTTTTTGTATTTTTCCCTTAAATCTTGGTCATGTCTAGACAGTAGAGCCATGACAAAGCTGTAGGATCACAGCAAGATTTTCTACTGGCTGCCCTCTCTTGGTTCATCCCCTTCCATCCTACTCAACTCTCGGAAAGGATGACATTGGTTCTATTTTCGGTTAAAATGGCTCCCTCCACCCTCCTCTGTCTGAACTGCTTACCCAGCCCTTAGCTCCATCTCAACTTACAGCCATGGTTTGTACGTTCACATAAATTATAGAAGAGGTGGATATATTAAAAATGGCAGAAGTAGGTAGGAGTTACAAACCAACTGTTACCTACAAGAAGTGAGTAATAGACACTTATCAGATGATGTTAAAATTACATGAAAGGCATATTCAATGTTTAAACAAAATCTCCAAGCTACTCCTCCCTGCTTCTCTACAAACAAAAATTATTTTCTGACATTTTCTTTAAGCTTTTATGAGTAAACATTTTCATTTCCACAGAACTATTTGATCTCAACCACAGAGCTTAAATATTTGTTTTTGATCATGCAAGTGTGTTGGGTTGGTTTTGTGTTGGCTGGGGGGAGGGGGGAGAGAGAGTGTTAAAATTACCCAGATCCCTTTTATCTTCCATCTTGAGACCTACATTTGCCAACTCCTTCTTCCCATACATTTTTTTTTAAAAGTATGAAATCTGAGAGCCTCAAAGCTTCCCACTGCACAAAGAGCAGCCCTTTCATCGCTGACCAAGAGGTCACTGGAAATGTTACAGAAAAACTAAATGTTACAGAAAAACTGTTTCCCAGCCAGGGTGCCTCTGGTACAATCACTCACACCTTCTGTATGTGTGAAATATGGATCTGCACCAATGTCTTAAGTAAATCTCCTGGCCCCTCTCTGTCCCCACTGACCTGCTCATGTTGGTCTTGAGTTATCACACTTCCCTTCTCAAAATTCCTCTTGGCCTCCCTCTGTTTCCTCCAAACACACTTTACAGACCACATAGATAAAATTCACTGGGTAAAATGACTCCAGAAACTTACCTGGAGTAAAGTAAGGAGTAAGGTGCAACAAAGCCACTGACCCATGAGAGCTGGGTCAGGCCACCAGGACAATCCTTCCCCTTTCCACTCCTCACCAATCCCATACAGGAAAGCAAGCTCTCTAGACCCACCCAGCAGAAGTCTTTGGGTCTTGAGAAGTGCTGTTTGAAGGCCACTAAGCTCAGCAGCAGGGGACACAGAGACTCAGGAACTCTGGCTCACTTACCCACCCCCCACTCCCAAGCCCACAGTCAGGCTGTGGCTTCCCCTCTGCCGATGCGCTCAGCGTCCTTCTACAAACACTCATCAGCTGCCTGCCCAACCTGGGAGAAATCACCCCACCACTTCAGGCCTCAGTTTCCTTATCTGTACAATGGGAATAGCAACCGTTCCCTGAGTGTGCACAGCACATCATCAATATGGGCTCACATCAGGTGAGTAGATGTAAGGAGTTAATTTTGTTATTAGCACAGCGGCTCCCTGACTCACAGCGCCTACTGCTCAGAGAGACGCCAAGGAGAAATCAATTCTGCTTTTTAAATTACTTTATATACTCAGAAGCATTAGTCACTTACGACAGAGTACTTCAACTTCTCTCCTGAGCATCAACTCAGTTGTTTCAAAGACTGAAGCCTTACCTACAAATCCTCAGTCATCTCAACGCAGACTCAAAGTCCACTATTACTACACTGGGGATTATTATTATTTGGTGTGTTCCCTTTCCAGGAAAACTTCGATTTTCATTTTGTTTGTAATAAACCCAATCGTGCAGAAAGACTAACTGCTTCTTAGACTCCAAAACACAGGCCCTGGAGTTGATCGCGCCCGGAGCGAGGGGACCACGGAATGGCCGAAGCACGGAGGCCGGCCAGGGTGCCTGTCCCCGCCCGGTGCCCCCGCGCCCGCGCCCGGGCTGCCTGGGAGGGGAAAGGCCACGGGCGCGGAGCTGAAAGTCCGCGCCCAGGCCAGGGTGCCCCTGCCCGGTGTCCGCGCGCCGGGGCGGAGGGCGCGGAGTCAGGCGGCCTCAGGCTCTCAGGAGCCGACTGCTCGCTGGCTCCAGGGTCCCGGCGCGGGGTGTAGGGGCCGGCTTGCTCTCGGGGCTCCGAGCCCGGGGGACGCGAGCCGCGGCCCCGCAGCCCCTCTGGGGCTGCGCGCGGGGCGCGCGCGGCGCGGTCTCACTCACCCCATCTCCGGCGCTGCTCCGGCTGCCGCTCCGACGGGGCCTCTCGTGTTCGCTCTCCGCCCGCTCTGCAGCCGCTCCCCGCGCGGCACATGCGGCAGCCCGTGCGCGCCCGGCTCAGCCCCGGCGCCGCTCCATTCCGCGGGGCTGCGCGCCTGCCGCCGCCGCCGCCGCCACCGCCACCAGGCGCGAGCGGGCGGGCGGGCGGGGTCTTGGTCGCCGGGGGCTGGGCGGCCGCGCTCGGGCGGTATCCGCCCCGCCCCGCTCCCGCCGCCCGGCTCCTTACGTAACCTCTTGGCCCCCGGGGCCCGGCGCGCAGCCGAGGGGCGGGGGGCGCGGCCGTGTGTGCGGCGTCCCCCCGGCGCCGCCCCGCGGTCGCCACCCGCCTCCTGAGCACCCCCCCCCCTTTGAGATTCGGCATTGGCGTGCCCCCGCCCCACGCCCACCCGGGGGCTTGGCGCAGTGCCGCGAGCAAGCATCCAGCCTGCGGGATTGAGAGTCCCGCTCGCAGCTGGAGGGGACTTGGGGCGACCCTTAGTTTGCAGATGCTGGAACGAGGCCCCAGGAGAGGAAGTGATTTGCCCAAGGTCACACATTCAGGTCTGAGCTCAAGGTCTTCAGAATCTGTGATGGGCACGGCTATGTCCCTCCTTATAGCCCCCTTACATCTTGCCATCCACCGCCAGGTGGGTGGCTCAGGGTACCCCCACCATGAAATTCTGGAAGCCAGCGGGGCAGGGAGGATCCTACACCCGCAGCAGGTGTTCTGGGCTCTTCCCTGGGTAAAGATGGGATGGGGGCTTAATCAACTCGGCTTAGAGCAAGGGAAATGGAGATGGCAAAAGTGGAGCTTAAAGAAGGGCAGTCTCTTAATCTCCTTTCCACATATCAGGTCCGGATCCCCTACTAAAGGCCGGCACTGGGACTAACCTAATCTTCATCCCCCCTCTGGGCCTTTCGCAGGACCATTTTCTGCTGAGAACATACTGCCCACATGAGCCTGGGCAGGATTTTTTTTTTACTCAGGACAGTAAAAAAGTCAAGGAACAAGCATATGGAGCAGGGCCACCACCCCAACCCTACCCTCATGTCTCCTGGGACCACAACTTTACCTGCTAACCCTCAGCGTCTCCTCATGTGGCTAGTGACTCCCTGTGAGTAATTTTCTCAATTACAAATCAGATCATACCACTCTTCTTAAAATGCTCCAGTGGTTTCCTTCCCACCGTCCTTGGGATGAAGACAAGATACTGAACATGGCTATAAGGCCCTGCCGCATTGTAAACCCATTGCCCTCTCCAGCCTTTTCTCCTCTTATTCTCTCCCCTTGCTTTCTGCACTCCAGCCGGCCATCCTCCCATCAGCCCATGCTATTCTGTCAGTCTGGGAAGAGTTTGTCTTCTCTTGTCTCTGACACCCCAGCCCCTTTGCCTAGTCCTTTCCTACTCATTTTCAGATCTCAGTTAAACTGTCACTTCCTTGTGGAACCTTTACCTAATGCCCCAGACAAGACTGTGAACTCCTGTACTTTTTCTTCATTGAAATTATTGTTTGTAATTTATATTTGTGAAATTATTTAGTATGTCTCCCAGGCACATCTGCACACTCTATGAAGCCATATCTTTTTGCCCATCATTGTCTCTCTAGTGCCTAGAACTGTACCTGAAAGTCCTCCATAAATATTTGTTGAATGAATGAATTAGCAAATAGGCCTGGCCACAGATACACAGAATTGGCCAGGGTCTGTAAGCACAGGTAAGTCTGTTTAGAGCCAGGACTGGATAAGCATTTGGTCCTGGAGGAAACTTATCACAAGCTGAATTCCAAAGGACAGGTGAAGCTGGTTAGGGGTGTGGGTTTCCGGCAGTGTCAAAGGGAGAAGTCAGCAGAAGGCGGATGAATGGCAGAAGCAGGCTCAGCTGGAATAGAAGTACCAGAAGATAGATTCACAGTGCATTGGGCCAAGTAGTATCCCAAACCCTGAATGCGAGTTTCCTTTCTCTCCACTGATGGAAAGGGCACACCCAAGTTACCTTGGGAAGACGTAGTGAGGCCAAACAGGTGGGGCTGGTGAATCACTTGGGCTGCTTCACACAGTCAGCGGAAAACAGGGCAATGCTAGAGATGTGAGCCCAGGTGAGGTTAAATCCTCCATGATTAAAGGGGCTCTCTGGGCAAAGGCTTCCCTACAGGCAGAGGAAACGGTGGATCAGACAAGATTTGGAAATGGATGCCCCTCTTTTCCTTCAGTCTCGGGCTGCTGTCCCTGTGGGGAGTGGCCTCCTCTCCTTCAACCCCAACTCCAGGCCTAGGTCGGGTCCTGCCTCTCAGGAGCTTTCCCAGACACCCAGAGCCTTGTCTAAGCTTCCGGTCCTTGTCAGTAGTATTCCACTATCTTGGAATCTTCCCTAGAGAGAGGCCACTTAATTTCCCTATCAGTACCTCCTCCCTCCATTGAAGCCAATACATTCACCCTTTTTCTGTGGAAAATCTCCCATCAACCTGGTCTTCGTGGCCCCAGTTGTCAAGGGAAATGATTGGTGAAGTCTCTCCTATCAAGAGGCCCGCAGTCAAGGGGAGAGATTCCATGCTGGCTGGAGGTTGAGGCGAGGCCGAGGAGACTCTTTTTAGGGCAAGAGATTTGAGGATCCTTTTAGGTTGAGCAAGAGGAGCCAGTGAGCGGGGACAAGACTGAAGATGTGAGAAGGAAGCGGAGGTCCTGGGGAAACCGGGAGAGGATGCGGTCCAGGCCCTGGCGGAGGCGTTGGCCTTGGAGGGGGGAGAAGGGTCTAGAGGGGAAGGTGAGAGAGGTGGGGGGAACACTTGCCTGGTGGGCTCCTTTTTCTAATGGAAGCAAGGACACCTACTGAACGTGCATGAGAGAGAGGAGGTGGGGTAGAAGCCAACTTTGAAACAACAGCCTTGGGAAAATAAAAACTGGCATTTGAATAGACCCAGAGTTGGGAATGAGCAGAGCAGAGATGTCCCCAGAAGTCTGAGAGGCCAGACCTTGACCAGCACAACCTCAGGGACCTGGAAATCCTGCCACTCTGTGTGGGCAGCAGAGGCTCCAGAATCTGATCGCCCGGCATGAATAGTTGGTCTGAGGGACATTCTGCGCTCTAACGGGGGCAAATGGAGTAACCGTGGATGGCTCACCAGAGAGAGCTATACAAGCCTGTGAAACTAAGGAAACAGGGAGCAGCTCCACCTGTACCCTTCCTCTGTATTGCCAGCAAATCTCCCAAGCACCCAGGGCAGATAAGCACTGTGCACCCCCTGTGCCTAGGAGGGTAACATTCCACATCTCTGCTTCTTGTGTCTCAAAAGCTAGCTCCTGGAGAAATGGCTGAGTGTAGTCTGGGGCAGGGAAAATACAAGACCAATATAAAGCATCTTGTAGTACCAGAAAGTAAGGAGGTACTCAAAAAAACGAAGGGATGGCGGTATGTTTTTGGTTTTTTTTAACATCTTTATTGGAGTATAATTGCTTTACAATGGTGTGTTAGTTTCTGCTTTATAACAATGTGAATCAGCTATACATTTACATATATCCCCATATCTCTTCCCTCTTGCGTCTCCCTCCCTCCCACCCTCCCTATCCCACCCCTCTAGGTGGTCACAAAGCACCGAGCTGATCTCCCTGTGCTATGCGGCTGCTTCCCACTAGCTGAGGGATGGCGGTATGTGGAAGGGATACAGGAGCTAACTGAAAGAGCTCCTAATGGCCAAAGCTGGAATAATTTGAGCAACACAATCAATAACGTTGTACAGGATTATAATGCAAAATATAAAATAAATACATATGAGTCCATACTGATGTAAATCATTAAATAAGTGGGGAAGAGACACATCTTTCCTACAGAAGAATCTCAAATAATATGTGTAGATATTCGCCCCTCCAGGAGGTAACGTTTAACACCCCCCTCCTCCACCTCCTTGAAAGTAGGCTGGTCTTAGTGTCCTAATGTTTTGCTTCTAAAGAATAGAGAATGGAAAGGGAAAAACAGTAACTTTACAGTGGAGAAACCTGGCAGACACTACCTTAACCAAGTGATCGAGGTTAACATCACCAGTGAGAAACCATGTTGGTATCACATACCCTCTGACAGGATGTGATGAGAAGTATACTTCACCTGTATGTTATTTTTTCCCTAAGCCCATAACCCAGTCTAATCATGATAAACACACCAGACAAATCCACATCAAGGGACATTCTACCAAATACCTGATCAGTACTCCTCCAAACTGTCAAGGTCATGATAAGCAAAGAAAGACTGAGAAACTGTCACAGACCAGAGGAGACTAAGGTGACATGATGATTTACTAAATACTGTATTAGATCCTGGAAGAGAAAGAAGAAAAATCTGTGAAATCCAAATAAAGTCTGGAGTTTAGTTAATAGTAATGTACCAGTGTTGGTTCCTTCCTTATGCCACATGTTCTGTGGTAATGTAAGATGTTAACAATGGTGGTCGGCGGGGGTGATTTCCCTGGTGGTCCAGTGGCTAAGACTCCGTGCTTCCACTGCAGGGAGTGCAGGTTTGCTCCCTGATCTGGGAAGTCCTGTATGCTGCTTGGCGCGGCCAAAAAGAAAAGAAAAAAAAAAAAGACTGAAAATTAATAAACTAAATTTGAGGATTCTGAAACTGTATGGAAACAGCTCATGCACTTCCTGCCCGGTAACATTTTGCCAACCTGTGTCCAAATCTCTTCATAGCTTCAGGATTTCTCTGAAGGGCACCTGAGGGTCAGAGAAGACAATGGACCATCTCTTTAAGATGCCAGCCCCAGCCCCTCTGTTTCCAATCTGGCTGAGGGCCTGCTCTTGGAGAGATGAGCTCTAAATGGCTTCCAACATCCCAACTGTCCTCTACTCTTTTCATCCACGGCTCTCCTAAGTCTATCTGTCCTAGATGCCTCTAAGGATTCTGAAACCATTCATTCATTCATTCATTCATTCAACCTTAACTTAGCGCCAATTCTGACATAGATTGAGGACTGATCTATGTCCTCAAACAACCTAATAAGCAAAATATACTGTAACCAAGGTATGAATAAAGTCCCATGAGATATTGACTTCATCTGGGGAAGGCTTCAAAAAGGGGACATCTCAGCGGGATCTTAAAGGATGTATGGGAGAGAAGGCCAATAAGCTAAGGCATGGGGGCATTAAAGGGTATGACTCATACAGGGAATGATAGGGAATATCCACGTGTTTAGCTCAATTGTGTGTGGTAGGAAGTGACCAGGCATGAGAGGTAAGTTGGTACCACATTGTGAAAGACCTCAGGGGCATGTTAAGGAGTTTGGACTTGATTCTGAGGGCCACAGGGAGCAAGTGAAAATTCTGAAGTAGGAGGCTGGTATGATCAGATTAGCATCTTATATTCTCTAGCAGCAGTAGGGAGAATGGTCCAGAGAGGCAAAGGCTGGAGGCAAGAGAAGTTTGTTAGGAGGATCTAAGTGAGGTTTCAGCCAAGGCCAGAAAAGGAGAGGAAGTGTCTTTTTTTTTTTTTATAATTAATTTTTATTGGAGTATAATCACTTTACAATGTTGTGTTAGTTTCTACTGTACAGCAAAGTGAATCAGCTACACATATACATACATCCCCTCTTTTTTGGATTTCCTTCTGATTTAGGTCACCATAGAAGAAGAGGAAGTGTCTTGACCAGCCTCCCATAAGGGATGGGAGCCTGAATGAGGAGGGAGGAACCAGCGATCTTCTGCGACGCAGGGCCCTGGGAAGCTGCAGCTCCTGGGAAGAGGGGTCAATCATCAAACAACCCAATGGCCTTGAGGAGAGGCTGGGCCTCACTGGCTGCCTCCCCAAAGAATTTAACTACAAGAGGCAAAAATGGAAATGACCATATGGGCAGTCTAGTGCCCCCCAGGGACAGCCAGGTCATGCTGCTCCACTGCCCTGAGCTAGCTCATTGATTATCCCTTTACTGCTCCTTTGGGATGTGTCAACAGGTGAGTCTCCTCCACTAGACGGTGATCTTCCAGGGCAGGGTCCCTCCCTGGGTTTTCCTTGCTCTGTTCAGGCTCATCCTCAGACAAGCTCTCTTCTTGGCTCTGGTCTCACATTCATAGGTAGCAAGAAATGAGCAAATCCCCAAACAGTTCAAACCAAAGTCCCAGAACTGAGTTGCACTATGCCTGACTGGCCTGAGTTGGGGCACGGGCCCATCCCTGAGCCAATCGCTGTGGCCAGAGGATGAAACACCCTTATTGGCTTAGCCTGGGCCACATGCAGCCCTGGAGTGAGCTTCTCACAGAAGGCCATGGACTGGGAGTAGGACTGAAACAGACACCCAAAGGAAAATCAAGGGTTGGGAAAATCAAAGTAAATGGATACAGGGTGGTGCCCCCAAATAATAGATGCCCACTCTAAGCATGTAGTTATATTTGTTTCCCAGTGCCAGGTACAGAATAGATGGATGAATTGTTGGATGAAAAATAGTCAAGGACGTAGTAGAGTCATTCCAAGTTAAGCTGCTATTCCTGGAGAAGAACTTGAAAGGGCCAGGCTGGAAAGCTGGAGAGGGGGCATAATTCTGAGACCGCAAGGCAGAGAGAGTGGAAATAGGTGTTTTAAACCAGTCATTCACAACCTTGGCCGAGGATTAAAATCACCTAGAGAGCCGTGACAAAATGCCAGTGCCAGGGCCCCACCTCCAGAGAGAATGATTTAATTGGTTTGGTGGGTACCCATGCATCAGTAATCCTCCCCAGGTGGTTCCAATGTGCAGCCAAGGTCGCCAGCCACTGCTCTAAGCCTCATAGTGCCCCCAAAAGAAGTGGACGTGAGACCCAGAGCCCCAGGAGCTCGGGAACTGGTAGGAACAAAAAGGAACACACTCTCCCTAGCTTGTTGGCTAGGCTTTCTTGAGACTTAGGGCTCCGGAGGGGAAATAAGAAACCCAAGAAATATGTGGAGCCAAGATTTCTGTGGAGCCAAGGAAGTGCTATACCTCCAGAAGCAATCAATTCTAAAGCTTGCTAGATCTCTCTGAGAGGGGCTGGAGCTGTATGGATGAATTGCCTCTGATTGACACAAGCAGCAGAACAGAGAGGTACCTGTTTGTATCTGGAATAGCTGGGATGGGGCAGGCTTGGACAGGTGAGGCGAGATTCCAGAGTCATGTCTGAGGTAGGCACAAGACTGAGGATGAATGAAGAAGATGGTGGAGTCATGTGTGGCACTGAGGTTTCCAACTTGAGATGTCCACATAATGACATGTCTCAAGGATACATGGAATCCTGGAGGGAGAGAGGCAGCAGTGAATCAGAGAGGAGAGATGACGAGTGCAATTTGGGACATGCTGAGATGCAGAATACTGAGGAACAAGCAAGCGGAGATGTCCAGTAGGCAGTTAGATATGGCAGGCATAGAGCTGGGATGGGAGACTTGGGAGCCATTAGCAAGACAATATCTGAACACAGGGAGAGCGTGTCATGGGAGCAGAGGTGGGATGCAGGAAGGCATAGGGGAGGAAAGGGAGCCTGTGAGGGTGAAAGAGTGGCCATTAGCAGCGCCCCCAGAGGCAGGGGGGGTGCCATTCTGTTCTAGATGTGGATCCAACCCCTTTTAGCTGGATTTAGCTGAATCAAATATCTTCTCTTTTAAAAAAATGTCGTAACTCTTCACCAGAAAACTAAGAGCAAAACGAAGACAAACAAAAAGCAAACATGGAATAGAAACAAGTGGGTTTTCAATTCATTTCAATGTAGCAAATATTTACTGAATGCCTACTATGTGCCAGACCTGCCCCAGATGCTTCGAATGGCATGCTGAGCTTATCAGACACAGCCCCACACCCACCCTCTTCCCCAGCCCCATCTGGGAGGCCACAGTGGCTCGGGTTCCTAGCATCTTTGCCTCCAATAAAGCTCAGCTCATCCACCAGTTGTTCTAAGTGAGGTCCCCCTACAAATCTGGGGTCCTCCTCGTAAATAACACCTTTTCAGACAGCCACCTGTTTCATATCAGCTGCCCAGCAGGTTTTTGGCTCTGTCTGTTCCACAAATCCCTTGACCATGCTGGGCTCCCCAGTAAGAGCCGGCTTCTGCTCCCAAACCCACCTCCAGCTCTTTCCCTGCTCCTGCACAGGGCAGAGATACACGGTCGGGCAGTGGGCCCAGAAATGAGTATACCTTTTCTGGACCTTTCTAACCATCTCTCCAACAGCTCACCCCTCAGGGGTCGCCAGGAGTTTCCTTTCAGTAACTTCACAGTAATAATACCAGAATAATTAGGAGAAAATCACTTTGAATCAAGACAATACCTCTCTACTCACTCAAAGCAAGGGACTGGTTGATCCCTCATAGCCACCAGCCACCTGCAGAGACTTCTCCTTTCACCATTTTTCCCTGCGATTCCTCATCACCTCATTCCTCCAGTAAACACTTCCCAAGCCCAGGTTGGTCAGTAGTGTGAGGGCTGCCTCTCTGACAGACCCTTCCCTTTAGAAACTTGCTTTGTGTTGGATCTGATCTATTGTTCTCCCTGCACACGCCATCTCTTTCATTGTTATAATGCTCCAATCTACCAGTTCTTTACCTCCTTCAAAACTAGCACAAAGGCTGTTTCAGTGTTTGGTCTACATTACTCAAGTATCCCTTTAAATTCATGCGCTCCATTATATTTGCTGGTTTATCACTTTGTAAATGTCTTCCTCAGTTGGTTTTAGGGTGTATTGTTGCCTGAAAAGTTATTTTCCCCAATTGTGGTAAAATATACGTAACATACAATTTACCATTTTCTTAATTTTTTCTTGAAGTATAGTTGATTTACAATATTCTGTTAGTTTCAGGTGTACAGCAAAGTGATTCGGTGATATATATATATATATATACACACACACACATATACATATATATTCTTTTTTTGTTTTCCATTATAGGTTATTACAAGATATTGAATACAGTTCCCTGTGCTATACAGTAAATCCTTGTTGTTTATCTATTTTATATATGGTAATGTGTATCTGTTAATCCCATACTCCTAATTTATCCCCCCTTCCCCTTTGGTAACCATAAGTTTGTTTTCTATGTCTATGAGTCTGTTTGTTTTGTAAATAAGTTCATTTGTACTATTTTTTAGATTCCACATATATGCAATATCATATAATATTTGTCTTTGTCTGACTTACTTCACTTAGTATGATAATCTCTAGGTTCATCCATTCTGCTGCAAGTGGCATTATTTCACTCTTTTTATGGCTGAGTAATATTCCATTGTAGTGTGTGTGTGTGTGTGTGTGTGTGTGTGTGTATATATGTATATATACCACATCTTCTTTATCCATTCATCTGTCAATGGACATTTAGGTTGCTTCCATGTTTTGGTTATTGTAAATAGTACTGCTATGAACACTGGGGTGCATGTATCTTTTCAAATTAGAGTTTTCATCTCCTCTGGATATATGCCCAAAAGTGGGATTGCTGGATCATATGGTAACTCTATTTTTATAGTTTTTTAAGGAATGTGCATACTGTTTTCCATAGTGGCTACACCAATTTACATTCCCACCAGCAGTGTAGGAGGGTCCCCTTTTCTCCACACCCTTTCCAGAATTTATTATTTGTAGACTTTTTGATGATAGCCATTCTGACCAGTGTTAGGTGATACCTCATTGTAGCATTTTCATAATTTTTAAGTGTACAGTTCAGTGGAATTATGTACATTCACATTGTTGTTCAAATATCACCACCATCCATCTCCAGCACATATTCTTTATCCAAATCCAAACATGTCCCAGAAAGTAGAGACATGTTTAATTTACTTTTTATTCCTAGTTCTGCACGTAGTATGTGTTCCAAAAATACTCTTGGCTAATTAGAGATAATAGAAAAGAGGAGGTTTAATATAAAAGGCACCAAATGGGCACCAATAGCCCACCAAACCACCTCTTCTAAAATTAATTCTTATTAAAACAAGAGGGGGAATGATAACCCAAGAAAAGGGAGAAAACATATAAACTTATTCTACCTGGGGCCCAACAACAGGCTATGACCTGGCCTCAGCCAGAGGGGCTAGAAGTCCAAAGTCCCTGAAGAAGATGAGAATGAGAAGGATAAGATCCTTGTCATCTCTTCTGAGAGAACACAAGACCCTTGTGGAATCCCAAGTCAGCCCAAAAAATTAATTGACAGTGTAGGGGCAGAAAGCTTTTCCCTTCTTCCCTTCTAGGTTCTTTGGCTGGTCTAATATTTAAATTGACATAAAACAGATGAACAGGAGAAAAACAATTTTCATATGTATGGGAGCCCCAAAGATATGAGACCCAAAGACAGTCAGGCAGTTGAGGCTTCCATGCCATCCTGAGCTAAGGAGAAGCGGGTGGGGGTCAGGGGCTTCAAAGGGAAGACAAATCACAGGAAGATGAGAGGGACAGATGTTCAGTAAACAAATGTTTGCCGTGCCATGCAGATAAGTCTTCCTGATATAAAAAGTTATCTTTGGTATTAGCTGTCTTCCTGGTACATGCCCTCTATTTAAACTCTTTTAGTCAGGTAAGGGAAGGTAAACAGCTTTTTCTGAGTCTGTTGGGTCTTGATTGTCTTCAATTCAAAATAAGGGGCTTCCCTGGTGGCGCAGTGGTTGAGAATCTGCCTGCCAATGCAGGGGACACGGGTTCGAGCCCTGGTCTGGGAAGATCCCACATGCTGCGGACCAACTGGGCCCGTGAGCCACAACTACTGAGCCTGCGCGTCTGGAGCCTGTGCTCCACAACAAGAGAGGCTGCGATAGTGAGAGGCCCGCGCACAGCGATGAAGAGGGGCCCCGCTTGCCACAACTAGAGAAAGCCCTCGCACAGAAACGAAGACCCAACACAGCCAAAAATAAATAAATAAATAAGTTTATTAAAAAATAATAATAATAATTCTTATGCCAAAGTGGCATATTTTGGGGTGGCATATTCTGTTCCTCCTCAACAGGAAAAAAAAAAGCACTTTGAGGAATGGACTGAGTCCATTACTACTGAGCAAGATCCCTTGAACAACTACAGCAGTGTTTCCCAAACTCCTCACATAGATCACTCAGAGCATTTATTAAACAGACCAATTTAGTATTTCTGGGGTGGGGTATGGAAATCTGCATATTTAATAAGTGCCTGGAGTGATTCTTTTTTTTTTTTTTAAATAAATTTTATTTATTTATTTATTTATTTTTGGCTGTGTTGGGTCTTTGTTGCTGTGTGCAGGCTTTCTCTAGTTGTGGTGAGCGGGGGCTACTCTTTGTTGCGGTGCGCGGGCTTCTCTTGCGGTGGCTTGTCTTGTTGCGGAGCATGGGCTCTAGGCGCATGGGCTTCAGTAGTTGCAGCACGCGGGCTCAGTAGTTGTGGCGCACGGGCTTAGTTGCTCTGCGGCATGTGGGATCTTCCCGGACCAGGGCTCGAACCCGTGACTCGTGCATTGGCAAGCGGATTCTTAACCACTGCACCACCAGGGAAGCCCTGGAGTGATTCTTATGAAAGGCAAATTTGGGAAAGAATGAACTAGAGTGTTCCATCAGCAAAGGGGGTCCAACCTAGCTGCCTGAGGCTGTGTAGGTAAAGGCTCCCAGCCAGACTTACTTCATACTTCCGAAAGCTACTCAGACTACTCTCCCAAACTCTTGCAGGTCCAGTGGGCCCCAAGACTCCCGTGGGCCTGCTGCCCCTGCAGACTTGGCCCTTCCTCCCCCGACATCCTCCAAGCAAGGCCCACATGCTGCCTCTTACTTCTATCACTACTGCTGAAGACCTCGTATGATCCCAAGTTCTGGCAGCCCTGTCCCTGTCCCCTGGCTTGGTTCCCCACAGTTGAGGGATGACAATGAGATGTAGTCCCAATTTAGAACAAAGAGTCAGGTATTCATTGGCCACGTATTAATTAGGGAGTGACTATAGATAGCTGGTGACATCATATCCTACCTTTAGACCCAGCTGGGTCATTGTATGGAAATAAGTCCGGAAGCTTATATCTACCAAATCCAAGGTCAGTTTTTACAGACGGAGACACTGGATACCAGCTACACCGTCTGAGCTGAAATTTCACCTTGAGGCCCTTCTGATACAAGCCTGGGAGGCTCATTCACGTTCTGGTTGCTCCAGTGGGCCCCCCCTACATACAGTGCAACTGTAATATGACATCCTCCCACTCTCGTCAACTACCCCACCGTACAATGAGTCAGAGAGGGTTACGGCAAAACAGGCTAGAAACTCAGAAGTGTCTTCCTCTTGATAAAGCTGGTAAGGCTTGAATTAAAACGCAATTTCTGAAACAGCTCCTTGTTATCGTCACTCCAGAAAGTTACATAAAGTGGTGTTTCCATGGAATATCAACAGGTGTTATGCAGCAGGGAAAGGTTCCATATTTCACAGGTTTGGGAAATACTGGGCTAAACAAATTGAAATAGGTTTCTTTACTGTTTGGGTTTTTTTTTTAATATTTATTTATTCATTTATTTATTTATTTGGCTGCGCCAGGTCTTAGTTGCAGCACGTGGGATCTTCATTGCAGCATGCGGGATTTTGAGTTGCAGCATGCGGACTCCTTAGTTGTGGAGTGTGGGTTTTTTCTTTTTTTAAAGAACTTTTAATATGTCAATGTAGATTCAGGAAACTCTAATAAGTGAATACAGTGCACTGTATTTCCTAAATTAAATGAATTTAACAATGAAACCATAAGTAGTTTTCCAAAGGACACATTTTTGAGAAATGCTAAAGTAAAGGATATTGTTAGAAATAGACCCACAGATATAGAAATGGTTACTAAAGGGGAAAAGAGGTGGGGAGGGATAAATTAGGAGTTTGGGAGTAACATATACACACTACTATATATAAAATAGATAAGCGACAAGGACCTACTGTATAGCAGAGGGAACTACACTCAATATTTTGTAATAAGCTGTAGGGAAAATAATCTGAAAAAAAATATATGTATATGTATAACTGAATCACTGTGCTATACACCTGAAATTAACACAACTATACTTCAATAAAAAAAATTTAGAAAAAAAAATGTTTTAAGAAAAAATAATAAAGGATACTGTTACCCAGAGCCAACTTGACCTATAAGAAATAAGCAGTTGGGACCTCCCTGGTGGTGCAGTGGTTAAGAATCCTCCTGCCAATGCAGGGAACATGGGTTTGAGCCCTGGTCCGGAAAGATCCCACATGCCATGGAGCAACTGAGCCTGTGCACCACAAACTACTGAGCCCGCGCGCCACAACTACTGAAGCCCGTGCGCCTACAGCCCATGCTCCGCAACAAGAGAAGCCACCACAATGAGAAGCCTACGCACTGCAACGAAGAGTAGCCCCCACTCGCCGCAACTAAAGCCCGCGCACAGCAGTGAAGACCCAACACAGCCAAAGAATAAATTAATCAATTAAAAAAAAAAAAAGAAATAAGCAGTTGCTACTTTGCTTGATCTCAGGTGAATCTCTCCTCCCTCTGAGGTACTGGTCTGTGTAACCACAAAAATCACTTCTTAGCGTTAAGCGGTAGAGCATAGCTGTTAAGTAAGCAGGCTGTCTGGAGTTTTACCTGGGCTCCCCCACTTATTAACCTGAGGCATGTTATCTAACTTCTCTGTGCCTCGAGTTTCCCCATCTGTAAAATGGGTGATATCGGTACCTTCTTTTGAAGGTATTGGTGAGGATTAGATAAAGGCACACATTGAGCTGCTTTGTTAAACAATAGAGGCATTGTCTCCTAAAGGAGGGTGGGTCCTCCGACCCACTTCTGGGCTCGATTTTCCATTAGGTAAACTAGTGGTCACTTTAGAGGGTACGGCACACATGGCATTAGGAATACAGGAGAATTGAGGGGCGAATGAACGGATAAGAATAAACTGAGAAGAGATGTTATGTTAAAACTCAGAGCAACTGGGAGGCAATATGGAGGAGCAGGCCAGGGTGATGGGCCCAGGATGAATGGGAGGGTTCACTAAAATGTAGGGGAAAAGGAAAATTAAAAAATTAAAATTATTAAATTAAATTAAATTTAATTTAATTTAATTAAAATTAAAAAATCAAATCACTTATCACTTATCTACAAAACAGAAATAGAGTTACAGACGTAGAAAACAAACTTATGGTTACCAAGGGGTAAGGGGAGGGAGGGATAAATTGGGAGATTGCGATTGACATATACACAGCACTATATATAAAATAGATAACTAATAAGGACCTACCGTATAGCACAGGGAGCTCTACTCAATACTCTGTAGTGGCCTATATCGGAAAAAATTCTAAAAAAGAGTGGATATATGTATATGTATAACTGATTCACTTTGCTGTACACCTGAAACTAACACAACATTGTAAATCAACCATACTCCAACAAAAATTTTTTAAAAACTCAAATCAACCTTGAAACAGGTTATATAGAAATATGTACTTATGTGGGTCAATCAATGCATTATAAACACAAAAAAAGAGGAGAAAGTGGAGGAGGAGAAAGGAAAGAGTCAAACCTCACAGTTTCTTTTAAGACAGTGTTAGCTGTAATCTATGATACCCTAGAGTATACCCCATCACTCCCTGACTCTCTGATCCTAGTTTGGACAATGTGGAAAAGTTAAATTTACTAAGGAGTCTCCAGAGGGAGGAGGGTCATGCAGAACTCTAGTAAATAAAGATGGGAATTGTTAAGATACTAATAACCAAGAGGGAGAATGAAAAGGTTCTTGCTGGTGAGTTCCAGTGCTAAACTGGGGCCTCTCAAATTAGGATTTCAGTCATCTCACTGGCATTTCATGACTGACATCTACTGCCACACAGCACTGTGGGATACAGCAGGCAAAGGACTTCGTCAGAAACTCTTTAGAAAATGTTTGATTATGGATGGAACTTTAATAGCATCTAGTCCAACTTCAGTCATCTTCAGATAAGAAACTAACTTCTTCCAGATCTCATTATGGCTAAGAATGAACTTACCTGCTCAGTTCTGGGAGAAGGAGATTGGTCTCTTTAAAACAACAAAGCAACAAGTCAGCTCTAAAGAGGACATTTGTGAGGCACTCTGGGAAATGTGAACACTGCTCTTTGATGATATTAAGGAATAACTTAATTTTTGAGGTTGATAATGTATTGTAAGTAAGTTAAGAAAAAAAAGAATCACTAGCTTTTAGAGGTGCATACTGAAATATCTACAGATTGCTTCAAAATAATCCAGTAGGTGTAGAGGGCAAGTGCTCAGGTATAAATGGAGTTAGATTTGCCATGAGTTGCTAATTGTTGAAGCTGAGCGGTAGGTAAGTGGGGTTCATTACACTGTTCTACTTTTGTATAAGTTTGGAATTTTCCATTAAAAACGTCACAAAGCAGAGATATCTCATTGCACAGAGGGGCTATCTAATATAAATCTGTAAATATAATAGGCATTTTATTCATTCATTCACTCATTAAAAAAAATATATATATATATATATAAATATAATTATGGTAAAATTCCTGTAACATAAAATTCACCATTTTAACCATTTCAAGTGTACAGTTCAGGGGCATTTTGTACATTCATAATGTTGTGCAACCATGACCACTATTCACTTCCAGAGTATTTTTTATTATTCCAAAAGGAAAGCCCATACCCAATTAAGCAGTCACTCCCCATTCCCTCTGCCTCCTAGCCCCTGGCTGCCACTAATCTGCTTTCAGTCTCTGCAGATTTGCCTATTCTGGATATTTGCAGATTTGCCTATTCTGGATATTTGCAGATTTGCCTATTCTGGATATTTCAAATAAATTCAACATATTTTTTTCCTTTAAATTTTTTTTTTTTAAAGCCTCAAGTAATCTTGGGGTGGGCCATGTAGTCAATCTAGATTTTTATGTTGTCAGGTTTCCTCTTTTTTTAAAAATAATTAATTAATTAATTAATTAATTAATTATTTTATGGCTGTGTTGGGTCTTTGTTTCTGTGCGAGGGCTTTCTCTAGTTGTGGCAAGCGGGGGCCACTCTTCATCGCGGTGCGCGGGCCTCTCACTATCGCGGCCTCTCTTGTTGCGGAGCACAGGCTCCAGACGCGCAGGCTCAGTAATTGTGGCTCACGGGCCCAGCCGCTGCGCAGCATGTGGGATCCTCCCAGACCAGGGCTCGAACCCTTGTCCCCTGCATTGGCAGGCAGATTCTCAACCACTGCACCACCAGGGAAGCCCCTAAATTTTATTTATTTATTTTTATCACTAAAACATTCAACAGGGGTAAAATTCAAAAGGTACAAAAGAGTTTGCAGCGAAAAGTTTCCCTCCCACCTTTCTTCCCTCAACACACAGTTGCCTTTTCCGAGGCATTCAGTTTCTTATACATCCTTCTAGAGAGTAAAACTTCCTGGGGCCTGTGCTCCGCAACAAGAGAGGCCGCGATAGTGAGAGGCCCGCGCACCGCGATGAAGAGTGGCCCCCGCTTGCCACAACTAGAGAAAGCCCTTGCACAGAAACGAAGACCCAACACAGCCATAAATAAGTAAATAAATAAATAAATTTTTAAAAAAAACAAAAAACTTCCTTTCCCCCTTCTCTACCCAAATGACAGTATTCTATACATGCTGATTTGCAGTTGGCCTTTTTTTCGTCCTATAACATAATAAAAAGATGTCCCTCCTTCTTTCTACAGCTGTATAGTATTCCACTATTTCAAACTGTGGTAAGTGCTTTGGGGTTACAGATATGAATAAAATATGGTCCTTTTCTCAGGCAGCTCAGTCTAAAAAGTACTTTGTTTTCAGAAGTGGGGAAAGGCAAACTAAGGGTTGAGGTTCAAGGCTGATGATCATCTCAGCTATTTTCACAGCCAGGCACTTGGAAGGGAAAGGAGAGACCCAAACTGAAGGGTTCTGAGAAATCTTTGGGGATTAACTAGGTGTGGCTGCAAAGGGGACAGCAAATTGTTGTCTCTCTTCCACCTTCCCCTGTAAGACATAATTGATCATCTCACTTGTTTCCTCTCTTACTTCTTTCCTGATTAGAAAAGAAAGGGATTCTCATTGGGGGAATTTAGAAAGTGCATAGAGAAGCAGAAATTATCCATAGTATTTGTAAGCATGTTTAATAGCTGCTTAAAGCTGCATTGCATTGATACACCATAACTTACTAAATTATCTCTCCATTCACTTCTCCATTTTAGATATCCAGGAACCAAAGCCACAACAGATGTTTATTTTAAGGAAACAAAAGGACATCTAAGTGCATGCACTAAATGAGACAGGTAAGATATTTGGAATCAGATATGCATATTTGAAAATTATCTCTGTGAAATTGAAACTGTACTAATGAATAATCTTAGGGAGGATGCAGGGAGAGAAAGAGAAGAACAGCAGCTGATAGTTCAGACTTCAGGGATTCCTACAATTACTGGATAGTAAAATAAAAATAAAGAACACTGCAGGACTTCCCTGGTGGCGCAGTGGTTAAGAATCCGCCTGCCAATGCAGGGGACATGGGTTCAATCCCTGGTCCGGGAAGATCCCACATGCTGCAGAGCAACTAAGCCCATGCGCCACAACTACTGAACCTGTGCTCTGGAGCCCCCATGCCACAACTACTGAAGCCCGCGCGCCTAGAGCCCGTGCTCTGCAACAAGAGAAGCCACTGCAATGAGAAGCATGCACTCTGCAACAAAGAGTAGCCCCCACTTGCTGCAACTAGAGAAAGCCCGTGCTCAGCAGTGAAGACCCAGCACAGCCAAAAAAATAAATGAAATTTTAAAAATAATTTAAAAAAAGAACACTGCAAATTAAATAGAGGAACTTTTCACTTAAATAAAATGGAACCTCAGTATCCTCGACAACTACAGAAGATCCCTGCCAAACATATGCAATGAATATGTGTTGAATTGAACTGAACAAGCAGCCTGATGAAAAGGGATCTGGGAAGTCCAATGGGGGATGCAAGAGGACTCATGCACAGAATACACTGATGCCTAAACGCAGTCAGGGCCATACACCATAACTGAGGGTCAAAGGCTCCAGCACATAAGTGGCAGTGGAAGTCATAGGAATAAATATAATTCACATGAAAAGCATGGAGAATGAGAAGAGGTCAAGGGTTGAGTCTTGGGCACACTGACCTCAGAGAGAGTAATGTCGTGGCAGCCAAGAGTTTTGAGCAAGACCTCCTCAATCTCAAACCAGAAACTCTTCCTGCCTGAGGCAAGGGGAAAACAGGGCTGTCAGGAGGGTCTGGGAACTTTTAGGAGAATCTACATCAGCAGAGGGTTTGAGAGGGCCCAAGAGAAGGGGAAGCCTGTTTGGGGGCCTGAGAAGAGGTCCCTCTCACCAGGGACCATAGTACCAGGGTTCTGACAAGTGGACAGGACTCTTCCTTCCCTAACAATATAATTTTCCCTGAAAATGGACCTAATAATGTGCCTCACGCTACCATCAAGGCTAAATTGGACTCCACCGATTCAAGTCTTTTTATGTCTTCAGCTCTGATGCTTGCTTCCCATAGAACTTGGTAAATGACAGCACTGTTGTTCTTTCTACTGAAGAATCTATTTCAGGGACACACAGTGGACAGTCTATAGTTGTGTGTGCTATTATTACCGGTGGCACAGTGGGATCTTTTATAGCATTCATTTCAAATGTAAAGGAAAAGAGAAAACACAAAATGAAGTAGAGTGATATCTTGCTAGGTAAATCCCCTGAGATGAATTTTCTTTATGATGAAGTCAGCTCTGTGGGAAAAAAAAAAAAATTGAACAAATGGCTACTTCATAAATCTTGCCATGCAGTGTTCGCATGGATCCTTGTGGCTCAGAAACAGCATTTGACTAAGCTAATATGTGGGGTAAAAATACCTTTAGGTTTTGTTTGACTAAAAATGGCTGAAGATACACACATCTTATCCCTGGCAAAATTCAATTCAGTTTGGCAAATATTTATCAAGCACCAACTGTGTTCCAGGGATGCAGGGGCGGAAAGCCATAGTCCACGGCCCCACGTAGCACCCAGATACCCAGACACCAGGAAAGGGGCACCCTGAATCACTGATGGGAAGGAAGTAGCCCATTCAAAGGGAAGGTGTATTTCTCATTGTAAATGAATAAACTGGTATCTGATTTAATGAGAAACCAGTATGGTAGCTTAGTTAAATAAGCTTCGTTAGCATAGCCAATCCTTGATAATGAGCAACGCTGATTTCTGGATTTTTCAGCTGAGGCCTGGGCGCCGGATCGTGCCGCAGCTGCAGGTAATTAAAATCATTCTGGGAGGGTAGAGGAAGCTTATGTGCTCCTTCCTGCTGTTCCAACTCCCCACAGGGCACTAGGGCACGGTTCTTGTTTCTAAAGCTAGTGACTCCTGTCCCTCCTCTCTTAAGAATTCTGAACCAGGTGAGGGAAGAAGTGGTGGTCAAAGGCAGGAGGGAATGGGAGGGGGTGGTGGTGGTGGAGAGAAAGTGGCAGACAGACACACACACACACACCTACAGAGAAATGGATAGAGGCTGTTGGGAAGGCAGAGCCACTAAGGGTACCATTTTCTTACTTTGACACCATTTTCAAATAAATTTTACTAATTCTGGCACTGAGAGCCCCTAGCCAGTGGCTGGGGGGCTAGCCAGCCTTAACCTGACATTTTAAATGCAACAACTTACTGTGGGGAATTTATTTTAAAATTCAAATAGATTTTAAAGAATTCCTGGAAGCAAAAAAATGATGGCTCTTGCTATTAAACTTTGACTCTGCTAAAGTCAGTCCCGCTCTGGACCAGTGCCTCAAAACCCTCTCTCTACTGTGGAAGAAAAAGAGAACAGATATGAGGGTGAGAGAGAACCAGCTGTTTCTGCACAGCCATTATTAATATTACGATGGTCACCTTTCCAAGGGGTACATCAGGAAGGCAGATACTCAAAGTTAGATGTTTGGACACAGAGATTTTAACTATTAACTACTGCCTTTAACATTTTCTAGGCCAAAATCTTCTCTTCTGTGCTCCATGGCCAGTTACCCTGGGACTTCATGGAAGTTCTAGCCATATATTCAAGCAGGTTCAGAGCTGCTGTTTTTTTTTTTTCCCTCCCTCTCTCACATAATTTACATACCATAAAATTCACCTATTGTGAGTGTGCAATTCATGATTTTTAGCAAATTTATCGAGCAACCATCACCACAATCCAATTTTACAGTATTTCCATAACCCCCAAATGATCCTTCATGCTCATTTGTTGTCAATCCCTTTCCCACACCAAACCTCAGGCAATCACTTATCTGTTTTCTGTCTCTATTTCAGCTTCTTTTCCGCACAAAATTTTGGCCGTAACCATCCACGAACTCTTACGCCTCTACTTGAAAGCAGGGTGGCCCTCTGGGTAAGGATACAAATTGCATTCTGCAATTTTTACAATAGAATATAATTTTGTGCTGTGTGTCTGTAGTAGGCCATAGCCAGGCCTGCCTATGGAAAGTACCCAAGTGGACATAAATGGAAAATTCTTAGGCCTTGCAGTATAGGTGTAGGGAAAGGGAGCCTGCTCCAAATTCTGGCACACACAACAGGAATTTCAAGGCCTATGATGATGTCACCTTCTCTTGAGTAGCAGAATGATTGCTTTAGATGGAGGCACAGTTTGTTTCTGGGTGCTAAGCACTACACCCATAGTTTTTTATGCTTTGCACCTGTGGACATCTCACTTTGTGTGGGCTCTCAAAATACACCAGACTTTGGGTACACCTCCACTGGATACAAAAGAGGCAGGCATCAGGGAGCCTGCTGCCTCATTTATATTGCTTGCACTGTTTCTCTGCTTCAGGAATAAGCCAAAGTAAATGTAACTGTGAGCTGAGTCTCAGCTGTCACTTCAACCCTGACAGACTCCAAGTTCTGGTTCCAGCAGTGTCTAATATGAAAGCAAATGGATCTTGCTTCAATCAATGCCACAGAACATTTGCATTCTACTCTCTCACCACAGAGGGTAATCTTGACTAGCCTGTCATACAGGTTTATCTCAAAACTCCAGCTCAAATATGTTGTTCGTCAGGTTCTTTGGTGTCCCTTCTATAGAAAGGAGTCAGTTCAAATCTCATTTCTCCTGCTTGCTTGTGTAACCTTGGATAAATTACCTGTCATCTCTAAGGTTTGTTTTAAAAAGAGATAATACCTACCTAGGTGTGTTATCGTGAGGAAAAAATGAGGTAATATAAAGCATTGCCCAGTGCCTGGCATGTAGTAATGCTCAATAAATAGTAATAGTAGTAATGTCCACATTTTGACATTGCTGTTTTCACAGGACTACTGTGAAATGTTTGCATCAGAACCCCTCCCTACTGTTCAAAACAGCCAAATCAAGAGGGTTCTACTTTGGTCTGGAAAACAGTGAGGAACGAGAGGGGGAACTAACATTTGTTAATTCTTATATTGTGGTGGTAGAAGTAATCATTATAATCTCATTTTAGAAATTAGGAAACTGAACCTCTATCTTGGCTAAAATCACTCGGGTTGGCCTGCATCTACAGCCAATACCCTTCGCACCTGAAAATGCTGAAGATTTCTGTAGAGATCTCACCCACCTGTGGGAGGGGGCCTGACTCATACCTGCCATGGGGAAAGGAGAGTCAATCTTCAACAGTGTCTAACTGGAATATGCAGAAACCCGAAGAGAGACATGCATTTCCCCAAGTGAGCTGGGATCTCAACTCATAGTCCAAATATGACAGGGAAGATATTACACAGGGGGTCCCTGAAGGGACTTGGGAGAGAGCAGTAGTAAAGAGCCCTGCGAGGTGGCCTGAAGGGAAATGCAGCATCTTCCGAGTCTTTCTCTGAAGAGCATTCAACAGAAGAATGGCCAGTCTCCATCCTCTGTACCCCCAAATCCAGATTACCCACAGGTCCTACTGCCGGCAATCCATTATTTTGTGTGTGGATATGTGTTATTGGAGATTCACCTCCTTCAGTAAATTTCTCCTGGTTAATTTCACTTTGAGCTGATATTTTCCTCACTTTGAAGCCTCTCTGTACTTAGTTATCCAGTCTGAATTACTTTTTCCTGCACTCCATTAGGTTACCATGCACTATTTTACATTATGCATATGCTACATCATAACTGTCTTCTGCTTGACTCTTCAATTAGATCTTAAGATTTGTGTTGCACGTTTTTTGAAATCTCTCCACTCCCCCCAACACTGAGCCTAGAAATATATTGGATATTGAAAAATGCTTGTGGAGTAAAAAAATAAGTCAGAAATCCTAAGAGTCTTTAGATTAGGGTTTTTTCCTAGAATTCTATCTGAACAGAAACAAAATAGTAAATAAATGACTAAACTTGGTGTTTAGTTTACAAAAATGAGCAAATTAAAAGAACATGCTGAAGAAAAAAAATAAGTTTTGCTGCAGAGAAATAATGTGCTTTCAGCTCCTTTCTAGTAGTGGGGGTTTAGTCATAGGGAGGTTGTCAACCACCCTCCTGAGAAGCTCTCAAGGCATATGTGTCATATGCCTTGAGGGGACCATATGGAACCCACCATCAGATGCAAAGGGGGTGTCTGTTACTACACGGATGCACTGTTTTGCCAATGTTCCTGTTCCTTTTGGAGGATTCACCTTCATTCCGGCTCACTTTCTTAAATGTTTACCTTTATATTTGCCAACTGTTTGAATTGATGTTTCAACTGTTCTGACCATCTGCTGGGAGAAAGCTCTGAGATTATGTCACAGTTTTTGAAACCTCAAATCATATAGGTTTGGAGTTGAAGGAGAACTTAAAAATCAGCAAGTCTAACTCCTTCATTCATATGTTCACAATGCTTCTCCACTGCCTCGTGTGTGACAGCCTCAGTGCTAGGTGTTGGCGAGGCAGACTCCTGGCACTTATACTCTAGTAGGGAAGATGGACATGAAAACAGATAGACTCAATAAAGTGATGCAGGTGCCATGATAAAGGGGTGTCTGGGGAACACGTGCTATGCACAGGAGGTGAGCTGAGTCTTTATCTAGGTAGAGTGTGTACTGAGAGGGGAGGAAGTGGGAAAAGATTAGTCAAATATAGAACTGGAGAGGAAGGTAGGAGCCAGATCAATATACATTTACTGAACACCAATTATGTATCGCGTTGCCAGACTCTACACTAATTGCTAAAGATGTGAAAGATACAGCCTTACTCTCAAGGAGTTTATAATTTAAGTGCATGTAAACAAATTACAATACATTGTGATAAATGCATTGACTACATATGTTAAAGATAAAAAAGAAGAAATAATGAGGTCCACTTAGAGGTGGGGGGTGTATATGGACGACCGCCTGAAGATGATGTAATAGGCTAAGGTTTACCAGGTAGTCCAGAGTGGTGAGGGCACTTCAAACAGAAGGAACAACACGTGTACAACACAGCATGAAGTATTCCAGAAACTTTAAGTAAACAGTTTGATATGGCTGTGCATTTAGTTCACTTAGGGGGAGTGGCAGGAGATGCGGTTGAACAGATAGTACAGAACTAAATCTTAACAGGCTGTATTCCATGCCAAGGAGCTTAGAGTGCATCCTAGGAACCACTGAAAAGTGGACAGATCAAGGGATAAATGGAATCAGTTTGTGTTTTAGAAAGAGCCTTCTCTGGGCTGGTTGGTAGATACACAAGAATCGGCTACATTATTATCATCAGTTCTTTCCTGTACGTTTCAGGGTAGTAATGGAGCACTCTACTAACGGGGTGGAGAAGGGTCTGGAGGGGAGCAGAGCTGCATACAGGGACCAGTTAGAGGCTAGCACCGTGGTCTGTATGAGGAGTGATGAGGGTCAGAACTAAGAGAGTGGTGGAAGAAAGGAAGAGTGAACAAACAGAAGAGACGGTCAGGAGCTGAAGTCCACAGGACTTGGGGAGGGACCGGGTGGGTAGGATAAGAGAGAGGGAGGAGTCCAGCATGACTGCCAGGTTTCCGATGTGGGTAACTGGGAAGAATCATTGTCCAAAAATAGAGATAGAGGCAGATGGACAGGTTCAGGAAGAAAGATGAACTCACATTTAGATATGTGCTGGAGATGCCTGTTGGACATCCAGATACAAATATCTAGCATGCAGGAGCTCAGATAGGATGGATGGCTAGAGGTATCTACTGTTGAGTCATCAGCACAGAGCAGGAAGCTGAAGCCATAAAAAGACTGAGTCTGCATAGGCAACACAAGGAGAGTAGGGACAGGGCCATGGGCAGGGGAATGAGAAGTCAGCCAGGGAGATAGAGAACAAACAGCAATCCAGGGCAGAAAAGAATCATGAGAAATCTGGAAACAAAGTGAGAAGAAGGTTTAAGGGAGGGAGGAGATAAAAGTGTCAAATGCTGCACAGATACTAAATAAACTGAAGATTTTAGATGGACAGTAGTTGAATTTGGCCCTAGGTCAACTCTGTCCTAGGGAACTTTGTCAGAGTGGTTTCAGTGGCGTGTCTGTGGGCAGAAACCTGACTGCGGTGAATAGAAAAGAGGGGGAGGTAGAATACCGCAGCTGTGGGCACTCTTTGTAAGACACTCCCCAGGAGGGGAAAGGAGATCTGAGATATTCAGAGGCGGACACAGGACTGAGGGCAGGGTGTCAGTTTTGTTTTGAGACTGGAGAAACTTGAGCAAGTTTACACAGTGTGGTGGGTGTGGGGGTGGGAGGAGCCATCAAAGAGGGAGAGTTGAAAACAGAGAAGAGAGAAGGAATAACTGCAGGGGTGATGTGTCCAGAAGAGCAGAGGGGGCACTGACCAGAGACACAGCGGCAAGAGACTGGAAGACAAAAGGTCAAGGGGGCAGAAGGAGGTCACACTGTAGGTGTGAGATTGGGAAATCAAGGGAACCGATGCTGAAGCTCCAATTTCATCTGCAAAATAAGAAAGTGAGAAAACTAAGGTCCAGAGAGGTGGTGACCTGCAGGATAACCCACAGGGAGTAAGATTTTAATTCCAGTTTCTTGACTCCTTGCCTGGTGCTCTTTCTACTCCCTAGATTTTACTCATTTGTTTTGAAGATACCTGCATCACTTGAACATCTGTTTTAAATATTTATTTATTTATTTATGGCTGTGTTGGGTCTTCGTTTCTGTGCGAGGGCTTTCTCTAGTTGTGGCAAGCGGGGGCCACTCTTCATCATGGTGCGTGGGCCTCTCACTATCGCAGACTCTCTTGTTGCGGAGCACAGGCTCCAGACGCGCAGGCTCAGTAGTTGTGGCTCACGGGCCCAGCCGCTGCGCAGCATGTGGGATCCTCCCAGACCAGGGCTTGAACCCGTGTCCCCTGCATTGGCAGGCAGATTCTCAACCACTGCGCCACCAGGGAAGCCCTGAACATCTGTTTTAAAATGGGGCTTTTTGTACCTTTCTTTTGAAAGATTACTAGGCAAGGCTGGCTTCCAAAAGGGCAGAATAAGCTACCTGTCACCAAGGACAGTAAGCCTGCCAAAACCCAGGATTGGGGCCTGGGAGAAGACTCACCCTCTTAAAATGGGTAAGAGAGCAGAAGTTCACCCTCGGACAGGGATCCTGACTTACTCATGCCACTTTCCAGTGCTTAGAAAATGCGTCTAACACTCAAAAACTGTGGTTATCACTTCACTGAAAAGTATTCTGGAAAAGCCCCTGGAGGAGACAGTATGGTGTTAATGGGGGAAGGAGTGGTTGAGAGTAATCTCTGGACAAGTCTCTTGGCCTCTCCACACATTTCCAAGGTCCCTTCTGAGGGTAACACACATATCTGAGGAAGAGGTGGATAGGACCAAGACACTAAAGTAGTTGACTAGAGGAACCCAATGGAGCATACAGAGAAAACAGTCACCAAAAAAGCACAGGAAGGGCTTCCCTGGTGGCGCAGTGGTTGAGAATCTGCCTACCAATGCAGGGGACACGGGTTCGAGCCCTGGTCTGGGAAGATCCCACATGCCGCGGAGCAACTGGGCCCGTGAGCCACAACCACTGAGCCTGCGCGTCTGGAGCCTGTGCTCCGCAACAAGAGAGGCCGCGACAGTGAGAGGCCTGCGCACCGCGATGAAGAGTGGCCCCCGCTCGCCGCACCTAGTGAAAGCCCTCGCATAGAAACGAAGACCCAACACAGCCAAAAATAAATAAATAAATTAAAAAAAAAAAAAGCAAAGGAAGGATAATAAAGATTAGAGCCATCATTTAGCCCTTGATGGGCCTGTCAAATGGAATAGAAATAGGCAGATATTTTGCAACTCGAGTCCAAATTAAATCCAGTCAGAAAACATTGTTTGTGCTCTTATTTATATAACATTAGGAAAAAGGCGAGAAAACACCTTCATATCACAATCACACATTTTAGAATTGGAAAAGACTTTAGTACAACCTATTAAGACCAATTCATAGTTTTTTCATCCCCAAGATTGCTTATCTTTCCTTCTTCTGTGATTTCTTTAACAATAGCAACTGACTTCTACGGTAAATAGAAATACTCAGGTAGTAAACAAACTTGCAACGAGCGCTGGCTTGCTTTCTGTGGTCTCCTGAAAAAAGGCCCCTACACAAAGACTCCTTATGTGGGAGGATGACACTGAGGTGGAGGACTAGATTAAGGTTTGTAATCCCTGATCAAAACAATTTTATGTAATTAAAGCCACAAGAGTACAGATGTGAATCTAAACCAATGCCTCATATAACTTGAAATTTTTTCTTCTTGGAGATTAAACATTTATGTAACATATAACAACTCTAATTATTGTTAGAATTTACATAGCATCTTTCTTCACTTGAGCCTTAAGTGTTTTATATATGCAATAATTAATTCTTACAATAACCTTATGAAGCAGAGAAGTAGCACAGATTATTATTCCCATTTTGCAGAAGATAAAATCAGGGCAGGGAAACATGCTGAGATTTGCCCAGATCAGAAAAAGTGAGTGGAAGGTTGTCACTTTTCAATTCTCCTTTAGGAACTTACTTATTGAGTTCATGTGCTTTGCTTGTGAAAGATGGTGTGTTTGTGAATGGAGTGGGATGGGTGGGGTGAAAAGGGGGAGATGGTTTGAATAACACAATATTAAGACAAAAGAACATTTGGGAGTCTGTAATTCCAACTCGAGCTATAGGCACAGAAGTTCAATTGTGCCACTGGGCACAGTCTAGGAAACTATAAACTCAGCAAATCTGCCTTGTCCCAGAAATGAGAGATATTCTTTTACTCCCTTATGAAGGGTATGGATGTTAAAAATAAATAAAGTATTCAATTTTTACATTCCTGACAGGAGGGAAGAGTGAGGGACTCCACCATATAAGGAAATGGGCTGAGATGAAAACTATGATGCACACATTCCCTGACCATGCTTTCCAAAGCAGCAGCCTGTTACCCTCTGTGCTCTTACTCTGCTTAATTACTCTTCATAGCACATACCTATTCACTCTTTTTAATTGTCTATCTCCTCCACTAGAATATAAGCTCCGTGAGGGCAGGGCTTTTATTCTTATTCATTGATGTTTTCATGGCCTAGAACAGTACCTGGCATCTAAAAGATATTCAAAAAATTAATGAATTAATTTAATTCAAAGTAAATGAAGAATGCCTGAAGGTTATAGTTCTAGCTCTGCCACTGATCAATTTTGTGACCTTGGAAAAGTCTCTCGGAGAAGTCTTTTTAATCCCTTGGGGCACAGCCACCAGGCAGACTGAAAGCGCACGGTGGGCACCATCACCTTTAGCCCGCCAACCCACCACCCTCGTGGAACTCCAGGCGAGCCACCAGAGTTGGAAGAATTGGGAAAAATACACACGGTGCGCCGAAGATACCGCGAGACTTCACAGGCCCGCCTCGGCCTTAGCGCGCCGGAAGCGGAAGTCAGGCGGTGGTCGGAGTCTGGCTAAAGTGGTCCTGTTACCTTGGAGAGCTGAAGGGGTCCGGAGGTCCTGTGACGGTGTTCTGGGCCGGAGGTAGGTTTCCGTGAGCGTCCGGCTGGCGGAGTGCGGCCCGAGCGGGATAGATACAGCCCTGGGCGGGGCGGGGTAGGGGGGTCGCTCATTCGGGGCCGCGGGGAGGAGGGAGCCGGGCGGGCCGAGCTGAGTGGCCGGCGAGGTGTCCTCCGGCTCTGCCGTTCCGAGACTAGACTCTTTGGCGAGACCGGAAGCCGCTTACTCCTCGCGGCCTCCAGTTTCCCTCGCACCTGGGGCCGAGGTGCTTCAGAAGGAGCGCATCAGTCAAAGCCTCGATAGACAGGCGCTGGTGTGCTGTGAGAGAGGACTGAAAAAAGCAGTGGTTCTCAGTCCGTGTCTTCGTCGGTTAGTTCTCTGGGTTCATCTCCCAGGGCAGCGAAACCCCATTCTGGGTAGTCATTTCCAAGGTTAGTGGCCCGCAGCGAAAGTTCTGTGTGGTTTTATTTAGGGTCAAGAAACTAGTAGTCTTCGAGTACATATCTGAAAGGCTGTACCCTGTGTTTTCCAACAGGAAAGAACATACTTTGTGAAGTTGTTATTCATGCTCGAACTAGCTCATTGGTTGTGAGTGGCATCTTCTAGCTCTCCGGTGGCACTTTAAGCTCCAATTCCCTCTTTGGAATTAGCGTTGCAAGTCTTTAGAGCACTTTTAATCCTGCCACTTCATTAACCTTTATGGTTCCTGTCCCCATGACACACACCTTTTGAGGGTTTCTTTCAAGGGAGTCAAATTTTGTTTTGTTTTGTTTTTCTTCCCATAGATCTAAACAATCTAAACATTTAACAGTACAGCTGCCTCAAATCCCTGGGGTAAGTAAAGCTTGGATCAGTTAAAATTCTATTTAAATTTCATTCTCACCAGTAATTATAAAGATGATACACATTCGTTTATGTGTGGGAGGGGGATCCTGGAAGAACATAAGAATAGAATAGCACATTTGCCTTGGCTTATGATTTTTACTGCCCCCCTGGTTAGGTATGGGCCATCTTTCTGGTGATTTCTGTGATTCCTATAGAAATCAAGGCACGCCTTTAATTTGCTGAATTTATTTTAAACCATACCCTGGATTTGAGAATTTGACATCTGTTTGCCAATCCCAGACACATTGGTATTCAATAAGACATACTGTAAGAGAGCAGAGGCCTGGAAGGTAAGACATGTAGATATTGTTTCTTGCATCCAAATAATAATCTTTAATTTTGTTGGGACAAAGGTAGTATTATAAATATTTGCATATGTTTTGAGGGATTTGGAGGAAAGAAAAACTAATGGAAAAGCTGTCTTTCAGTATCACATCTCTTTGACAAAAACTTTTCATTATAAACTGAAGTAATACAGGAAGAAAAATAATTTTAGGACCTCAGATAAGGGAGATTTGGTTTTAAAGTTTTAGCATGATGTCACATATGCCCCAAATCGTAGAACAGATTTTAGTGGTCTTGAGGCAGAGAACAGAAAGATGGGGTTTAGGTGAGGAAAGGAGGGGATGGGACTACATCAAGGAAGGACTGGGAATTGGGGGCTACCTTCAAAATACTGCTAGGGCTGGCTTCCAGGTCTTGGGTGAAGATGAAAAGAAGTGAACTCTTTGTCCCCTGGTTTCTCAAGGATTAGGCTGCTGCAGCCTAAGTCAAATCTTTTCTCAGAGGTAGAGGGCTATCTGAAAATTTGGGTGAAGAAATACTGCTTCAAAAGTGAATCCATAATTGCCCTGGAAAACCCAGCTGATACAAATTTCAGTTTTCATAGCCATTAGATAATATTTATAGTCGTTTTTTCATATGTCACAGAACCTGGAATAAGAATATATTGAATACCATTATAAAGTAGTTACCCTAGACTTTAGTAGCTGTGTGTTTAAGGCCTTTTTATTTGCCTTTCTGATTTCATGTCTTTACTGTATTTACAGTCTTTCTCTTTATTGGCTCTTTTATTTTCCTACAAACAACTTCAGGTGTTGTAGCCTGGGGAAAAAAAGAGATAACCTTCCAGTAACCCCTTAGCTACTGCCCTTTGTGTTTTGTCTCTTGTTTCCAGCCAAGCCTCTTGAAAGCTTGGTCTTTAATCAGTGTAGATTTCTACTTCCTTACCTTCCAGTTATTTCTTAATTAATTGTAGTCCTGTTTTAATCCCTGCTACTCTAATCACCTTCTAATGGCTAAATCCAATTAATTTTCTCTTCTTGGTTCTTCCTATTACTTTACGATTTAACACTGATGACCTTTCACTCTTTATTCTCTTGCTTTCTATGATAATCTCTTTTGGTTCTTCTCTCATCTGTGTGTGGTCTCCTCTTAATCCCTTCTTTAACTTCTTTATATGTTGATGTTCTCCAGAATTCTGTTTCTTGATACTCTTTCTTATCCCATTGCCTTCCTGAGGAGTCTCATTCATTCTTACCACATTATCCACCAACAAAATCAGTGTCTCCCATGTTCATCTTCCACCCAGTTCTCAATCCCAGACCCTCCACGTGGATGTACATACCATAGCTAAGTTCAACTCAGTGTGGATCTTCGCCCACCCTTCTGTAGTTCCCATGACACCATAACCTGTCCAATTATTTGGCCAGAAACCTAGGAGTTATCCTTTATTCCCTTCTCTCCTCACAGCATCTACTCAGTGACTGATTTCTCCTGGAATTCTTTTAAAACTAATCCCACAGTCAGTGCCTCAGATTAAACCCTCAGCATGTCCCCTATATTATTGCAGTAATCTGCCTTTAAACTCACTAATCTGTTCGCTACCTGTTAGAAAAGTGATCCTTCTAAATAGTAAATTTGCTCTTGAGACTTTCCTGCTTAAACCACCTATGACTCCCCACTGCCTACCAGAAAAAGGGCAAAGTTGTTTGCATTGAATACAGAGTTATTCACAGTTTGACCCCTGTCCACTTTTACAGCTTCATTTCTTGACATTTGCTGCTCCTCCCTTTATATTTACACCATATCTGTCTTTTCTGCTAGACTGAGAGCTCTTTGTGGGCAGGGTTCATGATACATTGTTCATCTTTGTATCCCAGGCTCCTAGTTAGCACAATGCCTGTACTATAGTAATCAAGAAGTACTGAATTGAATCTAGTCTATCTTAGGTTTAAAAGTACACAAGGACTTTTATGAATACCCTGCCTAAAAGTATTTACTTCTTGTTTTTCCACTATCTGGTGAAGATAGTGTTACTTAAAAAAATTCTAAAAGAAACATATTAAAAACTGTACAGAATTTCAGAATGACTGACACTTCTGAAGCTGTTCCAAATTTTGAAGAGATGTTTGCCAGTAGATTCACAGAAGATGACAAAGAGTACCAGGAATACCTGAAACGCCCTCCTGAGTCCCCTCCAATTGTTGAGGAATGGAATAGCAGAGCTGGTGGAAACCAAAGAAATAGAGGCAATCGGTATGTATTACTTCAGAACAGTAAATGCCAATGGCTGATCTGGGAGAGGATAGCTTGAATCTGCTAGCCCACAAGGCCAGTGAGGGCAGGAATCAGTGTTTTTGTGCAGTGTGGTATACCGAGTGCCTAGTAACTGCTTGGCACACAGTAAGTGCCTGGTAAATATTTGCTTTTAATATTTTGTCAGCACCATATTTTTTTTCCCTTCCTATGCAATTGTGTGTGTGTTATAATGTTTTTTAAAAAAATATTCTTTGTCTGGAGTAATATTTTATTTTCTCTGCAAATATGCTTTAAAAACCTAGAGTCTTTTACAGAACTTTTGCATTAAATTCCATAAAGAAGATACTGTTTTTGGTTTTACTTTAGAAAGAAGTTTATACAATGTAAATTACTTCTATTTGATACCTCAAAATAGATCAAAGGAATATTACCATACTGCTTTTGAACAATTGAATAGGTTTCAGTACCATCCTATTGTTTGGGGTTTGGTGTTGTAGTCTAACTCTTCTCTGCAAAGTATTGAATATATCCAGTATAATACTGGATCTGAATCTTAGGAGAGTTTTGAATAACTAGTGCTGTAACATTCTTTAGAGAAAAATGTTTTTTACTCTTTTGTATACTGAGTATTAGATTGAGAAATGAAATGCACCAGGATAGATTTGTCATGTGTTTTTTTTTTTAAGGGAAGTATAAAAATCTTTTTGTTTTGTTGTTGTAGGTTGCAAGATAACAGACAGTTTAGGGGTAGGGATAGCAGACGGGGGTGGCCAAGTGACAATCGATCCAATCAGTGGCATGGACGATCCTGGGGTAACAATTACCCGCAGCACAGACAAGAATCTTACTACCCCCATCAATATGGACACTATGGTTACAACCAACGGCCTCCCTATGGCTACTACTGATAGAAATGTCAGCAGCTTTTAGTAAAACCATTTACTCTGTTAACATGACAAAAGTTTATGTTGTATTTTCTGTTGGTCATAGTTTTACATCTGATTGTAGAGAGTGGATTGATTTTTTGGAACTTGAGACATTTTTTAAATTAGATCTTACTGGAGAGATATGATGGCTGCTGGAAATATCAATAAAGACTCCCCTAAAAAGGTTGTGGCTTATATTGCTTGACTTCTACCTCAGATTCTTCTTTATTTCATGACTTAATAGTGCTTTGAATGTTGTGAATTTTTTCCTTGTTTGACTTTCAGGAGTTCTTTGTTTTACACAGAAATAAAAATTTTACATAGAAAATGCTTGCTTTTACTTTGTAAGGTAAGGAAGTATCCCTGTACTCGGATGTGCTCATTCCTAATATTTTACAGAAGTAGTACAATCAGCTCCTAAATGCACAGCTATGCTTACTTGTGATGTATTGTACATAGTAGTAGTTGAAAGGAAAACAGTTATAGTATATTTCATTTGGCTTTTGTTATTATGTGACTGTGGTACTTTGTAATTACTCTATAGGTATGAATCATCTTCACAATCGTTTTGGTTTCTTTTTAGAGGGATATCAAGAATAAAGCTGTAAAATCAGGAAGGAATCATTCTCAGTTTCAATGTCTTGATCTAGTGGTAGGTGGGATTAAGGCACACAGTAATTTTATACAAACTCTAAGGTTTTTTGCTAACTTAAACATCCCAGGTCAAAATTCACGCATTATACAAAAGTTTAACTCTGCAATGTTCCCTTCCTTTTCAATCATATGTAAATAATGCTGCATTTTGTATTTACTTTTATGGTATTTAATGTGGGTTGATTTTACAATGTTATGTTCACCTCCAAATGTGCACCTTTGCTGCTTCCTCTTCTGTAAATCCAGTGATGCTGTAACTTCCTTTCAGAGTGATCATTGTATTTCACATCATTTTAATGGCCATTATAATGGTTTTATTCAAATAAAATACTTGTAAGTAAGTATTCTCTCTCAAATTTTGGCAGTTAGCGCATTCATTAGAGATGAGCTTTTTGATTTTTTTATTACTCTGTTCTCCTATCTGTTGAAAAAGGTTTATTTAGTGTAAGAATAATATTAAGAAAGAGTACAAGTTTCGTCATAGGTCAAAGGTATTAAAAGGCAACTTCCTGAATCTGCCTTCTGCTGCCTTCTCTCTTAGCCCTCCACTCTAGGCCCTTGAGGTTGACATCTCCAGGTACTACTTCTACATGCTCTGGATCCAACTCTCCCCTCCACCCCTGCTTCCTGAAGAGCCATTCTTTCAGGTAACTATTTTATTAGAAAGGATTTGATAAACCAAGTACTCACGCTCAGATGTAAATAAAATTTTAACAATAAGATAAGGGTTTTCCATGTACCCTTGTAATTACATCAATAGGTAACAAGCCAGTGCTGGTACATTGATAGGTCTTGATACTACAGAATATTTAGCCCAGAGAGTTAAGAATGGTTTGACTATACCCTAAGATCTTCTCTGAAAGCAGATGGGTTATTAAAAATATCTGTCAACTGATAAAGCACAGCCACTGACCAGTTGGGACAATAGCTGACCACAACTTTAGAGCAGGATCCTGGAGGCCCTCTGCTGTGCCAGCTGTTGACACTAATTAGAGAGAGATCTGGATCCAGGGGACAGGGTTGGAGTGAGGGATGCCTCTCAGGAAGCTCAGAAGAAGAGTATTTTCTAACAGTATTTAAATATTTTAACACTGTAACAGTAGGGTACATATGGTCTGAGTATCAACTCTACTTGAAAATATGAGAAGAGTCCTCCTTTTAACATGAGTTATTTCTGCATTCTGCATGAGTAATGTATGTGGTGGTGGTTTTTCTTTTTTTTAAGCAACAATCATTATCAGACTGCTCCCTGTGTGCTGAAAACCAGGAAGAAGTAAAGACATGGTTTCTGCTTCATGTGGGAGAGACAGAAAAGAACATCAAACCAACTTCAGGATCATTTCAAAGTGGAGAAGAAAGAATTAGAAATGTCAAATGGAGTTAATCTCAAATAGGTAGTCTGTTGTAATAGCATATAGATTGAGCATAAGGAATCCTGGCTCCAAGATATCTGACCTTGAGAAAATCACTTAAACTTTGAGCTTATTTGCTCACCTGCAAAAATGGGGACAACACCTTCCCTTGTCACTCTCACAGGGTTATCATAAAAATAAGTGACCAAACATATGAGAGCTTGAGAATAGAAACTAAAGCTCGTGACCATTAAAACCCCAGTGGTACATAATTGGTGCTGCATAAACATTTGTTTAATCAATGGGAGGGAAGGATTTGATAAATTGTAAAGCATAGTGTTGATATAAAGTATGTAGAATAACAGAGAAAATGAGGTAGGCAGCTTGAGAATGAAAGATTTGCGATTGTTTCCTTATGTGAATTATTATATGAATTAGCAAAAGAATAAGACATTATATCCTTCAGAAAATAACAAACACTTCAAACATGGAAGAAAGAGGGGAATTCCCTGGCGTTCCAAGTGATTAGGACTCGGCAATTTCACTGCTATGGCCTGGGTTCAATCCCTGATTGGGAGGCTAAGATCCTGTGGTGTGGCCAAAAAAAAAAAGAAACAAACAAATATGGAAGAAAGAAAGTTTATATAAAAGTTGAGCCAAAATTACTGGCATTTGCTGTTTGGAAATTGGCACTGACTTGAGAATGGTGAGTGTTCATTATGGAACACATCAAATTAATATCCATTTGAGACAGATTGCTAGAGACTTAGAGAACTTTTTTTTTTTTTCCTTGAGTGCTAGAAGGGTTTGAGGTTATCCAGAGTGTAGTAACCTTGTGTCACTGCTCTAAGAATAGTTTTTAGGTTCTTGAAACTATGTAGGAGAAAGACAGCCAGTAAGATCTCCAGCATGGTTTTGGTTTCCAAAGCTGCATTCCTTACAACATAATGCTCAACAGACAAGGATGTAATTTTCCCTTTGTATTTTATTCTCCTAAAGGAAAATATAGAACTTTATGACAGAATTAAGGGTAATGAAATGTCAGTTTTAAGTTTAGAATGCCAAAAAGGAAAGAAATGATCTTTGACCCTGAAGATTACTGATATCACTGATTTTGAACTCTAATGAAAGCACTACACTTTCAGTTTTTTTTAATTTAATTTTAGTTTTTTATACAGCAGGTTCTTATTAGTTATCTATTTTATACGTATTAGTGTATACATGTCAATCCCAATCTCCCCAATTCATTCCCCCCCACCCCCCGCCCCACTTTCCCCCCTTGGTGTCCATACGTTTGTTCTCTACATCTGTGTCTCTATTTCTGCCTTGCAAACCGGTTCATCTGTACCATTTTTCTAGATTCCTGTTTCACAGTTTTTTAACACCTTAAAAATTTTCCTAGACTTTGTATTCTGTTTGATTCACTCAACCTAAACAGAGATTTGGCTGTGTATGGAAATCTATGCTCTGGGCCTTTGACTTCTTTTAATTAGCACTATTGTTTATAGTGAAAGGGAATTTTTATTCTTTTTTTTTTTTAAAGGCTATAATTCTTTTTTTTAATTTATTTTATTTTATTTATTTTTTTGGCTGCGTTGGGTCTTCGTTGCTGCGCACAGGCTTTCCCTAGTTGTGGTGAGCGGAGGCTACTCTTCCTTGTGGTGCGCGGGCTTCTCGTTGCAGTGGCTTATCTTGTTGCAGAGCACGGGCTCTAGGCGCGTGGGCTTCAGTAGTTGTGGCGTGCAGGCTCAGTATCTGTGGCTTGCAGTTTCTAGAGCGCAGGCTCAGTAGTTGTGGTGCGCAGGCTCAGTATCTGTGGCTTGTAGTTTCTAGAGCGCAGGCTCAGTAGTTGTGGCACACGGGCTTAGTTGCTCTGCGGCACGTGGGATCTTCCCGGACCAGGGCTCAAACCCGTGTCCCCTGCACTGGCAGGCGGATTCCTAACCACTGCGCCACCAGGGAAGCCCGGGAATTTTTATTCTTGTTAAGAAATGTAGGAAATAAATATTCCCAGCTTGAGGTGGCTTGTTGGATAACTTCAATTAGCTGGAAATGTTAACTTGTGAAAGCGCTTACTCTGGTAATGTTAGACAAATTGAGGTATTATATATAAACTATTCACTGAAAAGCTTGTTTGGGCTTTGTCTTTCAATGTCTTGTGTTTTAACCAAAGAAGCATATTTGATATATATATATAGATGGGAACTTTGAAATACATTAGGCTTTGGCTAATTCTGTGTGAAAAACCTAATTATATAAGTCACTCAGAGAATGTTTCCTCTATTTATAAGCTTAGGTATGCTTTTAAAATTCTCCAGTTTTTAATTTAGAATGAATTAAGACCAACAGCAGTAAATATTCTTGACATTTGTAGAAATTAATGATGTTAATTTTTAGATTAATACTTAAGAATTCAGATATATTCAGATGTGACATTCTATTATATCTAAATGGATATTTTCCTGGGTCCTGCTACATCACATTATTTTGGAGCCAAATCAACAACTAGATTCAAGTAGTAGATTATCATTGGACTCTAAGGTTGCCTTGAGAGCAAATATCTCTTCCTTTCTAGAGGTCTGACTGACCTCTACTGGGACCAGCTTTTGGGAGAAATAGGGATGGGAGCAGAGATCCCATGACCTGTGGAGATGGAGGGAGAGAGGGCCAGGCCAGCTCCATGGGTCTCAGTCAGTAGGGCTGCTGTATTAGGATATGCCAGGGCTTAAGAGGAAGTGACTTAAGCTGGTGTGACACAGCTGAGGCCCGCACGTGCCAGAGATACATTTGTATCTTAGTAGCTTGTTATCAGTGCTGTCAGACTGGAAAACGGGATGAGCTGTGGATAATACCCCTCAGATTTTAAGAGTTACAGGATGGCATGGGAGGAGGTTAACGAGGACAAGTCATCCTCATCAAAATTGCTAATATGTGATTTGACTGCCCCCTTGAAGGATTAAGTGAAAGCATTTGCATAAAGTACACATCACTGGGCTGGGCACATACTCAGTGCCCATTCAGTGTCAGGTTTGTGCCTCCCGAAGCTGAGTGGGGTACCTCTGGGCTGACTTGGGTGCAAAAAGTGCAGCTCAGATCTTTCACCAGTCTCCATGTGCTGATGGGCTAATTCATTTGTTTTCATTCCTGTCCCTAAGGGATACAGAGAGCCCCACGTATTAATTACCGGTTAGATTTTCTCCGGGTTTCAGTGACTTCTCCTGAGACAGCTTCAGGGGACGATGTGATGATGATCTCATGGTTTTTTTCCACTGCCAGTGCCTTCAACTCCCTAAAGGATCACCAGCCTCTTTGTCTGAATCAGGTAAATAAAGCTGCTGTAATTGCTAAAGGCCAGAGCTTTCTCCTGTGTGTGTGTGTTTGTGTGTGTGTTTCTCATTTTAAAGGTTCCTTCACTATATGTTTTGTGTGTATACAAAATAATACTGTAAAAAGTAAAACTAGACAAATATGAATAATCTGCATCCAACCAGTGACTTTGGCCTTTTGTGAATGCTTCTGTCTCTTTCACCATGCCCACACAAATATATATATATAAATTTGGTATATGCATGTTTTTCCTTTCTTACTAAAGTGAGGTTACATATATAAACCCACACACATGTGTATATTATTCTTTGTTCATACAACAGATTATAATAGACATCACTCCAGGTCACTAGCTATAGATTAAAAATTAATGACTTAATTTTAATAACATGATATTGTATAGTATGGATATACCATTGATTATGTGATCATTCTCCTATAGGTAGACACTTAGGTTGTTTCCTTTTTTGCCCCTACTTAACAATGCCATATTGCTTTTGTCCATGTATCTTTTGAATGCTTTTATTTTATGTGTTCTGTGGGGTAGTCTCAAAAGTAGAATTGTTGGGTTAAAAAAAACCTGTATTATTTCATTTTAATAAATGCTGCCACATTTTCTAAAGCATTGTAGCAATTTACATTCCCATCAGCAACATACGAGTATTCATGTATGTGTCTCCTCTCTCCCTATGACTTCAACGTTTTGTCTAGATGGCCACAGGCTTTTTTACTTTAGGAGAGCTTTACTAGGTTGTGTTTCATTGTTGATCATTGTCAGTATTTCACCTAGGACACTGCACCTTTCATTATGTAAGTTTATCTTCTATTTCTCCAATGTTTTCTTTTTTTGGTGGGGGAGGGCCGCAATGCGCTGCATGTGGAACTTCCCTGACCAGGGATCGGACCCATGCCCCCTGCAGTGGAAGTGTGGCATCTTAACGGACCACCGGGGAAGTCCTCCAATATTTTCTTGATTATATCTTTAAATCTTTGTTCTTCTGTTCCATTTCTTTGGTTCTCTTCTCCAGTTATGCATGTGTTGGTTTTCCTTTGTCTGACTTCTGTATCTGTCATTTTCCTGTCTTTGCTCACCTTTCTCTAGCCTGCCCTCTAAACTCCATGTCATATATTCAGCCTTTTCTCTGTTGTGTTGTTTCCAGCAAGGCCTTTATTTCTACGATGCTTTTATTTTTTTATTTTTAAATTTGATTAGCCACATTTCAAGTGCTCAGGAGCCACATGTGGCCAGCAGCAACTGTATTGGCAGCACAGTTCTAGAAGCAGACTAAAGGCTTGGAGTTCTGTTGACTTGCTCCCGTATTTTCCACAGCGCTCCAATCCCCCAGGTATCTCTGGGGAAACCTAAGACTCTGAAACAATTCCAAAGACACTTAGATAGTAAAACCACATCATGGATGAGATGAGTTGCATGTAGAAATGCCCACAGACTCTGTACCTTGTGCTGCAAAGTTTGGGGATTCACCCCTGCCAAACTCTAATAAGGGGACTAGATGGACCCTGGGGCACACAGCTAGAATAGGATTATAAAATGCTGAAAACTTGTATCATCAGTTGAATTATAAGGATTATCTGAAAAAAGCCTATGTGAGCAGAGTTAGGTGGTCTCCTGGAGCCTGCAAAAAGGGAGCTTCTCTGCCATGAAGCATCAGTGTTCAGTGTTGTCCCGGGAGAGGGGCTGGTAAGATAAATATGTCTATCCCTGCAGCAGAAATGGGAGCTCTAGACAGTCATAGCTCCCTGCTCCTGGCCTCTAAGTTCCCTGGCTCTGACCCCAAGCTCTCCAAGCTTCAAATGATGACTGGCTTCTTGAAGAGATTTCCCAAAGGGACAGAAGGTGCTGAGGATCGCACTACACAGTCTCTTTGGCAGGTACGTTCTTAAATTAACAAATTGGCATCCTTTTAGAAATTAATTCCTTGTCAATTTTCCAGCCCAATTCCATTTTCAGAAACACTGACTACATGGGATTTCTGAAAGCTGCAAAATTAAGGCACTCAGGACCTCGCTGGCTCCACCAAAGTACTGACCCGAGACTCCTGAGTACTCAGCCGGCCCTGGTTAATGCCACACTCTGGCCTATGCTAAACTCAAGGTATGAGGGGACTAAGTCTAAGGAATGTCTCTGAGAAGACTAGACAAGAAGGATAAGAGATTGTGACATTGGTAGTCAGGCACTACAGGAGGGATTTCCTAATAGTACTGCTCACTTCAAAAGGAATTAAGAGTCCGTTCCCTTCTTTATGTGTGGTTTTCTGCTACTGCATTATGGTGCCACCTCTTGGATATAAATTGAAAATCTAGCTTTAAAATTTTTTAGTCTCCAGTCACACGCATTAAAAAAATCTGAAGTGGGAGGCCATGATGGGTTCTAAAATTTATATTCTGCTTTACAGTTAAGGATCTACTTAACCAAATCCCTAGAATCTGTAAGAGGGGGGATGCGGGTGGCCTGCAGCCCAGAAAAGAACTGCCTCCTCAAGTGAGTTTTTAGCTGTTTGGAATTTTTTTTTTTTTTTAATTAATTAATTTATTTATTTTTGGCTATGTTGGGTCTTCGTTTCTGTGCGAGGGCTTTCTCTAGTTGTGGCAGGCGGGGGCCACTCTTCATCGCGGTGCGCGGGCCTCTCACTATCGTGGCCTCTCTTGTTGTGGAGCACAGGCTCCAGAGGCGCAGGCTCAGTAGTTGTGGCTCACGGGCCCAGTTGCTCCGTGGCATGTGGGATCTTCCCAGACCAGGGCTCGAACCCGTGTCCCCTGCATTGGCAGGCAGACTCTCAACCACTGCGCCACCAGGGAAGCCCCAGCTGTTTGGAATTTTAAACAGTGCAAAGGTGCCACCTGCATGCTCTGGTTCTCTCTCCATACCTAGCTGGCAAACAAGTGAGGAATGGCTCACAGGAATCAGGAGTTCAAGTTCCCTGTTTCTGCCTCCAATTGTCAACATATAGTGTAGGCAAAGCAGTATCTGGCAAGTAGTACGTGCCCAAGTTATTAAGAAATTATTCTTAAATCATTTTTGCAGGAGTAATTATGTATTAAGGTGGGGAATGATAGATTACAGATGCAGTGCTAGAACATCACCATGACACTAGTCATCAGAGTTGGAAAAGTATCATTCAAACCTTGTTCATGGGCTGCCTGAAAGGCTGGACCCTCAGGACAGCACAGGATGAGAAAGGCAGTGTAATCAGGTCACTCTGTAGACCGTGTAAGTATTCACTTACAGTTAACGGGGGTAGGCAGGGCTATAGTCATGTTATTAGACAACCGTTAAAGGGGTTGGGGATTTTGTGTCCTTGTCCTAGGTCACTGGGCCTGTCTTAATATCCTTGGGGGAAGAACAGGGCCCAGCTGAAGAAAGCTGCATTAATTAAACTTCCACAGCAGCTCAAGGTGCCCAGGCCTTAGCTGTGATTGTTATTAATGGGGAACAGCCCTATGTGGGTCAAGAGAGCATCAGACTGCTAAAGACAACCTCATTTGTTAAGGAAGAAAGGGAAACATGTCCTCAAACACAGCTGCTGAACTAGTTCCTACCTCTGCCAAGTTTTTTGATGACAAAGTAAGGATGTTCTTTTTAAAAAGATAGTGTGTTTCTCAAAAAAAGTGATGATTAGGCAAAAAAGTCCGTTAAAATCATGGCCATTTTAAATGAAGTAAATAGACGATTGTGACGGGTATTTGTTGACTCCTATCCAGCATCCATTTCTCTTTCTCTAACTTTTCCCAATTTGTATTCAAGTATCTACCTCTCTCTGCTCACTCCTTTGCTTCCAAGTAGGCTGAGCCCATCCCCAGCTCTAGGATGGGCCTTGATTAGTCTATAACAATTAGAGTAACTCTCCTCTTTTCTCTAGTCACTGTTTTAGGTAACCTGTGTTACAACATGGCATTCCCTGACAGTAGGGGCTGGTTTAGAAACTGTGTTACCTAATCTGGGCTGATACACAAGGAGGAGCTGATTGAGAGCTTTTGGAAAAGAAATACCACAGCTCTTCTTAGAGGCCTTTTTTTCTACTGGAGGGGGTGACAGGTGGACAAGAAGCCTGGAACTGCTGCCTTTTTGCCTCCATGGGGGAAACAGGCCTGAGGGTGAAGCTGGCACTGCTGAAGTAAGTCAGCGGAAGGAAAGAAAGTGGGTCCTTTATGACATCACTGAGCTGCTGAATCATTAACCTCTAAGTAAACCCTGCCTCTGGACTTTCCAGGTATGTGAGCTAATAAATCCCTTTATTGTTTGAGCCAGATGAGTTAGGTTTCTGTCACTTACCAAGGAAAGCATCCTAACAAACAGTGATTCACGTAAAAACCACAAGTATGCCTGTAGAGCACACACCAGAACGATGCTGAAAAAGAACAGAAAAGGTTCCAAAGCCAAGACCACGTAAAACAGAAGCACATTTGGAGGTAATGTGGCAAAATGGCTTAGAAGAGAAGGCAGATGAGCGTAACCCATGCTCTGCCCTTAATGTTTACTCTGATCTTGGATGAGCCACCTAACTTTGGTTGTCCTTGGTTCCTCTCAACAGAGTAAGCTGTACTAGATGAGTGGCTCCCAGTTCTTTTACCATCCGTAATTTTTATTATTGGTCCTTTTTGTGGCTTTTATATTTTTAAAGATTTTTGTCTGTCAATAGATTTTTCTCATGTACTTAGACAAAGTACACAACTGCAGATCGGCTCTTCTATCAGCAAAGGTAATCAGGTTAAGTTATTCACCTTAACAAATTACTATAATTTTATTGAACATTTAAAAACAAGATATTTATTATTAGCTTTTGAAGTTCAATATAGATATGACTTCTGATAGGTTTTTACAAATACTGAATAGCTTCCAGATCGTGTCTTCTTTTGAGGATCTTAGGAGATTCTTTTTTATTTATTTATTTATTTATTTATTTATTTATTTATTTATTTAGGCTGTATTGGGTCTTTCGTTTCTGTGAGAGGGCTTTTTCTAGTTGTGGCAGGCAGGGGCCACTCTTCATCGCGGTGCGCGGGCCTTTCACTGTCACGGCCTCTCTTGTTGCGGGGCACAGGCTCCAGACGCGCAGGCTCAGTAGTTGTGGCTCACCTCACGGGCCTAGTTGCTCCACGGCATGTGGGGTCTTCCCAGACCAGGGCTCGAACCCGTGTCCCCTGCATTAGCAGGCAGACTCTCAACCACTGCGCCACCAGGGAAGCCCCTAGGAGATTCTTAAGAACTACCAGATTTGATGACTGCAGTTAACCATCCAAGGAGGAAGAAAATTCATGACTTCTCAAAAATGAAAATTAACATTAAATTACAAGTCGTTTTTTTTTTTTTGGCTGTGTCTTGCATGGCTTGCAGAATCTTAGTTCCCCAACCAGGGATTGAACCAGGGCCCTGGCAATGAAAGCGCCGAGTCCTAACCACTGGACTGCTGGGGAATTCCCTAAATTACAAGCCTTGATTATTCTTATTTACTTTTTAACAAAATGGTCAACAGAATTTTAAAAAAACACAGAAAAAAATTTGCATTTTACATAATAAAATACATAAGCATTTTAAAATACAAAGTGACACTACGAAGCAGTGACAGGTCTTCCTCTGTCACTTGTAAACTGGATTAGAAGGCCATCCCCAGAATTCCAGTAGTGCTGTGGAAATATTTTAATTTACAATTGGGATAAACTGCATTCAACTGGGAGCCAAGGGGTCTAGGTTCTAGTTGCCATCTTACACCATGTGATCCTGAATACACTCAAATTCTGGACATCAGAAGCCCCATGACAAAATGAAAGGGGCTGAATCAGGTCATCTTAAATATCCTTTCCAGCTCTGTTATTTTGTAACACCATGAAATCAGAGTAACATGTCCCAAGCTGTTTGGGATCAGGGATTTTAGAACCTAAATTCAACATACAGTACTTTCAATCTTCATACTTCTTTTTTGTGTCCTGTTCTTATTAAATATATGTGTATTTCCACATTCTGAGTCTTTAAATATATTTTCCTTTTTAACAGTCTTTTCATCATTAGCAATAAAAAAGTTTCTCAAGGGTGTACTTTTCATTTCTTGCTTTTATTTTTTTTCAACTTGCTTTTTCAGTTTCTCCAAGATCTCTTCCGGAGTTGTGGAGGCCAAAAGCTTCACCACTTTTTCACGAGATTTACCACCCTGGACCAAAAGGAAAAAACAACAGTGTCAGGATAACACACTAAACTGTCTAATGCTATTAGAGACAGCAGACCTCAGTTGCTGAGGGGTTGTTACAGGTGGGCTGGTGTTTTCCTGACAGCTTAGTGCCCACTTTCTCCTAGCCATTTCTGGTCTAACCAAAGGCTGTCTGTTGGATTCCACCTTACTACAATATTTTTACAACTCTCCAGAGTTTTTAACCTTCATACATCAATTTCTGTAATAATAAAAGCTAGGCATTAAATTTTCAAAATGAATATGGAATCCAGATGTACAATATTCTGGTTTCAAGTAATACTTTTGTTTAAATTATTTTTTAAATTACCAAAACAAATATTGCAATTTTATATAAACTTTGTATAAAAATAATTCCAAATGTAAAACAAATTGGTATTCTCTATACTGTTACACATTTCTGAAAATTCCAAACAAAAAGCAACCACATATCCAAGTGCTATGATTCCACAACTGCTTAAGACAACTATAAAAAGGTAAACACCCTTTAAAGAAGGTAAATTTTGAGCAGGTATTTATCTAGATGGGTAGAAGCTGCACAGGTGGAAGAGTGGGGAGTCTTTCAGGCAAATGCCAGAGCACGTGCGCTGGAGAAAATCCGAAATGACCTGCCGCAGGGGCGACGGTGAGGCAGTGGCCTGATCAGATGGACATTTAGGTACCGCCTACTAACCAATGACTCTGAGTGCCCGCTGGATCCTGGGTAGGAGCTACAGAGTATAGCACTGGAAAACAGGTAGAGCTTTAAGAAATATAAACACGAATGGGTCTTACTCCTGCAGATTCTATTTCAGTTAAGTCTGGGGTGATGCCCAGGAACCTGTGTTCTAGAAATCATTTCCAGGTGATTTTGATATCCACCCCTAGTGCAAACCCATGGTATTAATGACTTCACATGAGTCGTCTCTCTTCCTAATAAGCTTCTCCTAGTGAGCAAGGATAACACGGGGGACCAGGTATGCTTGATGCACTCACTAATGGAGATGACAACAGGAACCATTTTAGATTTTTCTAGTATGGTGATGACTTGAGGGAAAAGACAAGATTAATCTGACAGAGCAGGTACAGGAATGAACTTAGGAGAAAATGCTGGAAATGATGGCAATTAAGGAATACAAGTATAGCGTGTGCACAGTCTGAAGGAGTGAGGCATTAGGAGTGAAGGAGATTAGGAAGAATTCACAGATTTTAGTGATTAAATGATTATGAGCATTAAAAACAACTGGTTTTTCAATTATTTGGAAAAGAAAAAAATTGGTATTTTAAAAGTCATGACTGATGTAGTACTCAAAGATGTTGAGAGAGAGAGAGAGAGACCTACCTTATCCAAAACCACATCACTCTTCCTGAGTTCTAAGACTTTGGAAAGATACCAACAAAGCTCGGCGTTAGCCTCTCCTTCTGTCGGAGGTGCTGCAATAGCTACACTCACAGCCTCGGCTGTCAAATCTGGAATGAAAACAGTGTGGACTTGATCCTCGTGGAGTTCTTTTTCTCCACGCAGTGAGCATATTTTGTAAAAGTGTTTGCATTTGTCTGGCATATTGTAGGTTTTCAATTAATAACTGCTGAATGAAGAATGATTAATCACAGTTAAGGGAACATAAACATAAATATGCCTCTACCATTACGGAAATCCAGAGAAGAAAACTGATATTTACCCCACCCCACCCTGCTGACCAAAATGGGCCTACAGAGTCCTGGGCAATAACCTGGATTTAGGAGCTGGAAACTGCACTCGGTCTAACAGGAAGAGCCCAGGCAGGGAGTCAGAGGAGCTGGGTGTTAGCCCCGCAATGTCACTGGCAAGTGGGTGAACCAGGCAGCTCACGAAACTGTAGAGGGCTGTTCGGGGTCTCCTCATCAGGGAAGTGGGAGCACTGGATTAGATTCACCTCTTATGTGAAATGTCTCTTTGATGTTTTTAAAATGTAGTATTTAGTTAGCATCTACACAGCGCTTACATACACTAATTTTAAGGGCACACAAACATGTTTTAAGGGCTTTACAAATATTAACTTGTTTATTCCTATAATTTTATGAAGATATTAATACCTTTATTATCTCCATTTTACAAACGAGGAAATTGGAACCGAGAAGTAATGTGTCCAAGGTCACGTGGCTAGAAAGTGGCATTGTGATTCACAAATAAATTTGAATTCATGCTTTGAAATCCAGGGACAATGAACACTGCTTTTTGAAGAGTGGTCCAGACTCCCTCATCAATACAGCCTTTATAAAGAGCAACCTGCCTGCAATCCTCCACTGTTATTTCTGAGCGAGAAGTATACACTCAAAGCAGTTTGCAAATGAGCTTAAGCTGGTCCTGCATCTGGGGTTACTTGGGCATTTCCACACACTTACATCTTGCCTGTGTAAACACAGCTACAGAATCCACAGGAATGAAATGGTAGAACAACCCTCCTCCTATCCTGTCACTGATTCTATGATGCACAGTTTTTCACATTTTAATATCTTTGAAATCCTGATGTATCTTATAATAAATGGAAAAGAAAGTGTTTAGTTGACGTGGATTTTGTCTTACTGGTACACAAAGTACTTTTGCACCTTATAGATGATGGCCAGTTAGATCTGATGAAACATGGTATTCCAACAGCAGACAGTGTCCACAGTGACTACTTAGAAAATGCTAGCCAAGGAGGGTACAGCCAACAAATAGGCAAGCTAACATGGCCATCAACACAAGCCAGGCCTAGCACCCCAATTTTGAGGTCTTGTTTTCAAAATATTTAAAAAATTGGAATACAGAGCTTTAGCTTTAGTGGGTGAAAAAGACCATCAAGATAACGCAGATCAAACTTTTTTCCAAATCAGAAGCCTCCCACCCCACCCAACCTCCCCTGAAGCCCCAACACTTAAAACAAATGTAAACAGCTACTCAGGAGTCCTGTCTGCCAACCTCCCCCTTGCCCACTGCAGAGATTCCTGAGGCACCTTTTGGACTCCAGGGAATAGCTTAAAAGCTTCTAACTGTCTCATCTGACAGATGAAAGAACTGGGCCCAGAAATATCTTGTAGAGTTTTGATTTGAAATAAGCTCACACAGGTGTTGACGATCATGTTCACAGATCTGAGGTTTTCTCTCCCTCCTTGGACCAATGGTCATTTAAAAAAATCAACCAAAACATCTTTCTTTCTCTGGCCAATGTTTCCACTTTTGGAATAGGACAAACTAAGAATCATCTAGGCTACACGTTTCTATGTATGTTCTTTCTAAAATACCTTTTTAAATTTTGAGGTATAATTGACACATAACAGGTGTACAACATAACGATTCGCAGTTTGTATTTTGAAGTGATCACCACAGTAAATCCTGGTTCATAAAATACCATATTAAAAAGGACAATACAAAATGGTTCTTTCATCTAACTTGGTATGCTTTAAATATGGTATATTTGCTTTTAAACACTAGATTACACCTTTACATTAGAATCCAGAATTTAAAAATGGAGAAGCCTCTAACTGCAGGTGTGGAAAAATATACTTGACCATACAGGATGGACTTTCAGCAAGCCAAGGCAAAGGGAGGATGGAGAGGAGACAAGTGGTTCATACAAGATTCCCACCCCAGTGGCCAGGTATACCTGTCACAGCATTTTGTTTGGAACCAGGTTTGGCATGGATGGCTATGGTGATGCAACCTTTGGAATCAACTGCCACAGGACCTGAGGGAGGAACTGGTCTCTCTGCTTCCTTGCTCTGGCTTTTACCCTAAAACAACAACAACAGTCACACTACAACTTTACGGTTACAAAATACTTTCCCACACATGTGATCTTTCCATGATTCCTCTTCACCCTTAACCAAGACAAACTAGGCTAATCGGTACGTCCAGGGATTTCTGGCCACCCAGAATGGTTTTCCATCATCCTTCATGGCTCAAATCAATTCTTCCATGAAGCCTTCCCATCAACCCCACAAAGTGCTTTTTTCCTGCCTTGGAAGACCTGACTTAGAACTGGTTCCTACTGTCGGCTTTGTATTTCCCATTCCTCAGGGAGCAGCGATTATTCATTTTTCATCTTTGTATCTCAAGCAGCACAAGTTAACAAAGGTTTGTGAACAACTATGGCTGGACGGTGTATATCCGTGTGTTCTGGGGGGAAGGGGAGGAGGAAGGAACAACAGTGGTATTTAAAGGACTACTGTGTGCCAGAAGCTGTACTAGGAACTTTCCACTGAACAAACATGAACTGCGCACCAAGGCAGTATGTAGGCAAAGGAGATGTAAAGATGAATAAGGACACATGGAGCTCAAGGAGCTCGGACTACAGCGAGAGAAAAAGAACAAATAATCACTCTAATACACTGCTAGGAGCGCCGACCACACACGCACGGGACATCACGGCGCAGAGAAGGGGAAGGCAGTCCCGCCTCGGGACACTGGGGAAGCTCCCGGCAGGAGGCAGTCTTAGAGCCGGGTCTTAGGAACCGATTGGAGTCAGCCCTGCAGAGACGGTGGAAGGGAAGTGGGAGTGGTGCATTACTGACGGAGGGGTGCGAAGACCAGCCAAGGCAAGGAGACAGAACGCTAACTAGAGCCCCCCAGAGAAGCACAGGCCGCACGGCACTGCCGGAACACGAAGCACGAGCCTGGGAGTGTGGGAGCGAGGCCGGCAGGGTCGACAGCCACAGCTCAGGGACAGCCTCGCGCGCCGCCGGCCCGGGCCCTCCGACTTCCACGGTGGGCGGCGGCGCATCCGAGAGAGACGGGGAGCGGGAGGCCCGGAATTCAGAGACAACATGCAGTTGGCGGAGCTTCTACCCACCCGCGAGTCCCGCTTCTCTCCCGCGCTCCTCAACCAGCATTCCTGCAGCCCACCCTCCCACTGCCAAGGGACTTGCCACTGGCCTTGTTCGTTGCACCAGCTTTCTTAGGCATCTCGGTGCCCAGAGGGAGCCGGGCAGCAGCCCGAGGACCGGGTCCTGTCCCCAGCTTCCTCACCCCGGAGCCGAGCCGCAGCATCCACGCCAAGGAAGCGGCAGGGAAGGCGGCCCGACGCCGGAAGAGCCCTCTGCACCTGCGCACGCAGCGGGCAGGAGCGGCTTCTCTGGCCTGCGCCTCTGCTCTGTCACGAGGGCGACATCTTCCGGCTGGCGGGAGCAAGACCCCTCGTTCTTCCCGGACCTGCGCGGGAACCTCGCCACCTAGAAAAGCGGCTCAGGAGGCCGAGAGATGGGGAGCTGGGCTCTGGTCGAGTCGTGACCACCCCCCAACCCTCTCTGTTCTTGTTTCCTCATGGGAAGAAAGGATTGGAGTGAGCGGCAAAGAGCGCACAGGGCCAGGTGTCTTCTCGCTGCTGCAGCCAACCAGCAGGTGCAGAGCCCCACGCTGCTTCCTATGGCCCTTAAGTGGATGTAGAGTCTCCTGCTGCTTTAGCCTTTGGGTACCTTCCGTGTACTGATGGAGCCTCTACCTTGTGCCAGGCGCTGAGGATGCCACAATGTAAAAGGAGAGGAAATATATTCTGATGTGCGCAGTGGCAAAAGATGAAACTGAAGAAGGCGGAGGCAAGATCAGAGTCATTGAAGGGTTTGAAGCAAAGGATTGGTAGAGTCACATTTGTTGTGATTAGAAAGATCACTGGCTGCAATGTGGCCAACAGAGGAATAGAGGTAGGGAGACCTCCCTCTTAAATGGAAGATGGTGGCCTGAACCAGAGTAGTAGCAGTGGGAATGGAGAACTGAGAGCTGATCATTTCAAGCATACTCAAGAACTAGAATGATCGGAGCTTGGGGAATGACTGGATGTGGGAATGAGAGTGAAGAGTCAGGGAAGATGCCCAGGTTTGGGGCCCAAGGAGCAGGTTTGGGAGTCTGAGGTGAATTGTTCAGTCCGGGACATAATGAGTTTGAGATAGCTGTGGGACACTAAGTAGAAATATTAAGGGGGTAACTGAATGTCTGTAACTGAAGCTTGAGAGATGTGGACTGATGATGGATTCTGGAGCCCTCTGAAAATAGATGGTAATTGAAGCCATGCACGTGGATGAGATAAAGACCCAGAGAGTGTGCAGAGCATGAGAGCCCAGGACAGAACCCTAAGAAACCCTAAGAAGGCACCAAATGACATTGGCCAGATGTAGGAGTACGTAGCAGCCAAGAAAGGGTACTTCAAGAGGGAGTAGTCAACAGGGAGTAGTGCCACAGAGAGGGCATGTAAAACAGAAATGAGCGGTGTTAGTGACCTAGGTGCTAGCAGTTTCAGTGCAGAAGAGGAAAGAGAGAATGTGTGTAGAAAATAATACAATTTCACTGTGAAGGAGTAACTGGTATTGGATGAGCACATGACGTTAAGATGTTTTTTCTTTTTTAAACTGGATGAGAATTAACCACATTTGAATATGCATAGGAATAAGCCAAGAGAGAAGTTACAACAGAGGGAGGTGGTGGGGTTCTGAGCACAGGTGGAAACTGACCTGTCTACTAGAAGCCTTACTCAGACACCCCTTCCTTCACAAGAGAAGGAAAAGTTTAGGTGCACATGTAGCTGTGTGTATAGGTTTGATGCGAGGAGCTGGAGTTCTTTCATTAGCTGAAGGAGAGGGGGTGTTGAAGATGTGAGGAGAGTGGAACAGATTTAAATACTCTGGAGAATGTCAAAGAGCTAACTGTTGAAACTCTCACTCTGCAACACTGATGGTCTAGCTGAACTTGGAGACCATGAAATCATAATGACCCCAGTCTTGTACAGTTATATCATTTTTAAATGCCTGGACCCAGCAGCCAGGAAGTTGAAGGTAAGGCAGACAACTGGTTTCATCCAGGTGGGGATGAGGGGGTTGAGGGTTACTGAAATGGTTAATGGTGATCAAAGATCAAAAGTGGAGAAGGAAAAAAACCAAAAGATCGAAGGTGGAGTCTACTAGGGTAGGGAAGGAAGAGGGTTGACAGAAAGGACGGAGAGGTCAAGGGAATGGCAGTCTTGAGGTTCAAGGACACATGTATGGGAGTATGTGTGAGAGCTGAAGAGGCATCGACGGTTGTGGTCAGAGAGTGTAAAGTCTGAATTTACCATTTCAGAGGTAGTGCGAGTCCATATGACAAGGTATATGGTGTGGTCATGAGCAGGAGTGATTGACATGAAATGGTGAAGGTTACTGGAGGTTAGCAAGAAAATGGAAAGTTGGGCTTCCCTGGTGGCGCAGTGGTTGAGAATCTGCCTGCCAAAGCAGGGGACACGGGTTCGAGCCCTGGTCTGGGAAGATCCGACATGCCCCGGAGCAACTGGGCCCGTGAGCCACAACTACTGAGCCTGCGCGTCTGGAGCCTGTGCTCCGCAACAAGAGAGGCCGCGACAGTGAGAGGCCCGCGCACCGCAATGAAGAGTGGCCCCCGCTTGCCGCAACTAGAGAAAGCCCTCGCACAGAAACGAAGACCCAACACAGCCAAAAATAAATAAATAATAAATAAATTAAAAAAAAAAAAAAAAAGAAAATGGAAAGCTAGGTTTGGCTGGGTTGTCCACCCACTTGGACACTGAGGCCACTCAGTGTGAAGGCTTTGGTAGAAGAAAGTGAACCAGGTGTTAAACCAAAGCCATATTTTCTTTGTTTGAAATCAGTTAAGAATTGGGGCACAAAAGCTGAATCAGCATTATATAGAATTAGTTTGGGGTGAAGTCATGACAGCCTCAGTTAAAGCTTTGACAGTTAAGATGGAAATAAAGGGGGCACTTGCAATCGTGGATTATTATGTTACCTGGCAGTTGACTAGATGAGCGAAGGCAGAGCGAGGGAAGAGGTGCCCTGCAAGGACCATTCAGACTTTCCCAAAGGTCACTCAGGAGTGGGGAGTGGAGAAGGGGGAGGGGGAAAGCCATCAGCTCCATTTGCCACCCAAACTGTACATCTGTTGTTGCTTCTGCCCCGAATCTTTGCCTCTGGAAAGGAGAGAGTTGGAAAAAACACTGCCCAATGGTTAAAAAAAAAAAAAAAAAAAAAATAGGGGCTATGATCCAAATGGCAGAAAACCCATTATAAATGTTTATACTGGTTCCTATTTTCTTTTACATTTTTCAGGTTTTAGTAAAGTTCAGTTTAAAAACTCAATCTTATCTTAGCCTTTGCCAATGGAGAAGATGGATTTTTTTATGTGTGCAAACTCGGCAAAAGACTAAATAAGCCGTGTAGCTCTTGGAGCTGGGATTACTATAGCACCGTCCTCTCTTATGAATGATGCATTGTCTAATTCAAGGGACAATTTGCAGGTTTTGAATCTGGATAACTAGAACCGGGAAGCAAAAAGGAGGAGACTGTTTGAAGGAGACAGGACTCAAAAGGGAACAATGTTTTGTCTAAAACGTATTGCATTTAACATACTGCATTTGAAGACCTGGCTCTCTCTAAAGTCCTATTAAGGTTGTTTCCCGGTAAATTTTTTTCTTGCAAATTAAAAGTACTACTTATGTGGGCCTTAAAGAAAGAACACTTTTATAATGCAAACAAATAATCACAATTTGTTGGGTAGATACTGGAGTAATCACTCTTTTAAAAAATAGAAATTGCTTATATTCTACAGTAAATACAGATTAGCCAAGTATCTTTTGGGTCTCATTGTAAAGTTTGAGAATGGTGGCATTTTGGGACCCAGCAAAATATTTTCCCAACTTTGTAGCTTGGGAGATAGATCTGGGTTTAAATTCTGCTTCCCACCACTTACTGACCTTTTAAATCATGAATTTCTTGGCCTGTGAAATGGGTATTATAATAGTACTTCCCTCATACTGATGTTGTGAGAAGCAAATGAGAACGTGCGTGAAGTACTCAGTGCAGAGCCTGGTACCCAGGAGTCACTCAGGTGCTCTATTAATACTAAACGATGGCGAGATGGTCCTTACACTATATCAGAGTAAATAACAAGAACAGTTTCCTTTCTCTCACCTACTGAGAGTAGAACAGGGGAGAAAAACCTGAGACTGAAAAAAACTGATGAAGCAGCAGACGGCAACAGTTGTTGCTGCTATAGTTGCTTTAAGGCAACAGTAAGGCATTCTTACTATGGGTTGCATTACTTCCATAAATTAAAAATAAGGTTCAACCTCAATTAATTAGAAGCTTTGTTCCAAAATGGTGTCTTACACTAAACTTTTAGAAAAGACAAATGACAAAAAAAATAAGTAAAAGTACAATAGATATTTATTTTTTAAAAATTCCAGGGAATGTCCCATGTCGGTAAACGGTTCCATTTCTTGTCCCTTGTATGACTACCTTCAGTTACATGAGACCTCTGCCACCACCACACCTCACTACCTTCTTGAAAATAGCAAATAGAATACTACTTTAGATGGAAAATTTTTTTATCCTAATTACCATTTATAAAAAATTCTTTTTGATACTTAAAAGAATTGTGATTTCTACACATCTTCCACAACTATTTGATATAGCTTAAACTTAATCACACATTTTTAATGAGATAATCATTTTGAAGGGAAAGAAAAAGAATGTTATTTATATAAAAATTTTGCTTTATAAAAGTGTATAAATGTCATTCTGCCAATATACTTCCTATCCCCTCCTTAGGCAGCTGTACCTGTTGACAGTCAGGTCATGAATGTTAAACATATTTTATTTCTTGGATAGAACTGTGTAGGTGACAGAAAGTATACTTTTCAGGAGTGATTCTGTTGGATATCTTTAAAGTTTCAAAGCAGCTGTTAGAGATGTTAGTATTTCATTCCAGTTCTTGCTGTGTAAGATTATCGCCACAGAGCTGAACTGATGTCTGTTTACTCAGCCACCATCAGCACCACCACCATCACCTCAATCTTAGGAATTCTCAACCGCATCCCCCCAGAGGGAGACACGTACAGTGGTGCAGCTTAGTGATAAAGAAGCCAGTCTCGGAGTACACCTTTAGACCCTTTGTTTATATCACATTATTGTGAATTCGTACAAATTTCATTTATCGTTTAAAACTGTACTATGTAACATATTATACTATTATAAAATATCCTTTTCTGTAAATGCACTGAAGATTTTCTTTGGCATTTGTTAAGCCTATTTCTAGCAATATTGCAAATGCTAACCACCAGATAGTTAGAAACTCCAAAGATGAGGTCAGTTTTCTTCATTTTCTGAAATTAGTTATTTGAGTTAATAGGAATTCTGTAGGAATACTGACCCACCTCATCTTATGTAACCTTCAAAACAGTTAAAACAGAAAAAAAGACAAACCAGCTATATAAAACAAGAATCTTTCAGTTATAAAACTGCTGAAAGATTGAGTCAGCTAATCTATGAAATTATGCAAGATAAAGCTGAAATAGCTGTTTTTTTTTTTTAAACAATTAAACCGGTTCTTTTTTCCCCTAAGGTTATAAGAAAATGGAAAATCTCCCTTTAAATCATGCAGAGATTTAAGTCAACACTTATCTATCTTTTCTAAGAAACTAAAATGTCTCTTATCTTACAGTTATAAATATTCATAACACGCAAACTCTTTTCTGTGGCCAGTTTTTTATGCCTTTGAGACTAGACTGTATGGTACTATTTAGCCAGGATGTATTATAATGCTGAATTATGTATAAAATATTATTTCTGGTATTTGTCCATCTTCTATTGAAGTGCCATTATTATTGCCAGGGGAACTAAAAAAGAAAAAAACAGTCTTGCTAGCAGTAGGTGTTTCATGCACTACTTTCTTCAGTCCTTTTGTGCCATAGTGGGAATCTGGACCCTAAATGAGAACAAAAGGTTCATTAGTAATTTTCATTTAATAAGCACTCAATTTAATGTGGTATTTTAATTATATTACCGATCTACTGTATTTCGTTATAGCTCTTGTATAAAAATTTATGCCAAATCATTTAAGGAAAAATGTAGTTTTTGCTACAAGCTAATTCATGACTAAAAATACTGAATGTAGAGCTCAGCTACCAGAGGACAGTGAAATGGTTTTAAGGAGATAATTGTCTTATTTTATCTTCTGTCAAACTTCCAATCTCCTACTCAAACACAGGGCTATTTCTTATGAAGAACTATTTCTTTCACAGCAGAGCTCTGCTGAGGCACTGCTCTTCTCAAAGCAGTGGAATATTTTAGCTCCCACCTTCCTACCTTCCCTGCTTCCGGCAAGGCTGTACTGTTAGTGACTCTCAGCTTCTACTGAAACATGCTCTCTGTAACATGCAAGAGGAGACCGCGGGCCCCGCCAGCTCACCACCTGGAACATTCAGGAAGACTCTTACTTTGAGCGTTGCGCATGCTGTGTAGCACACGTTGGGTAGGATCTCTATGGGTTCTTTGAACATGACCCTGAATGTGTTAGCAGTCCCATCACAACTAAATCCAGTATCATTTTGTCCCAGGGTTTGTTTTTTTTCATATTCAATGATCTGTAATTTTTAAAAGAGAAATTAAAGTTAAAACAAAGTTTCGCAGAAGAGAGTATGAAGCCCTTCAGCACAGCAGAATAGACTACTACATCTCTCTGCTGTAATTTTTCTCTACTGTCTCTAACCACCAAAGATGGCTTTAAACACGCTGTCAGAAAATGCATTTACCGCAGTAAGGATGGGGAGGATGTTAGATAACTGGGCCTTGGCTGCAGGAGAGAGGAGCTTCTAAAAAAGACACATGGCTTGGGAACTGGTGTTTTAGACTGTGTGGATTTTAGATACCTGAGGGAAATGAGCCTTTACTCCTTGCTAGCCTATGTCTTGTCGCTGGGAAATTCCTGTAGCATTTCCTATGTGGATATTCAAAATATGAAAATTCCGTCATTTCGATTTAGTTCCATAATCTGTGCCAGGCACTGAGGGGCACCCTCAGGGAGCTTCTAGTCATTAGAGAAGACAAGTAAACAATGACAATTCAGTACAGCACCTGCAGTAGAGAGCTATGCATAAGATGAAGTGGAGGAGGAGAGGAAAAACTGATTTTGTCACGAAGTGGGGAGGCTCCACAGAAGAGAGTTTTAAAAGCTCAACTCAGAGGTTACCAGGTTATAAGGGAAAAGTCTTCATGCAAGGGAACAGTATGTGTGGAGGCCAAGGCTCACAAAGCCATCTTTTTGCATACATCAGGTAAAAACGGTAAGAGTAAAACAGGCTAAACCAGTACATGCAGCGAGAGATCAGGACAGTGGCCACCTCAGGTGGGATAGTGACCAGAAAAGATCACAGGGGGATGTCTGGAGTGCTGTAATACCCTGTTCCTTGATCAGGCTGCTGGTTACACAAGTGTGTTCACAGTTTATGAAAAGGGAGCCATACGTACCACTTACGTCTACTTTTCTGTATGTACAGTCGGCCCCCTGTATACGCGTATGGAGAACCTGTGGATGTGGAGGATTGACTGTACTACGTCATTTTATATAAGTAGGGCTTTGAGCATCTGTGGATTTTGGTATCCACAGGGGGTCCTAGAACCAATCCCCTGCAGATACTGAGGGACTATAGTATATCACAGTTCAATTAAAAAAAAAAAAAAAGACATGATGGTGCCCTGGAATAAAGTAGTAAGACATAGGATTTCGTTGTGGCAGTGTAATCTAGAGTAAACCACTTCACTTCTCCAAGCCTCAGTTTTATCTTTTATTTTGGGAAAAAAACTTGTTTGCCTTCTTCCTAAGGCTACTGTGAGACTCAAATTATACAACTACAGCAACAACGACAGCAACAGACTATGTTCCAAACACTTTACATGCATCATCTCAACCGGTCCTCACAAAAACATAATGGAGGTACCACTACTGTCAAAGTAAACAAGGACACTGTGGCTCAGAGAGGTTACCTAATTTGCCCCCAGTCACACCCTGGAGATGGTAGAGCTGAGATTCAAACCCAGGCAGGTCTATCTGGTAGTGTTATCTAGAGGGTGCATGAGACTAGCCACTGGGCGGAAGAAAATAGAGAAGTCCTACTTCTATTCATTTTATATTTTATCATTTTAATATACCTATAACCCCGATGCCCTCCCTCAGACTGTACACAAGGAATCTGGTGTCTCATGTAATACGTGAGGGGCGCTGAAGGAAGACAGGGGTTCCACAACTGAAGAGAATGACTGTGGGGCCCTCACTCCTTCCCAGGCCTGCAGATTATACAGCCTGCTTAAGTGGGCTTATGGATCCTATGGATAGGATCTTAACAATATATAAAGTAAAACGGGGAGTGATCATGAAAATCTTTTATACCCGAGAGGTCTGCTGTGGTTTTTTGGCATTAAAAATTATAGAAACAAAATTTCCTAACCTTTAAAATCTTTCAAATAAACAATTTCAGTGGCTTTTGACCCTATTTATTAAAAATATTAAAACAAACTTTCTAATTGGTTTATAAGAGCAAGGAATTGACATGAATGATTTAATTTATAGCTGAATTTCACTATAAACGTTAGGGGATAGAATTTAAAAATGAGCATGATTTCATTAGCACAGCCAATAAAGCAATTCTTCCATTTGGAACAAGGTGTCTTTGTGAGGTAGTGAAGTATCTTTTTTGGCTGTCATCAGACCAGATCTTTATTTTTGTCTGTGTAGGGTCCTCCTTGCTGCACACGGGCTTTCTCTAGTTGCGGCGAGCAGGGGCTACTCTTCATTGCAGTACGCGGGCTGCTCATTGCGGTGGCTTGTCTTTGTTGCGGAACACAGGCTCTAAGCACGAGGGCTTCAGTAGTTGTGGCATGCAGGCTCAGTAGTTGTGGCACACGGGCTTAGTTGCTCCACGGCATGTGGGATCTTCCTGGACCAGGGCTTGAACCCGTGTTCCCTGCACTGGCAGGCAGATTCTGAACCACCGCGCCACCAGGTAAGTCCCCAGACCAGACCAGATCTTTGAATTGTTGTGTATCTTGAAAGTCAATGATGCATTTTGATCACAAAGTTCACCAATGTTTTTACTATTAAAAATAGTATATTAATTAACATTTTAGAGAGAGCAGTTTTTTCAGCTGAAAGAAGTCTGAAACATTGTTTACTTCCTTTTTTCATTTCTATTTTTGTGTTTTAATTTATGTATAATATAAAATAAGTATAGTATTGCATAGGTATATGTGTATAGTAAATAAAAGTACAATGTAGATGTGTTTCAAAAATAATTTTACTAACTGGGATGTGCAATCAAAAGACGGGAATAAAGACACAGACCTAATAGAGAATGGACTTGAGGATATGGGGAGGGGGAGGGGTGAGATGTGACAGGGTGAGAGAGTGTCATGGACATATATACACTACCAAATGTAAAATAGATAGCTAGTGGGAAGCAGCTGCATAGCACAGGGAGATCAGCTTGGTGCTTTGTGACCACCTAGAGGGGTGGGATAGGGAGGGTGGGAGGCAGGAAGATGCAAGAGGGAAGAGATATGGGAACATATGTATATGTATAACTGATTCACTTTGTTATAAAGCAGAAACTAACACACCATTGTAAAGCAATTATACTTCAATAAAGATGTTTAAAAAAAAAAAAAAGTGTGGAGAACACTGGTTGACTGAAAGGGAAGGAGAGAGGTGCTTCACTTTCTTCGAGATTAAGTAATCGTGCCGTATCTGAAAGAACTGAGGTGGAGCAGATCTAAGAATGGGGCAGGGTATGGTCAGACAATCAGAAATCAGAGGTGTTACCAGTAGTTATAGGAAATTAGACAGTTTCAAGCCCTAGAGTTCAAAGTACCGTGAAAAAAGCAGGCGGGTGTTTTGAGACAGTCAGTACACAGCAGGAAGAACTAATAGAAGGGTTTCCTGGACAAAGGAGAGCTCCTTAAATGTTAATGCTTCTGTTAAGGACCCCAGGACCTCAATTTTCTGAAACTACTCTTTTTAGATCAATTGTAAAATGGAACCCTCTAGGCTTAACATACTAATAGGCTTTCTGATGCCTGTGATAATTATACTGAAATTTGGATTTTGCCGAAACAATATCTTACCGTAAAATGACACCTGTTATATATTTCAGATGGTATACAGTGGGCAAAAAAAAGTGTACCTGTATATTCACTTGATAATCCGTGGGACCATGAATAGATCCATATAAACCAAATCCGACTATAGAGATTCTTCTATTAACTGTGAACCTGAGAGAATGAGGCCAAATATAAAATAACATACATAATTCAGTAAGCATTCATACTCCAAAGGCTTATACATTTTTAAGTGTTACTCAAAACATCTAATTTTGCTCATAATAAAGAAAACTATCAAAAATTAAACATCCTTGGAAATGTCATCTGCTCACCAAAAAACTCTTGCTAGAGTAACTTATTGGGAACTTAAGTAGAATCTGTTTTCTGTACTGTACATTTTTGAGCCAAGCAATTTATTTAACCTAAATACCCACTTTTGTTGTAATGATAATTTTAGTCCAAATCTGTCTGCACATCTCCTTCATGACGAGAGATGTGTCAGCCATCAGACCTGATGTGCAGCGTCCCAAACTCTGACAATTCTTCAGCTCGATGAATACTTACTGGGCCTGGCACTGGGGAAATAATGGTCAACAAGACAGTCTCTGCCCCTACTGCACTTATAGCCTAATGGAGGACACTGATAATAAATAAGTAAACAAAGGGATAAATCATTAATTATAAATTGTGATAAGAGTTGTGAAGGAAGCAGGCTGCTGTAACAGAGTTGGTGGTGTAGGTCTGGGGACAGGACCTAAGTTACACAGGTGGATCAGAATGAGATTTCACACTAGAACAATTAGCAGATCCAGTCTAGTCACCATAGTTAAGAAATAGACCCACCTTACTCCATTTTATAAATGTATAAAAACTAGCATCAAGCACAAATGGCACTAAATGACTGTATAATAAGAGATAATCTATAATATAAAGCAGTTATCCTCAACATTTCATACTTTAAGAACTGAAGTAACAAGTTCAAGTTTTATTATTATTACTACCATACCATTACCACTTTATGAGCACTTCCTGTGCCAGGCACCGAGCTTCAGTTCTTTACATAAATTATTTCCTTTAGTCATCATAACAGCTCTATAAACTGAGTAACACAGTATGATTTTTATCATCCTGTTTTTATAGCTGAAGAAACTGAGGTTCAGAGAAATTAACTTGCCTGGATCAAAATGTGTAGCAGAGCTGGGACACAACCCCAGGTCTGCATGGATCAAAAGGTCACACTCTTAATCACTATGTTAAACTCCCAGTATGAGGATCACCTTAAAATTGTTTAAATATATTATTTATAATATAATTTTTTATTATAAAAAAGCAATATATTCTCTTTAAAAAAAGTTAGAAAATGTGGCTAAGCAAACAAGAGGAAAAATTTAAAGCATCTCTAAATCTACCATCTAGAGACAACTTCATTTTCAATTTGGTGCACTTCCTTTTCAGACTTTTAGTTCTGTTTTTAAACAATAGAAAAACAGACTTTCTTCTATGAACATATATGTATTATTTTAAAAACCATGTCAGAATATATATATTTTTGTAACGTCATGTAAAAAGGTAAAAAACTACTACTGATTCATTATATTTAAACAATTCCTACTTGTTAAATAATCTAGGTTATTTGCAATTTTTGTTATTATATAACAATGCCATGATGAACAATCTTATAGCTAAATCATTTCACAGTGCCTTCATTATTTCCTAGAATAAATTCCTGGAAGTAGATTTTCTGGGGAAAATGAAAGGCATATTCTTAAGGCCTTAGATGAACTTTATCAAATTGCTTTCTGGGAAGATTATACAACTTTACACCCAACAAGGAATGAAGATCATTTCTATCTCACTCTCAACAACCACAAGTATCTTCATTTCTTTTTGCTGTTGAGAAACTGATAATTGACAAATTCTATTTATATTTGATTACTGAGTTAACACATTTGCTCATATGCTTACTATCTACTGGATTTTCTCTTTAATGAAAAACCCACTCACGTTCTTTTCCCATTTTTCTCTGCTGATGAGTGTCTTTGTCATGTGGATTCGAAAGACCATGTTATATAGTTATTATATGCTCTGTCAGTAACATCCGTTACAAAAACTTTCCTATTTGTCATTTATCTTTTAACTTTATGGTGGTTTTGGATGTAACATTTTGAATTATTTGTAGTCAAATTATGATCTATGCCAAGTTCAGAGAGGCCTATCTCATCCTCATAATAAATAAACATTCTGTTCCAGCACTTTCACGGTTTCCTTTCTTTTAACGTTAAAATTATAATTTATACAAATATTGGAAGATGGCATCAGTAAAGATCTAACTTTATTTTCCCAGTGGTTAATCCTTCCTCACATTCTAAATGTTCATTTACATTAGGTTAGTTTCTGAACTCTGTAGTATGTTCCGTATAACATTCTATAATAGCTTTACAATATTTTTCATATTTGATTAATACCACTCTTTTAAAAAAGAAACCTTTACTTTTTTTTTTTTAATTTTTATTTTTGGCTGCGTTGGGTCTTCGTTGCTGTGCACGGGCTCCCTCTACTTGTGTTGAGTGGGGGCTACTCTTCGCTGCGGTGCGTGGGCCTCCCATTGCGGTGGCCTCTCCCGTTGTGGAGCGCGGGCTCTAGGCGCGCGGGCCTCAGCAGCTGTGGCACGCGGGCTCAGCAGTGGTGGCACGCGGGCTCTAGAGCACAGGCTCAGTAGCTGTGGCTCACGGGCCTAGTTGCTCCGCGGCATGTGGGATCTTCCCAGACCAGGGCCCGAACCCATGTCCTCTGCATTAGCAGGCAGATTCTCAACCACTGCGCCACCAGGGAAGCCCCAGAAACCTTTACTTTTGCAGATTAATTAGAGAATAATTTTGCCAACCCACTCCTCCCTACCAAAAACATATGACTTCTACAAGGAATTGCCTAACTCAGAAAGGTTAGTTTGGAAAGACACTGTCTGATTCCAGTCGAAGTTCTCCAGTTCTTTATAAAGATACCATACTGTACATTTCCTATAGGATTTACCCCTGCTACTTTATGTTATTTGTTACTATTGCAAGTGGGGTCCGTTTTTACTCACCATTTTAACTGAAAATTCAAACATTAATTTTTTTTTTTTTTTTTTTTGCTGCATTGCGCGGCTTGCGGGATCTTAGTTCCCCAACCAGGCATTGAACCCGGGCCACCGCCCTGAAAGTGCCAAGTCCTAACCACTGGACCGCCAGGGAATTCCCTAAAATTTTTTTATTGTGGCAAAATATATAACAAAATGTACCATCTTAAGCATTTTAAAGTGCACAATTCAGTGGCATTAAGTAATTCACACTGTTGTTAACCATCAACACCACCCATCTCTGTAACTGAATTTTAATGACACAGGAACATCACTGGTTTTTGCACATACGTTTTATAAGTTGCCACTACTCTTTTTTTATTGGTTCTAATAGATTTTTACTGATCCTGAGGCTGTCTGGGTGGACTAGTTGTTCTCAAAAGGAGTTCTATGCCCAAGGAGGCAGGCTCTGTTTTCACAAAGGATATGAAGCACCACTGACAGGGAGCCAGGGACACCAGATTTACTGCAATACTTAGGAAAGTCTCCCAAAACAAAGAATCCCAACCAACTTTCAAGTGTCCTGTCAATTCATGTAGATGAAAAACCTGTTTTTAACTATGAGACTTGAACTTAATCCCTTTTTATTAATAAACCAAGATTTTCACAGCAATTTTAATATTCACTGACTTTTACAAGAGGTGACTACTATACAAATCGAGGAATTACCATACAGTCATTTCTCATTATTTGTGGTAGTTATATTTTATAGTTGGCGCAAACACAGAATTAGCAAATACTAAACCACTGCTCTTAAGGGGAATGTGTACACACACACACACACACACACACACACACTCACACACCACTCATGTGGATTCTAATCTTAAATCCTAAGAATGACTCATTCTAGTATATTCCATTTTCTGTGTTTCACAAAAGAGAAATGGAATTAAGGAGTGTTATAAGTGACTTGCCTGAGGCCACCCCACGAACAGATGCCAGAGCTGGGATTCAAACTGTCCAATGGCCACAGAGCTGTAGTGTCCTGCACTGCACTGCCCCCTACCATCTCCATCTCTGTATGAGCGCTGAAATAAGAAGGTAGAGCATCCTCCTTGTTTGATCTTACACAGAAGCATGCTCCCAGGCAACTAAAATCTCTCCTGTGAATGACTAAGAAAGCGCTGCTGGTATTGATTTGGGGGTTATAATTAAATTCTAGCGAGTAGATGAGTTCTCTACTCATCTACTCATATGGAAACTGGATAAACAGGATGGACCGTACTTTGCTTTATTTGAAACTTTTAAAGAAAACGACAAAATTGGCAGCAGTGCTGCTCATGGTATTTGGGACATGAGTATAATACACCTGTTCCCTGCACCTACAGCTGTCTCAGTGTGCTGGTGCGTACAGGTACTATCTCTGATTGCTTGTTTGTCTTCCGGTGCTGCCCAAGTGTCTACATATTGAAGTACACATTTGATTTTACTATCAGTTACATTTACTGTCCTTTACATTACAACTAGGCCATTATATCATTTTAAAAAAATGAAGCACATTATCTATGAATTTCATTTCAGGTTAATAAAGAGGGAATACAAAATATTTATTACAAAAAAGGGAGAACTAGGTCTGATGGAGTGAAGAACTACTAATATAGACGTTATCTGCAAAAAATGAAAAACACCTCTTCCTCTCCAATATTTCTTTTTGTTTGTTTATATTGAAGTATAGTTGATTTACAACGTTGTATTAATTACCTATATTTCTTTATCTTTATACCTGCATCAATCAGAGTTTTAAGAACACTACTGAAAAATAGCAAGGTTACCAGGCATCCCTATCTTGAGGTTTCAATAGTCTATCATGTTAAAGAAGTATTCTTCTTAGACCTAGCCTATTAATGGTTATATCTGGATCGAGGGTAAACTTTTATCAAAAGTCTTTTTGACATCTATCAAAATAAATTTTTTTTCTTTGATCTGCTACCGTGGTGAATTATAGTAATATATTTCCTAGTATTGCGCCATTCTTTCAATTTCCAAACAAACTCTCATCTGCCTTTTTTTTTTTTTGCACTCCTTTTGCATTGATGGACGTTATTAGGAATAGCCTTACAAAACTCAGTTGGATGGATGTTATTTTAAATGATGTCATTGCACTGCTCAGTGTCCCCTTTCTAAGAAACCACAGGAGAAACTTCTCTTAAGTCTCTGTATCTGAAATAGCCACCCTTCTCCTGAGCAATATGTGTACTTTTCATGTGATAAACTGTTCAATTTCTGTAACTTTATAGCTTTAGAACCAAACGTAAGATGTCAGAACATGGATCTTGCATATTTATCTCCACTGGATGTATTTTTCCGACCCTGATTTATCACTTTTTATAAAAAATTGGACTATAGTTTATTTATATCTATTTGCTGTTATAGTATTATTCTTTTAAGGTACTGCTAGATTCAATACACTATTTTATTTCTTTTCTATATAAGTGAGATTGACCTAGAAAATTTTTTGCCTTGTCAGATTCCTGTATAAGGATTATGCTTCTTTCAATAATTAACCAAAAAGTATTTTCTTCTTTGAATGTTCAACGAAACAAACTGTTCCCTGAATGTTTGATAAAACTCACCTGTCAAAACCACCTTGTGAAGGGACAGTTCTTTGATAACTTTTAATTTCTTCCATGGTAATTGGTCTATTCAGGCTTTCTTCTTCAGTCAATTTTGATAATTTATATTTGCCTATAAAATGATCCATTCCATCAAGATGTTCAATTTATTAGCACAGAGTAAACCCAGAATTAAAATTAAAATGTCCTCAGAATATTATTATATTCCCATTATTATCTGTAGATGTAAGTATGTTTTCTTTATTACCTTTGCCAGAGGTCTGCTTATTTTATTGGTCTTTTTCAGGAACCAGCTTATATTTAACAATTCTACTATTTTTAATTCATTAATTTCTACATTTACCTATTTCCTTTCTCTTTTCATATGGTTCTTTTGCTATTCATTTTCTAGCTTCTTGGGTTAATGCTGAAATCATTTATTTCTACTCTAATTTATTTAATAAAAGTAGTTAATTATTGCTAATTCTCTGTGTGACACTTTGGCCTCATCCCGTAAGTTCTCACATATAGTATTCTCATTGTGAATTATTACTAAATAGTCTACAAATACATTTTTATTTCCATTTTAACCCAATATTTGTAAGAGTCCTCTCCCTCTTGGAGTTCTAGTTTTAAACAAACTTCTTGTTAGTTTCTAGTTTTATACCAAAGTGCTATTAATATTAAATAAATGAAAATCCAAAAGGCATGTTTTATGAAAACAGGTACATATTCTATTTTGACATTTAACCTAAAGAAACACGGTAGAGCAAATATAAATTCCAAAAGGATTATATGCATGCATCTTTTTAAATTAAAAAAAAATTTTCCCATTCAAAGTTCTTATAAATGTATACTGAGATACTTTCCATGCAACATCTATGCAAATAAAAATCTCACACTAAACCAAGTAAGAGTAAATGTATTAAATTATAGCCCTGAGACTGTAAAAATAGTGTTTGATCAATTAAGGTCTAGACTTCAGCTCACCAGCAGTGGCAATCCAAACAAAACTCACAAAATAGAAGGCCCAAGTCAATCCTTTCTTACTCTACTTGTTTCCTAAGAGATTCCCTCACTCATAATTCAGTGGAGAGACCAGTAAGCCTCACTGACTTCTTGACTGTTGTATCAAGTTAGAAATGTATTAAACAAAGTATAAAATAAAATGTGGTTAATTATCTCCCACAATATGAACATAAAAGCCAAATGCGAGCCGCTGCCCCTCCCCACCCCACCCCCAAATCTACAATATGCAGATACCTGATTCGATCACTCGTTCCACTGTAACCCCACCGGCTCTCTACTTGCTGGAATCTATTGATGCAGCATTCCTTTCCTCTGAGGCAGCATCTTGGTCGATCAATGTATTCAACTCGGGGCTTAGGATTGACAGTAAAATGAAGAAAGAGGTTTACCACTTCACGATCTGACAGAATTCCAGACTGAGCAGGACCTGCGGAAATAAAAACATAAACCTCAATAAAAGTAACTTCACTGCAATTCCTAACTTTGTAATTCTCCCCATAATAATGTGAATTCAAATGTGAAAGACGTAAAGTAACAATGAGGTAGAAAAATCTCAGCATATATAATTTTAGCATATATTTAAAAGTTTTACTAAATTCATCCGAGGTTAACCTAATATGTAAGTGTTAAAATCATTAATAAATCAAAGCTTAGATGAAACCCTGAGATCACAGAAAGATCCCTGGATTTTTCTATCCATTCGCCCTGAGTATTCTGTTTCCCAGAAAGAGGAGAGTTGGAGAAGTGCTTACAGTGGCAGCCAGAGCTATCGTTACCTCTCCATTCCCCATCTGTCTGAGGCTGTAATCAAACAATGGAATATTTAGAGGTAGAAATAGATGGCACAGTGCTTTCATTGTGGGATTTTGAAATTAGCAGAGGTCAGGAGCTAAGATTGGAAGAGCTGTGGAAGCAGCATATCACATGCTATAGTTTTCTCATTCACTGTTTCTGGGAAGAGAAAATTCCAAACAGCTTAAATTTAACCAGGAATAAATGCTATTCCTCATAAAAGATGCCAGGAGATTCCTTCCAAGGCTGGTAAAAACAATCTAAATAAGAGACTGCAAAACACTAGAAATTTGGTTTAGGAAGCTATAAATCAGATTTTAACATAAAACACCCTAATTTTTAATATAAATTTTTAGAATATCACACACAAAATTTATCAACCTGCCAGACCTGGCCCCGTGGTTCATTTGCAATCTCTGGATAAGTAAAGATTGTAAAGAAGAAAAAATACAATTACAAACTTAAAACATGCATTTTAGAGAAAAAAAAAAGAACAGAACATAACTGGAACTGCATAAGATCAGAAGAGAGATGGGGGTGAAAACTCATGTATCTTTCTCAGAATGACAAATAAGACAAAAGAATTAAAATGTTTAAGGTGATTAAAATGGATGATAAAAAGCAGAGACCAACATACAGGTAACTAGTGTTCCTGAAGAACTAACAATAAGAAATAGGATGATGCAATAATTCAAGACTACAGGTATACCTCGCTTTATTATGCTTCGCAGATACATTTTTTACAAATTGAAGGTTTGTGGCAACCCTGCATCAACAAGTCTGTTGCTGTCATTTTTCAACTGCATTTGCTCACTTTGTGTCTCTGTGTCACATTTTGGTAATTCTCTCAATAGTTTAAACTTTTTCATTATTACTATACTTGTTATGATGATCTGTGATCAGTGACCTCTGATGTTACTACTGTAATAGTTTTGAGCCCCATGAACCACACCCATAAGACAGCGAACTTAATTGATAAATGTTGTGTGTGTTCTGACTGCTCCACTGATCAGCCGTTCCCCATCTCTCTCTGTCTCCTCCTGAGACACAACAGTATTGAAATTAGGCCAATTAACAACCCTATAGTTGGGCTTCCCTGGTGGCACAGTGGTTAAGAATCTGCCTGCCAAGGCAGGGGACACAGGTTTGAGCCCTGGTCTGGGAAGATCCCACATACCACATACCACAGAGCAACTAAGCCCGTGCACCACAACTACTGAGCCTGCACTCTAAAGCCCGCAAGCTACAACTACTGAGCCTGCGTGCCACAACTACTGAAGCCTGCGCGCCTAGAGCCCATGCTTCTCAACAAGAGAAGCCACCACAATGAGAAGCCCGTGCAGCGCAATGAAGAGTAGCCCCCGCTCGCTGCAACTAGAGAAAGCCCGCGCGCAGCAACGAAGACCCAACGCAGCCAAAAATAAAATAAATAAATTTACTAAAAAAAATGAAAACAACAGCCCTATAGTGGCCTCTTAAGTGTTCAAGTGAAAGAACAGTCAAACATCTCTCCCTTTAAATCAAAAGCAGAAATGATTATGCTGAGTAAGAAGGCATGTCAAAAGCTAGGTCTCTTGCACCAAACAGTAGCCAAGTTGTGAATGCAAAGGAAGAGTTCCTGAAGGAAATTAAATGTGCTACTCCAGTGAACACATAAATAATAAGAAAGCGAAAACAGCCTTAATGCTGATATGGAGAAAGTCTGAGTGGTTTGGATAGAAGATCAAACCAGCCACAACATTCCCTTAAAACAAAGACTAATACAGAGCAAGGCCCTAACGCTCTTCAATTCTATGAAGGCTGAAAGAGATGAGGAGGCTACAGAAGAAAAGTCTGAAGCTAACAGAAGGTGGTTCAGGAGGTTTAAGGAAAGAAGCTACCTCTGTGACATAAAAGGGCACGGTGAAGCAACAAGTGCTGATGTAGACGCTAGAACAAGTTATCCAGAAGATCTGGCTAAGATAATTAATGAAAGTGGCTACATGAAACAACAGATATTCAATGTAGACAAGTGTCGACAAATAGCCTTCTACTGGAAGAAGATGCCATTTAGGACTTTGATAGTTAGAGAGGAGAAGTCAATGCCCGGCTTTAAAGCTTCAAAGGACAGCCTGACACTCTTGTTAGGGGCTAATGTAGCTGGTGACTTTAAGTTGGAGCCAATGCTCATTCACCATTCTGAAAATCCTAGGGCCCTTTAGAATTATGCTAAATCTACTCTGTGTTACAAATGGAACAACAAAGCCTGGATGACAGCACATTTGCTGACAACATGGTTGACTGAATATTTTAAGCCCACTGTTGAGACCTACTGCTCAGAAAAAAAGATTCTTTTCAAAATATTGTTCCTTGACGATGTACCTGGTCATCCAAGAGCACTCATGAAGATGTACAGTTGTTTTCATGACTGCTAACAGGACATCCATTCCATAACCCATGGATCAAAGAGTAATTTAGACTTTCAAGCCTTATTATTTAAGAAGAACATTTTGTAAGGCTATAGCTACCATAGACAGTAGCGATTCCTCTGAATCGCTATTTGCATAGCGATTTGCATCTGGGCAAAAAGTAAACTGAAAACCTGGAAAGGAGTCACCATTCTGGATGCCATTAAAAACATCCACGATTCATGGAACGAGTTCAAAATATCAATATTAAAGAGAGTTCGGAGGAAGTAAACTGTAACCCTCATGCATGACTTTGAGGGGGTCAAAGACTTCAGTGGAGGAAGTAACTGCAGATGTGGTGGAAATAGCAAGAGAACTAAAATTAGAAGTGGAGCCTGAAGATGTGACTGAATTGCTGCAATCTCATGATAAAACTTGAACAGATGAGGAGGTGCTTCTACAGATGAGCAAAGAAAGTGGTTTCTTGAGACAGAACCTCCTCCTGTTGAAGATGCTGTGAAGACTGTTGACATGACAACAAAGGATTTACAATATTACATAAACTTAATTGATAAAGCAGTGGCAGGGTGAGAGAGGACTAACTCCAATTTTGAAAGAAGTTTTACTGTGGGTAAAATGCTATCAAACAGCATTGCCTGCTACACAGAAATGGTTCCTGAAAGAGTCAATCACTGTGGCAAACTTCATTATTATCTTATTTTAAGAAACTGCCACAGGACTTCCCTGGTGGCGCAGTGGTTAAGAATCCACCTACCAATGCAGGGGACACGGGTTTGAGCCCTGGTCCGGGAAGATCCCACATGCCGCAGAGCAACTAAGCCCGCATGCCGCAACTACTGAGCCCGCGTGCCACAACTACTGAAGCCCGCGCGCCTAGAGCCCATGCTCTGCAACAAGAGAAGCCACCGCAATGAGAAGCCTGTGCACCGCAACAAAGAGTAGCCCCTGCTCACCGCAGCTAGAGAAAGCCTGCGCATAGCAGCGAAGACCCAACGCAGCCAAAAATTTTAAAAAGTGAAAATAAAAAAAAAGAAAGAAGTTGCCACAGCCACATTAACCTTCAGCAACCACCACCCTGACCAGTCAGCAGCCGTCAACATCGAGGCAAGACCCTCCACCAGCAAAAAGATTAGGACTCGCTGAAGGCTCAGATGTTAGTTAGCATTCTTTAGCAATACAGTCTTTTTAAATTAAGGTATGTACTTTGTTTTTTTTAGACATAATGCTATTGTACTTAACAGACTATAATATAGTGTAAACATAACTTTTATGTGCATTGGGAAACCAAAAAATTTGTATGGCTCACTTTATTGCGATATTCAATTTATTGTTGTGGTCTGCAACACACAATATCGCCAAGGTACGCCTGTATAATAAAATTTCCTTAGTTGAAAAAAGAAGTCTTCAGATCATGAAAAACGTTCTCAGATATATACCATATATCTATTTAAAGAAAGTAATCAAGAATAAAGTCAACAAATGAGTGAATCAAAATAAAGAATTCAAGAAGGTGTATAATAAAAGAACTGGTGATAAACACTAAATCCAATACAACCTATAATTAAGTCTAATATAGTTGTGTTTTTGTAGTATGTTATGTGGGTGCATAATCAGTTACCATAAAGTGGGCTGGAAAGGTTGAAAGGATGGAACACCATGCTAACATTCTTATCTTAAATAGGGAAGGTCAATAAATATCGTTTTATTATGCAATGAATTAAGAAAATTGGAGGGGAAAAAGTAAATGCAGAATTTATTATTTCCTAATCTCTATACAGAAAACACACACACACACACACACACTCAACAGCAAAATAGAGAACATAAGGGGAGCTCTCCCTAAAACATTTTTGAAAAATATTAATACAGAAATAATATGCATAACAGAAAAGAACATACATAACAGCAAAAAAAGAAACATTATTTGACTACATAAAAATATTAAGAAGTCTGTAGGATGGAATAGCCTACGTCAGAGAACAACTATAGATGAAACAGTACATAAAATAGCTATTTCATGTTAACAGAGAACAGTTGAGGCAGTCAGTGCTTGAGAAGGGAAATGTATTGAGATGAAGCCCTATATTTGTCACCACTTTTCCCCTTGGGATATTTGCTGATTTGCTTCACAGGGCATAAATGCCACGCAGAAACTGGCAACCTAGAAACTGTGGTAGTCCTCAACTGACTGAAGAGACAAAAACTGTAATTCAAAGCTACCAAGGCAGCCAGACAATGACCCGGAAGAGAATACTTAATAGACAAACAAGACCAATATTTTGTGCATAATTTCTCCTTGAAGTATTTGTCAACTCCTGGGCTTCCCCGGTGGCGCAGTGGTTAAGAATCCGCCTGCCAATACAGGGGACACAGGTTCGATCCCTGGTCCGGGAAGATCCCACATGCTGTGGAGCAACTAAGCCCGTGTGCCACAACTACTGAGCCCGTGTGCTGCAACTACTGAAGCCCACGCGCCTAGAGCCCGTGCTCTGCAACAAGAGAAGCCACCACAATGAGAAGCCCCACGCACCGCGACGAAGAGCAGCCCCCGCTGGCCGCAACCAGAGAAAAGCCTGCGCACAGCAACAAAGACCCAACAAAGGCCCAACGCAGCCAAAAATAAAATTAAAAAAAAGTATTTGTCAATTCCTAAGCTATGCACAAGCAAGAGAAAACTATGAGACCAAAAAACCAAGCAGAAAGGAGCTGCTAAGAGACTAAAGAGTTAAACAGAAATTTCTGTCTTAAAGCTAGGGAGAAAAATTCCCAAATATTTGAAAATTAAGCTATATACTTATAAGGCCGTGGGTCAAGAAAAAAATTACCATGAAAATTAGAAAATATTTTTTATTGAATGACAATGAAAATACAACATATCAAAACTTGTGGGGGAAAAAAAAGATGCTTAGAGGGAAAACTATAGACTTAAATGTATACACACAAAAAAATAAAGTTGAAAGTCGCTGTTTTGAGTATTTATCTCAAAAAATCATAATGACTAAGTAAATAACCCCCAGAAAATTAAAATTAGAGGAAGGAAATAATAAAGAAAAAAGCAGAAATCAATGAAACGGAAAACACATACACAATAGAGAAAATTAATAAAGCCAGAAGTTAGTTCTTGGAAAAAAATTAATAAAATGCATAAACTCCTAGGCAAGGCTGATTAAAGGCACAAGATACCAATATCAGAAATGAAATAGGGGACATAATTTAGATTTCACAAACATAGAGATAATAAAAGGATGTTATGAAATTCATGTTAACAAATTAAAGGTCTAGATGAAACTGTTACAAAACGAAAGAGAAAATCTGAAAAGTCCTACTCTACTCAAGAAATTGAATCTCTAATTAAAAACCTTCCACAAAGAAAACACTAGATCCAGACAGCTTCACTGGTGAATTCCCGTAAACATTTAAGGAAAAATAGCACCAATTTTACATAAACTCTTGAATACAGAAAAAAGAAATATTCCTAACTTTTGTATGAGACCAGCATAACCTTGATAATCAAAATCTGACAATTTCATTACAAGAAAGGAAAAATTATAGCCTAATTTCTCTCATGAAGTAGTCCTAAAAATATTTTTTAAATCTGGCAAATTGGATCTAGTAATATATAAAAAGAATAATGCATGACAACCAAGTCTGGTTTATGTAAGAAATCCAAAGTTTTAACTTGGAAAATCAATCAATGCTGTATTAAGCTATACTAAGAGAATAAAGGGGAAAACTGTATCATTATCTCAAAAGAAGAGAAACATTTGGTAAAATTCATGATAAAACTCTTAGAAGACTAGTAATAGAAGGAAACTTCCTTAATCCAATAAAGAGTATCTACAAAAAATTTACAGCAAGCATACTCTGTGGGGAAATACTGAAAGCTTTCTGCCTAAGACTAGAATAATTCAAGGATGTTCACTATCCATACTTCTTAATATGCTCAAGGTCCTCGGTCATACAATACGGCAAGAAAAAGAAATGTCTAGGGATTAGAAAGGAAGAAATAGAATTATTATTGTTTGCAGATCACATGATTGTACATGTAGACTATGCACAATGATCTACAAATAATTATTAGAATTTATAAATTTAGCAAGATCACTAGATACAAGGTCAATACAGGAAAAATCAACTGTATTTCTATACACTGGCAATCAATCAGTTAGGACATGGAAATTAAAAAACTAATCATTGCAATAACATTTAAGAAATAAAATACATAAGGAATAAACCTACCAAAAAATATGCAAGACCTCTACCAGAAAACTCAAAGTATTACTAAGAGAAATTTTAAAAAGACTTAAATCAATGTTCATTGATTGGAAGACTCAATATTATAAAAATGTCAATTATCTCCACACCAATCTATGGATTCAATGCAATTCCAATCAGAATCCCATGACTTTTTTTGGTGGAAACTGACAAGCTGATTAAAACATTTATGTATATGAAACTATCAATACAAAAGACCAAGAATAGCCAAGTAATCCAGAAGAACAAAGCTAGAGGATTTTCACTACCAGATTTCAAGATTCAGTTTAAAACTACAGAAATGAAAACTCCACAGAATTGGTTCAAGGATACACAAATGTAACAGTAGAGCAGACTAAACATTCCAGAAATAGATTCATTCATATACAGTCACCTGATTTACAACAAAGTTAGCACTGCTGTGTATGGGGGCAAGGATAGTTTTTAATACATAGTCACGTGGGGAAAAAAATTCAACCTTGACCTCTACCTCACACCATACACATGTGTGGAAAAAACACCACAAAAAATAAAAACCCAACTGGATTACAGACCAAAAAGTTAAATGTAAAACAATAAAGTTCCTAGAAGAAAACCTAAGAGAATATCTTCATGACCCTGAGGCAGGCAAAATTTCTTAAGACATAAAAAGTCTTCACCTTAAAGGAAAAGACTGATAAGTTAATTCATTAAAATTAAGACCTTCTATTTATCAAGACAGCATTAAGATAATGAAAAGACAATCCACAGACTGGGATATTAGCTATAAGTATATACATTATATGTATCTATAATATATTCTGGATACAAGTCTTTTGTCAGATTATATTCATATAATGGAGAGGATGTGAGGCAACTGAAATGAACTCTTAACTCTCTTAGTTTGGCAGTTGAGTGTGAACCATTACAACTACGCTGGGCAACTATTTGGTAGGATCTACCAACGCTGAACATGTGTACACTCTATGACTTTGCAATTGCACTGCCACCTGCTCAACAGAAAGGTTCACATATGTACACCAAGTGAGAGGTATAAGAATGTTCTTAATGGCCCCAAACAAACAACCCAAATATCCAACAGTAAAATGGATAAAGAAATCATGGCACATCCATACAACAGATTACACAGCAATGAAAAAGAATGAGCTACTGCCACACACAACCACACAGATGAATCTAACAGACATAATGTTAAGAGAAAGAAGCCACACACAAAAGAACACATGCTGAATGTAGGACTTCCTTTATATTAAGTTTAGAAACAGACAAAACTCATTTACAGAAGCCAGAAAGTAGTCACCTTCGGAAGGGAGATTAAGGACTAGGAGGGGCATGATGGAGACTGGTGGGGTATGGTAATGTACTGTAAATTGATATGTGTGGTTAAATAGGTGTGTTTACTCTATTTGTTCACTTTATTATGTACATGTTATATTTTAATTTAAAAAGTTTACAAAAAGAAAAAACGAACATTGATTCTGACCAGCAAAAACAAAAACAACTTGTGAGAATACTGGAATATATATAATAAATCAAAAAGAAAAATGTGAATACCCCAAAAGAATAAAAGTCATGAATGAATACCCAGAGAAAACCATAATTCAAAAAGACACATGCACCCCAATGTTCATTGCAGCACTCTTTACAATAGCCAGGTCATGGAAGCAACCTAAATGCCCATCGACAGATGAATGGATAAAGAAGATGTGGTGCATATATACAATGGAATATTACTCAGCCATAAGTTGGGTCATTTGTTGAGACGTGGATGGATCTCGAGACTGTCATACACAGTGAAGTAAGTCAGAAAGAGAAAACAAATATCGTGTATTAACATATATGTGGAACCTAGAAAAATGGTACAGATGAACCGGTTTGCAGGGCAGAAATAGAGACACAGATGTAGAGAACAAACGTATGGACACCAAGGGGGGAAAGCGCCGGGGGGGTGGGGGGGGGTGAATTGGGCGATTGGGATTGACATGTATACACTGATGTGTATAAAGTGGATGACTAATAAGAACCTGCTGTATAAAAAAATAAATAAAATTAAATTTAAAAATTCAAAAAAAAAGAAAAAAGAAAAAATATAAATGGTCAATAAACATAAAGAAATATAATTTTAAACCATTATGAGTTTTTTTTTTTCTTTTAAATCAATCTGGCCATGACTTAAAAGCAGATGATACTCAATGTTGATATGGGAAACAAGAACTGGTCATAGAACTAAGAAGCATCAACCCTAAGAGTCAGAAAGATATGTCATTGTAACTTTAGGTAAGGCACTTAACCTCTCTCAGGTTCAGTTCTTAAACCTATAAAATACCATGTAATTTTTATATATTTATAATATACAAAATATTTAAAAAGATATAAAATATATATAATTTTACAATACATAAATATATAACCTACAATATTATCTTGAAGGGCTATTAGGAGAATTGAACGAAATTATACACACAAATGCACATACATGAACAGCTTCTTTTCCTCTCTCACACAGGAGACTGACTGCCCATTAAAATAGTTTCAAGTAGATTTTGGACAAGTTACAGCCTTACCGGCTGCAAACTCCTCAATGGTCATCAGCGGGAACCGGATCAAGGACAGTGCTTTCCCTAGAACTTTCTGTTTGTTTCCAAAAGTCACAGGCAATTGTTGTCTTTGACATTCTGCTTCTGCCCACCGTACAACAGCTCCAAAAAGTCGACTTTCTCTAATACTAAGAGTGTCTCTTTCTAGAACTGCACAGAGTGTGTCTACAGGTAAAATAAAAAATATGTCAAATTAGGAATATTTTGCTCTTTAACAAAATACTGACAAACATGCTTACATAAAATTTTCAAATCTCAATAAAAATAGGATACTTAAAACTATAGACTCTACACTTAAAAATATTAAAGAATTAAAGGAATTAAACAGCAAAGTTTTCTTTAAAAAATTACTATAAGGTTAACATTCAACTTACTACTTACCATACATGGAAGCTTAGATACAGTATCTCCTTATATATTCATGCCATTCAGCAAGCAAACTCAAATATTCAGAACAAGAATAATAAGTAAGTCAGAGAAAAAGGCTCCCAATCAGTAATGAACAAATTCATAAAGTCTACAGATTACAATTCATTCATTCACTCAGCAAATATTTCTTATTAACCACTCACAATGTGCCAGGCACTATTCTAGACACCGGGGATACATCATTAAACAAAAAGTTAAAAATTCCTTGCCTTCATGGAGCTTACATTCTAATGGGGGAAACATTCAATAAACATAAGTAAATTATACTGTGTTACATAATAAATGTAGGGAAAGACAGCAGGGTAAGGGGAATCAGAAATGCAGCTTAAAATAGGATACTTTGGATAGGCCTCACTTGAGTTAAGACCTGAAGGAGGTCGAGGGGGGTGGGGTCAGTAGGCCAAACACACCTCGAGAGAAAGAGCACTCCAGGACTGGCCAGTGCGAAGGCTCTCTTATAAGAGTGTGCCTGGCATACCTGACGAACAGCCAGGAGGTCAGTGTGGCTGGAGGAGAGTGAGCAAGAGGGAAAAGTAGTAGGTGATGAGGCCAGAAACATGGTGGGAAGCGGGGTGCAATCAGGCAGCACCCTGTAAATCATTTGGCTTTACTTTGAGTGAAAAAGGGAACCCCTGGAGGGTTTTGAGCTGTGACATTTTATGTTCTAAAACGACCACCCTGGCAGCCGTGATGAGAAGAGACAGTAATGGAGGCAAGAGTGGAAACAAGATCAATTAGGAGGCTCTTGCGCTGATCCAGGTCAGAGGTGATGGTGGCCTGGACCAGGCAGAAGTGGTGAAAAATGATCAGATTCAGGGTATACTCTGAAAGGAGACTGGAGATTTCCTAACAGATTGGATATAGGGGGTGATAGAGAGCTTGAGTAAAGGATAATTCCCAGGTGTATAGTCTAAGCAATGGAGGGATGACAGTGGCATCAACTGAGATGAGAAAGACTACCAAGTGGAAGCAGGGTGGGGGGTGGTGAGAGGGGAGATCTGAAGCTTAATTTTGGACATGTTAAGTTTGAAAGCCCTATCTGACATCCAAGTATAAATGTCATGACCGTAACTCAGGTCCTCACTCAGAATCCTTTTCCCTCTTATCATAGGCAAAATTAAAATAGGCTGAGTTATTCTATAAATGACAGTAGACCAGAAATCAATGAAAACATTAAAATATAATTAAATTGCCCAGAAACACACACCTAAGAAAAATTTATTAAAAACAAAATTCTACTATGCAATGGTCTACACATTCATACCAGAACCAAATATTTGTTTAATAACAAACATAGGTATCATTACAGCAAAGATATCACAGTCCCCGGAACATAGAAGGGGCCCAACAATATGTTAAAAGTGAAGAGGTTAAACATAATTTTTTAAAAAATCAAGCTTTTTCCTTCTCCTGTAGCTGAGCAGATGAGTATAAACTAAGGTCCCAGGAAACCTTTTCAAAGATAAATGAATGTAAGTCAACATACCTCAATACTTGTAGGATTAGGAATATACCATGACCATAATATTTAATCATTCAATAGAAAAACAGACAACCTTGAACCTACATTTCTCTACCTTGTATGTTAAAAACTTCAGTAAAGGTAAACATAGAAACTTAAAGGCTAAAAAACAAGCACATTATACTGCCCCTGGCATAATGTAAATTAATTCTGTTCTATCAATGTGACATATTATCTTTTTCCTTTGGCAAAAACCTACGAGAGAGACAGTATCTCTCTACTTGGAAAAAGGTAAGCATATCCCTCTGGAGCACATATTCAAATGCCAGGGGAGAAAAAGCATCCCCAGAATCTAAAATAGCTATTAAAGCTCCTGAAGCCAGGTCTTTCTTTCAGATCCTAGAATTCTCTTTCATTCCCAATTTTTAACATTTGCGACAAACTAGACTATGAGGTGAAAACACATAGGTCCTCTATTGACAGATGTGTTATAATAAGAAATGAGAGCTGAGAGCCTAATAAAGATCATAAAAACACATAGGATATTTATAAACATCATACAATACTGGGTTTTAATACAAACCACTGCAAATCAAATCAAATCAAATCAACAAATATTTATAAGGTTTTCATCCTGTGCAAGGTACCTACTTCAAGATTCCCAGGATCCAATGGCATGCCTAATGGAGGAGCTATTTACAAAACAACTTCTCAGAGTGAGTCACCCAGATGCAGGCAGTATTATTTCAAATGACAGTAGACTGAAGTGGAGCATTTGATAGCTCCTTAAAGGGAAGGAAACTAGGATTAAGCAATGTTTCATTACCAACGTGGGCAGTGCTTAGGGCTCTCAAACATCCAGTAACTCAACAAAAATTCAACAGCACACAACGTGCAGGTGCTGGGGGGGGGAACCAAATCTAGTCCCTGCCCTTCAGCATAATGCAAGAAATGCACAAATCCTTCCCAAGGTAATGTGCAGCAGACAGGCAAACTAAGAAAGGGATGTTATCGAAACAGGAATATATTAAATTTCATGGAAGAGGGGAGGGTAGCAGTTCTTAAGAAAGAGTTATAATTTGAGCCAAGACATTAAGACTGAGTGAGAACTAGCCAAGGTGGGAAGCAAAGGCAACATTCTAGACATAGCCAGTCAGCCCAGTTGGTCAACAAATATTAACTGAACACATACTATGTTCTACTACTTTCAGTGCTGGAGATACAGCGGTAAACAAGACAAAGTCTTTGCCTTTAAGGAGTGTACAATCTAGAAGGAGGAGGCAGACAATCAATATATACATATTCAGACAAAGACCAAGATAAGATTTTCAGAGAGTGATACATATTATGAGAAAAATAAATCAGAGTAACAGAACAGGGATTGTTTAGGGGAATGTGGTACTTTACGTAGGCGTGAGATGGCCCATCTCAGGTCTTGTTTAACCTGAGATCTGAATGATTAAAAGGAGGTAGGGGCTTCCCTGGTGGCGCAGTGGTTAAGAATCCACTTGCCAATGCAGGGGACACAGGTTCGAGCCCTGGTCTGGGAAGATCCCACATGCCGCGGAGCAACTAGGCCCGTGTGCCACAACTGCTGAGCGTGCGCTCTAGAGCCCGCGAGCCACAACTACTGAGCCCACGAGCCACAACTACTGAGCCCATGCGCCACTGCTACTGAAGCCCGCGTGCCTAGAGCCCATGCTCTGCAACAGGAGAGGCCACCGCAATTAGAAGCCCATGCACCACAAGGAAGAGTGGCCCCTGCTCGTCACAACTAGAGAAAGCCCATGCACAGCAACGAAGACCCAAAGCAGCCAAAAAAAAAAAAAAAGGAGGTAGCCATACAAAGATTCACGGGGAAAAGGATTCCAATCAGAAAGAATAGAAAATACAAAGGCTCAAAAACACTGAAGTAACTGTCGCCAGTGGATATGGAACATAGTGAATGAGAAGCAGAATGGTAGGAGACAAGGTCAGCTACAGACAGAGGCAGGTAGTTAACTGCCAGCTCTTTACAAAAATTCTGTTTTCTCTTCTTCCTGGGATGTGAGTAGTCTGCATCTTCTAGCCTCCCCTTAAGTTAGGTGGGATCTGGTGACTGAATTCTGTCCAATGAAATAAGAGGCAAAATGAGGGTGCCATTTCAAGGTCAAAGCTTTTAAGATGTGGGTATTTTCCTTGCCAAGGCATTTTCCCATGTGCTACCAAGATACAGATAATAAGCAGGCTGTAGGAAATGGCAGAGCCACAAGATGGAAGAGAGCCACTCACTGGCCAGGAACACTGCCCTGGACTGCTGCGTGAGCGTGAAAAAAATTTCTACTATGTTGAAGCCAGTGTGCATTTTGGGGGTTTATTTGTGCAAATGTGTTGAGCTTGCATTTTGGGGTCTATTTGTTACCACAGCCAAGCCTAGCCTACCCTGACTAATACAAGGCTTGATCACATAGGATCTTGTAAGTTTTGTAAGGAGTTAGAATTTTTTTCTAACTGCAGTGGGAAGACACTGGAAGCAAGGATGTGATACAATCTGCTGCTGTGTAGAGAATGGACAGTATGAAAGCAAGGGTGAGCGGAAGCAGGGAGACAACAGGAGACCACAGAGGTTATCCAGGTGAGAGAACAGTGGCTTTGACTAGGTGGGAGCAATGGATATGGTAAGAAATGGTCAGATTCAGGATACCTTTGTTTTTTTTTTTGGCTGTGCTGTGCTGCTTGCAGGATCTTAGTTCCCCGACCAGGGATTGAACCTGGGCCCCGGCAGTGAAAGCACCGAGTCCTAACAACTGGACTGACAGGGAATTCCCCCAGGATACATTTTTGAGTGGAGAGCAGAGAGCACGTGCTGATAAACTGCATGTGAGGTATGAAAGAAAGAGAGTAATCAAGAATAACTTCTAGGTTTTTAGTTGTGCATGGTGGTGCCATTAGGGAAGAATGAGAAAAAATTGGAAAGGAACAGAAAAGATTTAACAGGGAGCTGGGGGGAAATCAATGGCTCTCTTTTAGCTGTGTTGTTGGAAATGCCTATAAAATCTCCAAATGAAGATGTCAAGTAAATAGTTGGGTATATAAATTTGGAGCCCAGAAGAAGACAAGATTAAAGATAGATATTATGGGTTCATGATGGTGATAATATTTTAAGTCATAAGCCTGGATCAGCTCTCTCTGCTCTCCTACAGGACAAAATTCAAACTCCTCAGCCTGTCACTGCACTGTCCGCCACAAGCTGGCTTTCACCTGCCTTGCACTGCCCTTCCTCTACACACACTTCTTCGTGCGGTTCCACTTGCCTCTAATGCCCTCCCCTCTTCATTATGCAAATGCTATCCATTCTCTAAGGCCCATGTCAGAACCTTCTGGGTCAAGATTTTCCTAACACTCCAATGTGAGGTGCTCTCTTCACGTTCTGGATTTGCATAGTAATTATTTTCTACGTATCTAGTTCAGAAAAGGCGAAAGTCACATTTTGCCGTATGTCATCCCTTCTATTTAATGTCTTAAATCTTAATTTTCACATATTCGTTCCCTGATTCTCCAATTAGATGATAGTTTCCTTAAGAAAATTCACATCTTACCCTTCTTTGTATTTCTTATAGGACCCCAGTATAATGCCGTGCATATGGTGAGCATTCAATGAATATTTGTTTGATTTGACATCTTTTAAAAGGCAATGAGGTAGTTAAGACTTTTAGGAATACTTTAGCAAAATAAAGAAAGCAAAACTCTTAAAGAGGTAGACTTAAATCACTTGGAAAAACCACTAATTTAAAAACAGCTTGTCTGCCAACAAGGCTGACTAGTAAGGCATTACTGTACTTAAAAGGTAACATTTTAATTCACAGTGAACTTACCTATATCAATATCAGTAAACCCTTCTGCACTTATTGCATCCATCGTGCTTTTGTCTATTGTGTCTAGACAAAGACTAGCAAGCTGAGGTTCATCAAATAATCGAGCCTAAACATATAAAAAGCTAGTTATTTTATTTTCATAGTTATTTTACTTTCAGGCTGTATATATTCAAAGCTAATACTGTAAACAATTATAATTGCTAATTATATAAAAACACATACTTAAAATACAATTATAATGTCTATATGTGCTTAAAACTTTTCATTCCACAATCAGAAAAGCTAAAAGCACAAATGCCCTGCTGAGATAACAATTAATTCATATTACCACTAACAACCCTGTTATTTTTATTTTCATATGCCTATATATGCATTGCGTTGTTTCTTATACATCACTTATTTTATCCTTAATGAAACACTCTAGGTTAGATAAGGCAGACATTATCCCATTATCCAGATGAGGAAACAGAGGCTCAGAGAGGTATACTGACTTGCCTAGTAACATCTAGCTAGTTATGCTCCAAAGCCAGTACTTAAGTCCAAGTCTTAAGATCTTTTCACTAAACGGTAATATCAACTGTCAAGCATACCAGTACCAACAGATTAGATTTTTTTTTCCATTTCCTATTTTGATTGGGGGAAGAGAATAAAGTACAAGAATTTTAGAGCATGAAAGTTCTGGGAACCTAAGCAAAAACTAGGCGTGACAACAGAGGAGCAAATAAGTAAATTCACGTGATGGAATATTACACAATAATGAGAATGAACGATCTACAACTACACACAACAATATGAAGGAATCCCACAATCTTAATGGTAAGCAAAAGAAGGTACTGTATATATTGAGCAAAAGAGTATACAGCTGACCCTTGAACAACTTGGGGGTTAGGGGCACTGACCCTCTGTGCAGTCAAAATCCACATATAACTTATAGTTGGCCCTTTGTATCCGAGGTTCCTCCATATCCTTGGATTCAACCAACCACTAATCATGTAGTGCTATAGTATTTACTATTGAAAAAATTACACATATAAGTGGACCCACAAAGTTCAAACCCGTGTTGTTCAAGGATCAACTGTATACTGTATGATTTTAGCAAAGCTAAGCTAGGCTTTAAGAAGTCAGAAGTCAAACTTACAATATGTGCTTTATCAGGATGCATATTATAATTCAAGAAAACAAGTTTAAAAATGGGGGCGTTCAAACTCAAATGAATTTTTTTAAAAACTGTAACACTGAAAAAGGAGAAATGAAATTTTTAAAAAACCATAACACTGAAAAACGAGATATGATGATAGGTGTGCCAATGACCAATTTTCCTTTTGGCCTAGGGTCAGCTCTGTTTACATTTAATAGGATGGACAAAACAGAAGTCTACTGTCTGTATTTCAGTTTTTTCAATTGATCCAATAATGCTTTTTATAACACTGTTCCTTCTAGCATGGGATCCAGTCTAGGATCATAGTTTTTATATTTTTAAAATATGAAAAATAGTACATTTTTAAAATTCTAATGTCAGCAGATATTTTAACTGGCCAACTCAGTTTTTATAGGTGAGTTAGTGTTCACGCAAAAATTGATATTTTACTCTAGGAAAAAATTTTTGGTAAAAATTATTTAATTCAGAGTAGCAATATTTCAGTCACTCAGATACAGTATCAAGTTTCCTTTAGAATCTACTGCTGCTACTTAGGAGTAAAATAAATTTTCTCTAAATTTAGTTTGAGTCTGGCATTACCTGATAAAATAGCACTATTTTTAATGATTGTATCACTTCACAGAGGGTGGTTTTCCCTCTGTAATCTATGCTGGTACAGTATACTGGCTCTTTGTTTTAGAGGGAAACTAGCATAGGTCCTCTCAAGTAAATGAACATGCTCAGTTCAAATGACTCACTTGGCAGGAATAAGACGTTCACATGACAATTTGTGGGCTAATTCACATGACCCCACCATGAAAACCTTGGAGTAATGCTGAGTTCTAAGAGCAATAAGACACTGAAAAGTTTCTTTTTCTCAATTACATCTGTTAACCCTTGCTACTCAAAGTGTAGTCCAGAAGCACCAGCATCATCTGAAAGTCTGTTAGAAATGCAGACTCTCAGGCCCCACCTTGGCCTCCTGAACTAGAAAGCATATTTTAATTGTCAAAGTTTAATTTACTGGTTTCTAAATTTTTTTTTTCTTTTGGCCATACCGCGCAGCATACGGGATCTTTGTTCCCTGACCAGGTATGAACCCGTGCCCCCTGGAGTGGAAGCGCAGAGTCTTAACCATTGGACCGCCAGGAAAGTCCTATTGGTTTCTAAATTTTTTTTTTTTTTTTTTTTTAGAAGGAGGGACCTAGTATTTTTTTTTTTTAATAAAGTCTCTTTATTCTTTTTTTTTTTTTAATTAATTAATTAATTTATGGTTGTGTTGGGTCTTCGTTTCTGTGCGAGGGCTTCCTCTAGTTGTGGCAAGTGGGGTCCACTCTTCATCGCGGTGCGCGGGCCTCACTATCGCGGCCTCTCTTGTTGGGGAGCACAGGCTCCAGACGCGCAGGCTCAGCAATTGTGGCTCACGGGCCTAGTCGCTCCACGGCATGTGGGATCTTCCCAGACCAGGGCTCGAACCCGTGTCCCCTGCATTGGCAGGCAGATTCTCAACCACTGCGCCACCAGGGAAGCCCTGGTTTCTAAATTTTATGACTGAATTTAAAAAAGAAGAGTAGTTAAGTGACCCTCTCTACACACAACAAAATTCTTTACACAATAAAGAATCTTATGACTATCAACTTCTTTATTAGATTTTCATCACAAATTCAAAAGAGGAAAAAAATGCAGGGAGACATCACTTATTAGTTATATAATCTTGGTCAAGTTATTTCACCTCCCTGTGCTTCAATTTCCTTGTCTATAAAATGGGGAGGATAAGAAAATCTTCACCTAGAATAGCTACATCTCCTAAAGTTATTGTGAGATTAAATGAATTAATGCATATGAAGTATTCAGAATGGTACCTGGCACACAATACTCACTCAATACATTTTGCTATTATTATCATCGATAGCACCGTACCTTACTGGTTTAAGGTTGAGACCTCACTTTTACCACTTGCTGTCTCATGTTATATAAGATATTTACCTCTTTACGCTTCCATTTCTTCATCTTTGAAATGGGGATAATAATAATAAACAACAGCACAGCTGTAATGAGGAGTAAATGTGATAATATATACAAAGGGACTAGCTTAGTGTCTGGCATACAATATCTACAGACATGGAGTTCTGTGATTATGTCTAAGAAGAGGTGACACCAGCATGTTCTTTCTTCTATAACTATAAATACTTAATGGCCAAAGATTTAAAAAAAAATGCCATCAGTCATTTTTGGTATGACAAAATGGATGTAGAACTGGGAAACTTGAGCTCTGGGCTCTGGCCCCACCTAGCCTATTGTGAGACTTTGGGCAGGTAGTTAACTAGCCAGGTTTTAGATTTTTCATTTGGAAAATGAGAGGGTTAAGCTAAGGAACAGCCATGATTATTTCCATTACTAATATTCAGTAGGATTATATATTATCAGCTTAGACTTCCCCCCCGCCCCTCATTTTAACTTGCTTAACTCTGTAAAGACCCTATCTCCCCAAAAGGTCTTATTCTGAGGTACTGGGGATTAAAATTTCAACACATGAATTCTGGGGAACACAATTCAACCCCTAGCACAGGGTTATATAGACTAGTTTAGGATTTTGAAAACAAATTTGTAAAAGGGTATCATAACACTGTCTAAAAAGAACAACAACAATTTATTTATATCTCATGTATGGAGCTCAGATTACAGGCATTTAACAGATGCTAAATAGTATAAGTTAAAGACTGGTTAATGGTTCCATAGATGTGTTCAGTTTGTAACCATTCATCAGACTGTACACTTATGATATGTGTACTTTTCTGCATGTATAGTATACTCAGTGAAAACTTTTTTAAATGTTAAAGTAAGGATATTCTTAAATTCTAACTCCTCCAGAAGTGGGTCAGCAAGCTTAAAGATAGAAGACAGTAAATCTTACAACTTTTCTGGACTTGAAATATTCAATCTTAATTTCAGACGCAACACAAATCAAGAACAAAAATGTCCAGAAAGCTTCATGCTATCATACTCTCAATCACAGCAGGAACAATGCTGGATAGTAACCTCAACTCCTATCCTAAACAGTTATATAACTTTGAGTCATAATGCCCTATTTATATAAGGCTTCAGTTTCTTTACCTATTATATATTAACTCTAATTTGCTTTTCTATTCTAAAATTATATGACTCTGATGTATTTCCCTGAATGATACCAGAAGATTTTATATGCTTTAAAATAATAATCTAGGACTAATTCTCCAGGAAACAGTAAATATTCATATATAGTTGTACCCAATTTTTAAAGCTAAATGATACATACCTTAGCTACATTTACTTACCTGAGTAAGTAACATAAAGGCATTATCTGCCCTCAGATGTTTGGTGAGAAATTCCACACAATGTGCTTCCAAGGCTGGGACTGCATATTTCTTAGCAGTATAAAGAGTGGTCATAACTGTTTCTGGGCCAATTTGAACTTCATCTGAATACAGAAATCTGGGAAACAAGTGGAAATTGCAGAGATGGTCAGTAGGGTTTTAGATAAGCAATCCATCAGAGTTAAACCTCTGAGGAATATTTTAAAAGATAATGAGCAAAGTGAAAAATAACTTGAAAAGTACATCAAACTTTCCAGGGCTACAGGGCATTTGCACACACATCACCTCATTTTATTCTGACTCAATCCTGAGAGGTAGGCAGTGTCCATTTATAGAGGAGACTAAAGTTAAGTGAAGATCATGGGATCTTCATGTCTCCAAGTCAAATTTTTAGAGGTCTTTTAGCACCTATAGCAGCTTAGGATGAGTGGTTCATTTATCTCTCCTTCATCAAAGGATGTTCCTGTAAGCAAATCTACAGATGGCTTAAGTTCACATCTCTAAATGTCAAACATCCATTTATTTCCTGATAATGGTGTCTTCTTATTCTGGGCATCTTTTAACCGTTCTTTGTTATCCCAGAATTAGCATTATGACCAAAGACTAGAGTACTGGGGCTTTGGAGGAATAAAACAGTTTAATAGTATATTAAATGACCCCATATTGCTATGTGCTTTTGAGTATTTAGATCCAACTTTCTTTCAAAATACTATCAAACCAATACCTCCTCCCCCACACTTCCCCCACCCCGGTTGGCTGCTTCTAACTGCTAGGTCACTAGATAAATCAGATTCCTAGAAGTGCAGGTAAAGCATAAGATTCTCAGAGAAGGCCTGGGCAGTTCTTGCTGAACTATACTGAAGCTTCTGCATATCCACTTCAGGGCTCCTTTGTGGTTCCTCAGAGACCTTTGTGCTTACTGCCCAGTTCTCAGCTACACTCAGGATAGCTGAGGGTGATGGAGAAATAAGGCATTAAGAACAAGTATTTCATTTTAGCAATACTAAAGACTTAGAAAGAACACTTATTACACTTATATTCCCAGGACCCAAGTCGTAAAATAGGAGTTTAAGAAAACCCATTAGGGGGCTTCCCTGGTGGAGCAGTGGTTAAGAATCCACCTGCCAATGCAGGGGACACAGGTTCGAGCCCTGGTCCAGGAGATTCCCACATGCCACGTAGCAACTAAGCCCGTGTGCCACAACTACTGAGCCTGCGTGCCACAACTACTGAAGCCCGCGAGCCTAGAGCCTGTGCTCCACAACAAGAGAAGCCACTGCAATGAGAAGCCTGTACACCGCAACGAAGAGTAGCCCCTGCTCGCCGCAACAAGAAAAAGCCCGCACGCAGCAACGAAGATCCAACGCAGCAAAAAATAAATAAATAAATATATTTAAAAAAAGGAAAACCCATTAACATCTTCCAGAACACTCTATACAGTAAAGTGAGGAAAGGAAGTTCTATTTCATGTCCCTATCCACTGCTTTTCAATTTCTTCTTTTATTCTGGTGGGCAGACTCACCGCCCAAGATGAAATTCTAGCCTGTTACATCCCCCTAACATCCCACCCTAACCAAATGCTGGGATTCCTCTAATAATATCATTATCCTTACAACTACCTCCATGGAGGCTGTGCATTCTCATACTTCCCTATGTCTCAGGTTCAAGTGAAGGTTGCTGGTTTTCAAGATTACATTGTTTTCAAACATTTTTTTCAAAAACCTTTCAAGTCAGCCATCTGTATCACCCTCATAATACTCATTTAACGTCACGTGCCACTTGGTGATGAGTACAGGGAATGAAAAAACCACTTAGTCCCTTATAGTCAGGGGTAGGGGAATGAATAAAAAGGAGAGAGAGAAAATGAACATTTGCTGCATCGCTACCATCTGACAGATGCCAACTCATTTAATCCTCCCACAAGGAAGGTAGGTGCTGCTACCTGCATTTTAAAGATGGGGAAACAGAGGCTGAGGAAATGCAAGAGCTGTCTACCATGACACGCCATTTCTGGGCCTCTGGCTGCTCTTAGTGCTAGACTATCAGGCCCGTCAGGTGAGGGCTGTTTTAATTTGCCTGGACTCAGGGAGAGATGGCTTGGGTTTGAGCCTATTCCATCACCTGATAGCTATGTGACTTTAAACGAGTTATCATTGTGTTCCTCTCTGAGAAGAGATGTGGATAACAGTATCTACTTCATAATGTTCTGGTGAGGATTAATATCAGTTAAAATACACAAAGTGTTCTGAATAATGCCTGACAAATACTTAGCCTCAGTAAATGTTAGCTGTTTATTTTTATATCGCTTCGTTTCTCTCTGCTATTTTCCTCTGCATTTCAGAAGGTTTCCTTGCCAGTCTTCTAGCCCTTCTATTTTTCTCCCCAGCAATCACATGTTCAAATTTCTAAGAATTCTTGCTTCTTTCTTGAGCGTTCCTTTTTTTTTTTTTTTTAACTCCACAGCACTATGTCTCCTTTTTATGGATGCAAAAATGTTCTCAAGTCTCCAAGTTTTAAAAGTTCCTTTCTGTTCCCTGAATTACCTATTTCCTTGAGGATCAGCTGTTATTGGTCTTTATCATTCATATTCTGATTTTCCTTATATGTCAAAAGATTAATGATTATCTCCAGTTGAATATCCTGGTAGCTGGTAAGTTTTCTTTGCTGCTGTGTAAGTATAGGAGTGCTTTCCAGCTAAAACCTTCTCCAAAATGGAAAGGGTGGCTGGGAGCTGTGCATGTGGGAGGCTTGCTGACTGGCACCTTGCATTAGAGTGGGAAAGCAGCCTTTAGGTTAGAGAGACCAACCACCGCCCCCCCCATGCCATTACCCTGGAGTCCCTAAACCAAATCAGCACCCTAGTTCTCCCCAGGTGGTTTGTCTAGTTTATTTAAAGAGGAGCCTGTCAGATGTCACCGGGAGTTAGCATACAAGAGGGGGTTTGAGGGGATGGCCTATAAACAGGCTTTAAATTAATGCCCATGTTTTAACCCTACCTTCTCATTTTCACCCTCTGCACTACCAACTCTCCACCAAGAGCCGTGCTGGGGCTCAGCCAGGAAAGGCAGCTCCCACCACCACTGTAGTTCCTCGTGCTCTGGATTCTGGGCTCCAGACTTGGCCACTCCATTTCATCATCAACACACTTCCAACTGCCTTGTTCCTTTTCTACATTGGCTTCCAATCTCTCTCCTTTTTTTGTCTTCACTGTAATGGATTTATTTTCTTTTGTATTTCTTTACAGTTTAACTGGGGCAGAGAGAAGGCTAACATCATGCTCAGTTCCCTTCCTAAACTAGAAACCTGGGAAGTTTTTGTTTTAAGGGCAAGATAGGAAGAAGTCTTTACATCTGTCTTAATTTTTTTTCAAGCAAAAATTACTAGAGTTATAAAATATAGAGCTGAAATGTGGGGCCTTTATTACCATTTGTTTGAGTAGATTCAAACTTAAGGAAACCAGCTCCACAAAGTTGAAGTACATGGTTCTTTAAGAATCTGTAAGTGGGGCCCCTGACAGGGAGATCTGGAAAAGCTTCCTACAAGAATTTCTACCTGAGATCTAAAAGATGAAAAGAGGGTAGGAAGAACATTCCAGGAACCAAAGAATTGTGTTTTTAGACTATTCTATATGGTCCAAAACCCCATTCAAATTGCTTTTATGAAATTATACCTCAGTAATATACCTTTGGCTCGAATATATTTAAGAAACATCTACATTTATATCTAAAGACATAGATTGAGGATACTACTCATGTCAGTAATGCCTTCATTTATTTATGTTTTTGGGCTGCGTTGGGTCTTCGTTGCTGCGCGCAGGCTTTTCTCTAGTTGCATCGAGCGGGGGCTACTCTTTGTTGTGGTGCGTGGGCTTCGCATTGCAGAGCATGGGCTCTAGGGCACACGGGCTCAGTAGTTGTTGCTCGCGGGCTCCAGAGCGCAGGCTCAGTAGTTGTGGCACAAGGGCTTAGTTGCTCCACGGCATGTGGGATCTTCCTGTACCAGGGCTCGAACCCGTGTCCCCTGCATTGGCAGGCGGATTCTTAACCACTGCACCACCAGGGAAGTCCCAGTAATGCCTTCTTTATGAGGGGACTGCATCAGGAATTTTTTTTTTAACTGATCTTATTGTCAGACAGAGTTGTGCATCTCCTAAGCAGTTGGTTTGTTTTTTTTTTTTTTTTTTAACATTTAAACATCTTTATTGAAGTATAATTGCCTTACAATGGTGTGTTAGCTTCTGCTTTATAACAAAGTGAATCAGTTATACACATACAATATGTTCCCATATCTCTTCCCTCTTGCATCTCCCTCCCTCCCACCCTCCCCATCCCACCCCTCTAGGTGGTCACAAAACACCGAGCTGATCTCCCTGTGCTATGTGGTTGCTTCCCACTAGCTATCTATTTTACATTTGGTAGTGTATATATGTCCATGACACTCTCTTACCCTGTCACATCTCACCCCACCCCCTCCCCATATCCTCAAGTCCATTCTCTAGTAGGTCTGTGTCTTTATTCAGTTGGTTTGTTTTTAATCTACAAACACTATGAATTGTAACTGACTAGCCAGGTTTCTCTTTTTGTAATAGTTGCTAAAATTATCAAAATTAAGTTTGTAGAGTACCTATAGCATGCATTTTTGTATTGGCTTCATCTTGGCTCTGTTTTATTTCTTATCCTTGTGTTTCTTGTAAGACATTTTAAATTCTTTTTGGAGCAATGCAAGTTATAAATAAATACTAGACTATAAACAATAAGAAAGGGAACTCTGTGTTTCTTATATTTTTTCCCTATATCTTTCCTACAGCATCGGACACAGTGTGGGCACCTGGCTAAGCTTTAATGAATACATGTTAGCCGACTAGACAATTCAGTACAGGTTTCTAGCTAACATTGGTAGGGAAACCATTTTCATTTCTAATAAGAAAAAAGGCTACTTGAAAATCCAAGAATCATCTTGATTCATATTTTACCAATACATACATGTTTTCTCTACATTCTATTTAATTATTAAAACTGCTATAATTAAAAAACTACGTAAGCCAGTGTTTACAAAATATAATTAAAAATTAAACATAATATTAGCACAATACTTTGTATTTTAAAGTGAACATTTCAGCTCTGATACACTACCTCTAAGGACAAGAGCACAGAGAAATAATTACAGGTCATCAAACTATTTCTGATTTCTCCCCGAAGATGAATGGCTTTCCAAAAGATAAAACTTAGGTTACATTTAATCTAATTTAAAAATTAAAAGACTAAGGCAAAAACTTCATTTTAAATTAGAAAAATCACAAGATCATGTACAAGAAACTGTGTATCACTACTGATTCTTTCATTTTACTCAAAAACATTTATTGAGGGACTATATAATAACAAGACACTAAGACAGGTCCTAGAACTACAAATATGGGAGAGATAGCTCTGCCCATAAAAAGCTTATGGTATGGTAATAAAATGATTAAAAAGTAATGTCATAATTATAACAGAATTATGCATTAGGCATGGTTTGATAACTAGTCTCTAAAGATGGCACCACTAAATCACACCTCCTACTACCCATACCCTTACATAGATCTGTCCCATAAGGAATCTGGGCTAATCCTGTTTGCCTCTCGTTAACTAACAGAATGTGGCAGAAGTTAACACTATGCCAGTCTGGGACCTAAACTTTGAGGATGCCTGGCAGCTCCTACTTTTGTGCTTTCTGGAGCCATGGGCTGCTGTTATCCAAGAAGACAAGCTACCCTGCTGGAAAGATCAGCTGGAGAAGACATGGAGAAAGAGAGAAAAAGGTTCAGCCAACTCAGTCTGAATCAAACCTCCAGATGACTCCAGCCCCAACTGCTATCAGACTATGACTGCATGGGAGACCTGAAGAATATGCTATAAGAACCTCCCACACAACCCTGAAAGATAATAAAACCATGTCTAAGCTGCTAAGTGTTGGAGTGGTTTGTTGTACAGCAACAGATACAAAACTTGCTACAAGAGATTAGATGAGGCAGAGTGCAAAATTAATGATGTTTTATAGAGGAGATAAAGCCTGAAGTATATCTGAAGGGTGGTAATTAAGTGTGGAAATCTTCTAGGCAGAAAGACTAAGTACAAAGGCAAGGAGGCTTTAGAAGGCAAGTATTGAAATAAGGGAAGGGCCATCTGTAGAGTCGGGGCACTGAGCAGATGGAGAGGAAGGGGAATAGATATCAAATCATAAAGGTCTTGTATACCTGCTGAAATGTTTAAACTGCATCCTGTATGCAAAAAGAAGACATTAAGAGATTCAGGGGAATCGTGATAATGTCTGGATGTGAGAGAAATAACTTTGTTAACAATGTGAAGAATGGAGAGAGCTAAGTCTAAAGGCAGTGGTCTGTCTGAAGCAATGCTGGAAAAAATTAAGAGAAGGGGGCTGAATCTTCAAGACTGGTCCAAACAGGATAAGAAACACATGGAACAGACTGGAACCAATCTACAGCTTGGAGCCAAGCCCACCTGAGTCAATCCCCAAGTGACCCACAGAACAAGAATATTCAAAGGAAGAATAAATGATTGTTTTTTTTAAGCCCGAGTTTTGGGGTGTTTTATAGCATTATTGTGGCAAAAGCTGACTGAGACAGGGCCTAATAAGCGTGCCTGCCTCACAGACTGTTCTGGAATTTGAGTTCCCACAAGGTGCTTAGGAACAAACGGTAAGCGGAACGTGGCAAGCACTCATCAAGTGTTAGATATTTTTACGGTTGACATGTCCGTCTGTATGGGTACCAGACATTCGTTTGTGATTGTCCAGCTGGAAATTGGGTTCGGGCTGAGTACAAGTTTGGCAATATAGCTGGGGGAGTATGTAGTGCCATGGGTTAATGGGAGAAAGGAAGAAGACAGCTGAAGACAGAACCTGAGGAATAGTTGTCACCTGAGGAACCCATGTCTCCTTCCAGCCACCGCTCCATTTCTCTGTTCCTCTTGGCAACAAAACTCCCTGAGAGGATTATTTATACTAGTGGTCTCCAGCTCCTCACTTCATATTTTCTCCCCAATCTACTCTAATCCTTTTGTTGAAATCACTCTTGCCAGGGCTATCAATAGCCTCCATTTTGTCAAAACCAATAATCAATTCAATGTTCTCATTTTACCCAACTCTCAGCGGCATTTGACATAGTCAACAATTCCCTCTTTATTGGAGCACTTTCTTTAACATGACTTTCAGGACACCAAGTGGGCTCCTTGCTTTCCCTTCTAATTCCACTGACAGCTGTGTCTCAGTCTCATCCTATGCTCCTCCTCCTCTGCTACATCTCTACCTGCTGGAGGGTCCCAGAGCTCATCCCTGTACCTCCTTCTCTTCACAGTCTATTACACATTCCTTCCCTAGGTAATCTCATCTGGCCTCATGGTTTAAATACCATTTACTCTTAACTTTCAAATTTACATTCAGCAAGAAGCTCTTCCCTAAACTCCAGGTTCGTATTTCTAACTGGCTGCTCTTATATCCCTCCTTGGATGTCTGGTAAATCTTCTTGGTTCTACCTTCAAAATATATCCAGATTTTGACTACTTCTCATCATGTCCATCACTACCACCCTGGTATATATAACCCACCATCAGCTCTTGCCCGAACTACTGCAAAAGCCTCTTTTATTCAATTCCCTGCTACTCATTTTACTCCTTCCACAGTCTAATCTCCAAACAACTGCCAGAATGAGTTTTTAAAAAATGTAAACCAGATCATATCGCTCCCCTGTTCAAATGCTTCCCACCATGCACCAGAGGGAATCCAAGTCCTTCCACAGGCTCTACAGCCCTGCATGATCCTGGCCAGCCTATATTTTTGACCTCATCTTCTACCACTTTCCCCTGTATTCTATCTGCTCAAATCACACTGGTTTACTCTTGCAATTCCTCTAACAGGAGAAATTTGGGGCCTTAAACATGTTTTTCCTTGCTTAGAATGCTCCTTCCCTCATGATTTGATCATTTTTCCTTAAAATACTTACCAGTACTTGACATTATATCTTTGTGTCTCCCTACTGGATTATAAGCTCCACGAGGGCAGGGACTTTTTCTTGTTCACTGCTGTATCCAATATCTAAAACAGTGACTGGCACAGGGAGGCAGTGTTTCTTTTTTCTTTTTTTTAGACAGGTCTCAGACCAGATAGGGCCTTAGAGACCACATTAAGGATTCGGATTTATTTTAAGAACAATCAGGAGTCACTGGGAGGGTTTAAACTAGGAAAAGAATATAATAAGGTCTGTATTATTATAAAGTTACCTCGGCTATTGTACAAAGAATGATCGGAAGGGATTAGAGGTACATGTGGGGAAATAAAAGAGGAGATTTTTACAGCAGGTATCTCAGCTATGGTAAAGGTGCTTGGGATAAAGAGAAGATTCAAGAGATTGCTAAATAGGTGGAATGAACAGGACTGGATATGTGGATATAACAGAGAAAGAAGACGAAGTCCATAACAAGGGAGGCAGTATTTCTCAAATGAGCAACTAAAGAACATCACTTAAAGGTCTGCCAGATCAAAGTGAGCAGTTTCTTAAAGTGCTTCAAACTCAAGTTCAAAAGCCTTTAAGTAATATTAACTAATACAAGTTGTAAACATAAAAGTATGCCCAAGCTAACCTGCTTTTCCACCTCAGCAAATACTGTGAGACATCTTTTTGTCACACAATAATAGGTAAGTACAGCACCTATGCTTCACAACCAGCCAATAACCTAAGTTTAAAAATCACTTTCAGAATAGAACAATGACTAGAACCTGAAGGACAAATACCATGACTACGCTGAAAACAGGAAAATTTCAAGGACTCAGATTAATTCACTTATTTTCTATTGATGGGAAAGGACTGACTCATCAACAGCTTCAGTGAAAATATGAAATCAGCATTTTCCCTCTACATTCTTATCCTAGCAATCTCAATATTTTTTAAAGGAAAAAGCTACCCAACAATATTTTTAGATCAGTGGCTCTCACGTATCAGTATTTAGGGAGAGTATTAAATATGCTCTCAAGGTCCCACCTCCAAACATTACAATATTGTAAGGAGGGAGGAAGAGACCTACAAATTTAACAAGTACTCCAGGTGATTACAATGCAGGCGGACCAACAGCTCATTAAAGAATACTTCTAGTTTAGAAAATCTAAATGAGCTATAACCAATCCTCCTGGCTGACTTCAAACCAAAAACCAAAATGATCTAGATCCTAGCTTTTGAGTTGTTTTTCCCCCTTTATAAATGTAATTGAACTAAATTATAAAAAGTATGAGAAACAAAGAGAAAAAGAAAGTCAACATCATCTTACCATTCCAACACAACTTTGGTTAGCATTTTGGTATATTTCCTTCTCTCCTTTTCTCTAAGTATACATTTGCTGTTTCTTTTCCCAGTTTTTAATCATAGTGAGCACAGTTTCAAATGCTAATTATATACATTTTCCACATTAATATTATTACCTAGTCTTCATGAATATCATACTTAGTTGCTGCACTACATTCCATCAAATGCACCTATCACTGTTTACCTAACCATTCTCTCTGCTTGACTACCTCCTCACTACTATAAATAATCCTGCCTTAAATATTTTTGTGGGGAACATTTTCAGTACTTGAATACTTCCTACCTGTGGGGGAAACAATCTACAGTGCCAGACTGTTTTACCACCACCTCTGTCAGAGAGGGCTCCCCAGATGTTATCTTAAAAAAAAAAACTGGAGGGTTTAATAGAAGAGGAAAAGTACTACACTTTTTAATTTGCACTTCTTTAATTACTATCGAAGTTAAACATTCATTGTTAATTATTATTTTTTCTTTCCCTATCTATCCTGTCTTTATCCACTTATTAATGGGATTTTAGTATTTCTTTTCTACCTGTGTTGTGTTAACTTTGTATTCAATTTCCTTGATCTTCCTGAGAGCTGTGAGCCTTTGTGGAGTATTTATCTGTTCCACTGACCTACCTGTTTTTGTCTCAGTACCACCCAAGACTGCTATTTTAATGATACATTCTACTCAGGCAGCTAAAACCATCTTGGTATATTGAAACACACTTGGCTCTGTTACCTCTTCAAGTTACTTGACTTTTCTGGGCCGCAGTCCCATTTGTAAAATTGTAGAAAACAATACCTATACCTTCCTAAATGGCCTTTCGTGATTAAAACTAATAATGCCAAACTATTAGCTCTCTTCCATTAAATAAAATTAATCAGAAGTCAATCTTCTATCCTCAAATAATCAAAAAGCAAACCCTTAACATCGAAAGGGAGATTCGTTTTCAAGCAAACATAACCTTGTCTGCAGGAACAAAAGGTAGCTAAAGCCAAACTTACTTGTTTTGATATTCACTGTCCTGGATCATGACAACTAACACGAATGAAAAAGGCGTAAGGGCATAAAAATAAAATAAAATAAAAGTAAAAATAAATTAAAAAAAAATTTAAAGGTCATCTCGTCTACAAGACTTCCCAAGTATCCCTCTCCCCCAACAAAAACCTAAAACGTCGCAAATGGGCAATCAGGACAACCTGACCCATACTCTGTCCTCACCACTCCTCTAATTCCCAAGCGTGGGCAACAACCCGCTACTAGAACGTGAAAACGCACGCTAATTGGCCCTAGACACTAATATTTACTCTCACAGCCGGCGGGCAGCCGTCCCGGCCGACAGATTTCGGTTTCGCCCTTCCCGAGCATCACAGACTCGGGAGGAAACTGAGGCCGGGAGGGTAAGGAGAGCCTTGCCCAAGGACACCGCGGGGTTGGGGAGGCCGGCTCGGCGCCCGCCGCTTACCTCAGCAGCGCCAGGAAGGCGGCGGGCTCCACGTCGGGCAGCTCGATCTCGGCCGACGTGGTGGCCATGCCGCCGTTGAACATGGCGTCGAAGACGGCGCTGCCGGCAGCCAGCACGAAGCGGTGGGCGGGGATGCGCTGCGGACCCCCAGCGGCGGCGGCGGCGCCGCGGCCCTTGCCCAGCACGAAGCGCACATCGCTCAGCAGCTCCGAGTTGAAGAGGAACGCGAAGCGCTCCTTCAGCGACGCCTTGGTCGCCTGCCAGTTGTACAGCGGCTCCCGCTGCAGGGGGAGCAGGGGCCCCAGAGAGGACGGCGGCGGCGGCGGCGGGGGCGGCGGCGGCCCCGCGGCGCCCGGCTCCGCCTCAGCCCCCGGGACCTGCTCGCCCGTAGCTGCCGGTCCGAGCGAGGCCATCCTCCAGCGGCGCGGCTCTGCGGGCTAGAAACAGCGCTCCCGCCGCCCACCCGCCATCGCCGAGGCCGCCCCCCGAGGCCGGCACCGCCTCCCTACCTTCCGGGAAAGGCGCTTCCGGAGGCCGTGCGCCTCCGCCGGCCCCGCCCCGAGCTGCCCTGCGCGCGTCCCCGCTGGGCCGGGAGGCGGAGGTGCGTGTGGCCGCCCAGGCCGGACCTGGAGGGGACGGTTCCCCCTGCGGCGTCTGGGCCGCCCTGGGCGCACCGAGATCACCCGAGCCCCGCGCTCCGGGTGGTGGGACTTCGGTGGGCTGCATGCGGCCCGGCGCGGGCGCCTCCTCAGACCTGCGGGCCCCGAAGCTCTCGCCCCTCCCTTCCCTCAGGCCCCTCGTCACCAGCTGCAGCGCCCCCCACGTGTATCTAGGACAGGTCCCTAGGCTCTCCTTCTAGGAGTCGCACGCCTGGAAGTGGAGGGGGCCCGAGGGCATGGCCGGCAAAGCATGTGGGAGGGGACGACCTGATTCCACGTAGCTCCCTCCCCCAGTGGGAGAGGGAAGGTGCTGGTCCTTTAAATCCCCAGGAAGTCACTGGACGTGATTCCACGTAGACCCCTCCCCTCCCCGCTCCAGAGGGCCGCTGCTCCAGTGGTAATCCCTGGAGCACAGCTGGAGACCCTCTGCATCTAACAGCCTTCCCTTTCCTCCTTCTTCCTGTTCTGTCTCTAATTGTGGTATCTTGTGTGGACTCAGGCATTTTTTAAAATGTATTTTAACCCATTACCAAAAATTAACCGTATTTTAAATCTCAAAAAAACCCTCAAAGTTACCAAAGCAAAAACAATACAAGTAGTATAGGCTGCATTATCTGGTACGGGACAATAAAGTCATAATTTAAGAGCAAAAAAAAATGAAGACACTGTTATCAAAACTCGTGGAACACAAAAGTTGAGCTCCAGGCTAGAGCATAGCCAAAAGCAGTTGTTTACCAAAATGAAAACAATGAAAATAAGTGAAATAGAGGATCTGGGAAGATGGCAGAGTAGGAGGCACCAGGAATCTGACTCCCCACCTAAATAACAATTCCACTAGCTGAATCTGTCTGATGTACTTATTTTGGAACTCTGGACTCTGTTGAAGGCTGGTAACTTCTAGGGGAAGACTTGGACAGTAAATCGCTGTTAATTTTGGTCAACTTCAGCTCTTTGCACAGTAGCAGCTACCCATCCTTCACAACCAGCTGCATGGCAGTACACGTGTTCCTGGAGCAGCTTGCACACAGCTTTGTCACCTACAAATTGGCACTTGCCATCTACCTCTATAAGGATCAAATTATGAGCCACTGCAGCTGCTAACCTTCAACACCCCCTGAAAGGAGTTCAGGGTGGAGATCAGGAATGAGGCACTCTGTGCTCTGGGAAAAACTGGCAGAACAGGTCTTCGGATAGTTAGATATTTTCAGGAGTCCAATTCTTGGAATTCTTGTATCTCCTCATATCTAGAAAAGCACTAAAATCCTTTACGGTGATGTCTGCTCCTTGTGACTATCAGTAACCTTCACAAGACTAGCAGAAAACTGCAAAAAATATGTGCTTGATTGCATGTACTCCCCCTTCACCAAAATCACATGTATATTGACCTCCCCACTCTTTGGAGCAGTTTCTCAGAGCTATCTGAAATGCTGTCTCCCAGGCTATAGTCCTCATTTTGCCCCAAATAAAACTTAACTCACAACTCTCACGTTGTGCTTTTTTTTTTCAGTCAACAGCTTGTAGGAGCCAGGGAGGGCAAAAAGTCACCTATCCTCCAAACATTGGGGATCTGTGCTCTGATTTCTGTTTCTGAACACAAATGTACAGACAAAGAGGGGGCAGCTATTGTTGTCGTAGTACCTCTCTCCATTGTTGCAAGATGCTTTAGCTGAAGTGACTTCCTGGGGATTTAAAGGACCAGCACCTTCCCTCCCCCCCCCCCCCCCCCACCCACATCCTTCATTTTCACTTTTTACCTTTTGGGGAGCCAGGTATTAAAGACTAGTATATTAAAAAGCAACCGTATTCATGGGGAAAATTAGAAAGTAACCATACATGCCCAAAAGGCTGAGAAAAGACCTGAGAAGACCTTAAGTTTATACCTCAGGCTGATCCTTGGCAAAGAGACAGATTTTACAGTAATCAAAACAACAAAAATAGCAAAAAATAGCAAATGCTGGGGAAAAGGGAGAATCTGATTTGCAAAATTACCACATTACTAGATTCAAATGTCCAGTGTTCAACAAAAAAATCACAAGGCATACAAAGAAATAGAAAAGTTTGACCCATTCAAAGGAAAAAAATAAATCAGCAGAAACTGTTCCTGAAAAAGACCTAATGGCAGATGTACTAGACAGACTTTAAAACAACTATCTTAAAGATGCTCAGATAACTTAAGAAAATGTGGAGAAAATCAAGAAAATGATGTGTGAACAAAACAGAAGTATCAATAAAGAGATAGGAAGCTTGAAAAGAAACCAAAAAGAAATTCCAGAGCTGAAAAGTACAATAACTGAAATGAAAAATTTGCTAGAAGAATTCAAGGGCACACTTGAGCAAGCAGAAAAAAAGAATCAGCAAACTTAAAGATAAGATAATAGAGATCATCAAGGCAAAGAACAGAAAGAAAAAAGATTGAAGAAAAGCAAACAGAGCCTAAGAGAACTATAAGCCCTCATAAAAGAGACAACACTGTGGGATTTCTAGCAGGAGAAGAGAGAGCCAAAGGGGCAGAGAGAACACTTGAAGAAATAATGGCTGAAAACTTATGAAGCAAAAACTGACAGAATTGAAGGGAGAAATAGATGGTTCTACAGTAATAGTTGGAGACATCAATATCCCACTCACAGTAATGGATAGAACAACCAGACAGAAGATGAGTAAGGAAACAGAGGACTTGAACAACCTGATAAGCCAACTAGATCTAACAGACATATACAGAACACTCCACTCAACAACAGCAGCATGCACATCCTTCCCAAGTGAACATGGGACATGTCTTCTCTGACCACAAAGAGATGAAGTTAGAAATCAATAACAAAGGGAAAATGGGGAAATTCACAAAATTTTGGAAACTAAACAATATACTTTTAAACAACCAATAGACCAAAGAAGAAATCACAAGAGAAATTAGAAAATACTTAGAGACAAATGAAAATGAAAACGCAAAATACCAGGGACTTCCTGGCGGTCCAGTAGTTAGGACTTTGCCTTCCAATGCAGGGGGTGTGGGTTCAATCCCTGGTCAGGGGGCTAAGATCCCACATGCCTCGCGGCCAAAAAACCAAAACATAAAGCAGAAGCAATATTGTAACAAATTCAATAAAGACTTTAAAAATGGTCCACATCAAAAAAAAAAACTTAAAAAAACCCCACAATATACCACACAACATTGTAAATCAACTATACATCAATTTAAAAAAATATATATACCAAAACTTAGGAGATGCAATAAAAACAGTGCTAAGGGGGAAATTTACAGCTATAAATGCTTATGTTAAAAAACATGCAATATCTCAAATCAACAACCTAACTTTACAAGTTAAGGAACTAGAAAAAGAAGAAGAAACTAAACTCAAAGCTAGCAGAAAGAAAGAAATAATAAATATTAGAGCATTGATAAATAACATAGAGAACAGAAAAACAGTACAGGAAATCAATGAAACCAAAAGTTGATTCTTTGAAAAGATCAACAAAATTGATAAACCTTTGGCTAGGTAGACTAAGGAAAAAAGAGAGAAGATTCAAATTACTAAGATCAGAAATGAAAGTGGGGACGCTACTACATGCTACAGAAATAAAAAGGGTTATAAGAGAGTACTGTGAACAATTGTTTGCCAAAAAATTGGATATCCTAGATGAAATGGACAAATTCCTAGAAACTCAAAACAACAACAACAGAAACCTTTTAAAACACTTTTTTAAGGGACTTCCCTGGTGGTCCAGTGGGTAAGACTCTGTGCTCCCAACGCAGGGGGCCTGAGTTCGATCTCTGGTCAGGAACTAGATCCTCATGCTGCAACTAAGTCCACACACTGCAACTAAACTAAAAAACGCAGATCCCACAGGCCGCAACAAAGATCCCGAGTGCCACAACTAAGACCCAGCGCAGCCTAAATAAATGTCTTAAAAAAAAAAAAACCCCAGTTATTTATTTATTTATTTATTTTAAATAAATACATTTATTTAAAAAATAAATAAATAAAAGAAAATGAACAAATACAATACAATACAATACAAAAAAAGCCACTGTGACCTATTCATCATTCTGTGTCAGAATCTAAACACAGTCACCTTTGGACAGAGTCCCACCAGTCAGCTCACCTTGGGCAACACGCCCACTGATGACACTTCTTATCCATTACCCAACCAAAACCATAACATGAATTTGAAACAGGGAAGGAAAAAAGAACCAAAATTTCTAAGGCCCTGCTTTTTTTTTCCTTCTTTTTCTTTAAATTGAAATATAGTTGACTGTAAAATATTGTGTTAGTTTCAGGTGTACAACATGGTGATCCAACAATTAAATGCATTATGAAATGATCACCGCAAGCCCAGTAATTATCTGTCTCCATACAAAATCATTACATTATTAACTCTTAATTAAAATTTAGTTAACCTTACAGTATTAACTCTAACTCTACACCCCTGTAACTTACTCATTTTATAACTTGAAGTTTGTATCTCTTAAACCTCTTCACCTATTTCACTCAACCCCCTGCCTCCTTCTCCTCTGGCAAACACCAGTTTGCTCCATGTATCTGTAAGTCTGTTTCTTACTATTCTTTAGTTTTGTTTTCTTTGTTCATTTGCAAAACACTTTTTTAAATGGTAAGGAAGACTTTCTTCAAGTCCGTTGCAATGGGGGCATTGCAGTAGGGGAGAGTGATCAAGCTCAACTCCAAATACAGCAATGAGAGCTGAGGATTTATAGCCAATAAGCAAAATGAGGGGGTCAATAATGGAAAATTACTAAGAGGAAACATCAAGGGTAGGGAGATTCTTGCTAAACTAATTTAGGATTTTTGCTGAAGGCAAGCCAGAGTAATCAAATATCAAGGGTAGGGAGTGAGAAACTTGATCAGGTATTGAGGGCAATCAGATGAAGGGTGAGGGCCTTCTTCCTAAACTAACTTAGAGGATTCTTGCTAAGACTGAGTTAGGCAGGCCAAAGACAGGCCTGGGGCCGAGGTTGAGGCACATCTGAGAAGAAGGCTCAGAGGAGCCTGAGTAAAGTTTGGTCAAGGAGAGTCTTTGTCAGAATTAAAGAATAAATAATGCAGATAAGACTTGAGGGACTAGGGTCTTTAAGAGAAGGGAAGTGCATGAGATTTACTCTTGCTTTTTCCCTGAGGGCATTTTCTAATTTGTTGCTTATTTCTCAAGCAGAAAGAACTCAAGAGACAGACTATGAAACTGCCAGAGTAGTTGGTGCAAAGTCCTGGAAAGGAGGGAACTACAAAGAAGTGAACCCCAAAATCTTCATACAAATTAACTTTATGCTATTGGATAACCTCTAAGTTCCACATGGGCAAGGAGAAACAATAGCAGCCGAGAGAACAGAGACAAGGAGAGACTTCACATGTGCTGCAGTGTTGGGGAGACAGAGGTTGTAGTTCAAGGTCCACCAAGATGGAGGAGCCTTAGTGATTACAAGGGACTTTGGCTGAGATCCCATAAGGACATGCCCTAGAAGTAAGGGTTACACACTAGTAGTAAGAGAAAAATTAACTAGGTTAAAACCTGTCTTTGACAGGTTCAAGGTGATCTGTACGAGCTGCTGTGAGGAAATTTAATCCTGTTCAAAGAAAGATATATCATCTGGAGACTCAATATTTTTTCTTCTACAGTGTTGTTGGGAAAAAAATAAAAATTATGAGGCGTGCTAAAAAAAAGAGAGACAGAGAGAGAAATAGAAAAGGAGAAAGAATAGACAACAGAATCAGTTCTATGGATGATTCAGATATTGGATTTATCAGATGAGGACTGTAAAATAACTATGATTAATATGATGAGGAAAATAGACGAAAGATGGAGAATTTCACCGGAGAGTTAGAATCCATGAAAAAAGAGTCAGGTGGAGATTTCTTGACCTGAAAAGCACTATAACAAATTAATACCTAGACACTTTGTGTTTAATAGCAAATTAGACACAGCAGAACAGACGACTAGTATAACTAGACGACAAGTCAGTAGATGTCCAAATTGAAATACAGAGAGAAAAAAGGACAGAAAATACAGAAGGGAATGTGTCTATTTATCATATGAGACAGAATGAAAAATGGAGTACTAGAAGGAGAACAGAGAATGAGGCAGAACAGTATTTGAAGAAATACTGGCTGGACATTTCCCAGAGCAAGTGCCTCAAGAAAACCAGGTAGAGCTGCATAATTTTTTGGATCTAGCCTCAGACGTCATGCAAGGATGCAAGGTCATATCCATTGCATTCTATTGGTTACAAACAAGTCACTAAGACCAGTCCAGATTCAAAGAGGGGGGACACAGACCCCCACCTCTTGATGGAGTAATATCTAAGAATTCATGGACATGCTTTAAAACCACCACCCTACTAAAACTACACATACCTCTATCCTATGACCCAGCCATTCCACTCCTGGGTATATATGCAACAGGGTATTTATGCCCACTAAAAGAAGTACATGAATGTGCATAGCAGCTTTATTCATAATAAATGACCAAATAATTACCAATAGTAGAATGGATAAATGGTGGTATATTCATACAATGTATGAAAAAGAGCAAACCCTAATATTGAAATAATATGAATTAATTTCAAAACATGTTAAGCAGAAGAAGCCAGACATAAAGAATATATTATGATTTCATTTGTATCAATCTTCACCATAGGCAAAACTAATATGCAGGGCTATAGGTATAGAATAGCAGTTAGCTTTTGGGGGGTTGTTGACTGGGAGGGTACATGAGGGAATTTCTGGGGTAACAGAAATGTTCTGTATTTAGTGGTAGTTATAGTGCTGTTGTTCTGGTTATTTATTACTGTGTAACAAACCTGTCCAAAACCTAGCGGCTTAAAACAACAATTATTTTTTTTTTGTGAATCTGCATTGCGGGCAGGGCTTGGCAGGGAAGGCTCTTGTCTCTCCGCCCAGAGTCATCTAGAGTGGCTTGACTGAGGGCTAGAAGATCCACTTTCAAGAAGCCTCACTCACGTGGCTGGCAAGTTGGTGCAGGCTGTTGGCTGGGAGCTCAGTTGGAGTTGAGGGCCCAGGACCTTGGTTTCTCTCCACATGAGCCTCTCCATGTGACTGGGCCTCCTCATAGCATGGTGGTTCCAAGGGCAAGTGGCCTGAAAGAGAGAGAGAGAGCCAGGAAAAGGTTCTATCTCCTTTTATGACCTAGCCCTGACAGTCACACAGCATATTACCTCCACACTTAGTTTGTTGAGGTGGTCACAAAGGCCTGCCCAGGTGCAAAAGGAGGAGACAGACTCTGCACTTGATGGGGGAGTGGCAAGTCACACTGTGGGAAAGTCACATGGGATTATAGACATTGTTAAGTCATCTTTAGAAAATACAATCTGTTATAGGAGTTTACACATGTAAACATTTGTTAGCTTTATACTTGAGACTTGTGTCCTTCACTATATATAAGTTATATCTCAATAGAAAAGCAAATAAAATGTGAAAAACTTGTGAAAGAATATATAAACTTACAAAGATTGACAATTCTTGCCCTTCTTTCCTGTACAACCATTCTGTGGGAGTCACCACCATTATCTGTTTGACATGTACACTTTTTTTTTATATGTATACTTTTAAACTTTATCCTGTATACTTGAAAACATTGCCTATCTATCTATCTATCTCAATCTATCTATCCATCCATCCATCCGTCTATATAGACACGTATACTCCTAAATACAATTTTTTAAAAAATAAAAATGGTATCACATTACACATATTGTTTTGAAATTTGCTTTTTTTCACTTAGTACATTGTGGAAATCCTTCCATGCCAGGCAGTTTGGGAGTGGAATGCCTTCAAATGTTCAAAGAATAGATGCTAAATAAATGAGAGCTTAGATGATAGATTTCCAAATTCATATTGTGAAGTTAGCTTAACTTTGTTACCAAAACCTGACCAAGAGAACTCACAGAAAGGAAAACTATCAGCCAATCTCATATGTGAATATAATATCAAAATCTCAAAGTAACAGCAAATCAAATTTAGCACTAATTAAAAGCATAATTAACCACAACTAAGTAAAATTTATTCACGTAGTAATTCGAAGGTAGTTCAATATAAAGAAATAGTACTGGCAATTATCTCTTCAAATATGGACATCTTGACCCAAGTATCAAAAAGACATCTCCAAATACCCTTTGACACAATAGTTTTCCTCTTGGATATTTATCTGATTCAAATATACTCATTTATTTGTGAAATGACAGAAGTACCTGGATATCATGACAGTTTTATTTGTGTAATAAAAGATTTGAATTTCCATTAAGAGAGAACTGGTTAAATTGTGATATATTCATATAATGGAACACTATGAAGTCATTAGAAAGAATGAGGCAGTATTATATGTACTAATATGGCAGCAATTCAAGTTATATTGTCCAGTGAAAAAGGAAGCTTACAAAAATAAATTAAAATGAGTTATACAGCTGAAATAATACAAAATTTAGTAGGCATTATAGTGTATAGCAAAAATCCTATGTGACGATGTATTATCCAACTGTTGGCCTTGACCTCTCTCTACCTCGGTTTCCTCATCTGTAAATTTATTATTATATCAATAAAAGTCATATCACAGAGTCAGGAGTGGACCCAGGTTTTACGGGTCTGAAGCTAATACAATAGTGTGTGTGTGTGTGTGTGTGTGTGTGTGTGTGTGTGTGTGTTGGCGGGGGTACTTTTTAAGAAAAAGAATGCAAAATCAGATAGAAAATTGGGGTATATGGGTCTTAATTGCACAAGTCTTTCAAACTTTTCTATATCTTTGAAATTATTGAAAAATTAGTTAGAAAAGTATTTATTTATAATGAAAAAAAAATCATAAGAAATCACACATTTTTAAAAAGCTGACCAATATCACAAACAGCACAAATCCAGAAAATAACATAATCTTTTAAATTAAGTAACTGCCTGAAAAACTTCTATAATACTTTCCCTCTGTAGTTTTGTCTTTATACTCTTTATCTCTTGACATGAAAATGATTTTGGAACATCATTTTCTAGAGAGAGAACAGAAAAATTATTTATGCTTTTCCTCTAACAGGATCAAAAAATTTATTATTGGTTGTTTAGAGAAGTTTTTTCATGTTCAGAACTTGTTACTGATAATATGCACAGTCTAAGTATTATTATGAAACTTGGGAACCTCTCTCTGTCGTTTCTTCTCTGTCTGAGCTGTAACAGACATTTACAGTACTGCTAGACGTTTGTGTCCAACAAACCCAGGAATTCTGATAAATTATATTTTGTGTGATTCCTGTCACAAAAGGCTATGATTAGCTATCATTGTAACCAACGAATAATCAAGAATATTCCCAAAAAGAGAGGACTTCTTTCTTGACCAGATATTAATAAAAACCAAATCTTCCATTTGCAATTTTACATTTTGATAGATTGGAAAAATTTCCCACAGAAATCTGTTGTTATTTATTTTTAACCTTGTTTTTTTCCACTGCCCACATACTTCTGGGGCTGAGTCCCAGAAGATCCATTTAAATTGTAATAAGAGTTCTGGCTTGTACCTTTGTGTCATGATGCTGGGTAAGTTGGCACAAAAGGCAGTAGAAGTATTCCTGGAAGCTATTCCTACAGTGGCCATCTAGCAAAAGTGACTGATAACCACATAAGGATATCCTACTAAACCTAACTAAATCTATCCCTGACTCAGGTTCTCCTTAAGGCCAGAGGCCATTCCAATGCCTCCTGGTGACATAGAGAAATTGCGATGGAAGATTTATCAGAACCACCAGTCTTAACCAACAGTCATTAACATATCTTATTTTGCAAATTTTACAAAAACATAACATTGTGTGAATATATTGCTAGGGCCCCTCCCAGACTCTTGGATGAGGTTTGTGCAAGTGAAGGGCCCTGAAGCTTAAGCTTCATTAGTTTCATGATAAATCTGCCTCTGCATAGAGTTGATGTAAGGCTTAACTGAATTAATATATGGAAAGCATTTAGAACAGCCCAAGTAAGTGCTCAATAAATACTATTTATTATACATTACTGATATAGAAATAGATAGATAAATACAGTAGACTAGCAAGTCCAGAAAGAGACTCGATTACATATATACATTCATTTTTTGGAGGTAGATTATATTTCACTCTCTATTCCAAAATATACACCTGAAAGAATAAATCTATATATTAAAGAAGACTGATAACAGAGAAGAAAAGAAGAAGAAGAACAACAACAACAAGACAAAAGGAACCAAAATAAAGTGCAAGTGAAATGATCTGGTTTTGAGGTGGAGAATTTCTTTTTTTTTTTAGAAATTTAAAAAAAATTATTTATTTTACTTATTTTTATTTTTGGCTGTGTTGGGTCTTTGTTGCTGCGTGCGGGCTTTCTCTAGTTTCGGCGAACGGGGGCTACTCTTCGTTGTGGTGCACGGGCTTCTCATTCGATGCCTTCTCTTGCTGCGAAACATGGGCTCTAGGCGCGTGGGCTTCAGTAGTTGTGGCTCGTGGGCTCAGTTGTTGTGGCTTGCGGGCTCTAGAGCGCAGGCTCAGTAGTTGTGGCGCACGGGCTTAGTTGCCTCACGGCATGTGGGATCTTCCCGGACCAGGGATCGAACCCATGTCCCCTGCATTGGCAGGCAGATTCTTAACCACTGTGCCACCAGGGAAGTCCCTCATCCCCTTTTTTAAATGGACAAAGGACATGAACAGGGACTGCATAGAAGTATAACCTTTCTGAACAGCGACTCAGAAATGTATGTTCCAGTTTAAAATCTATGTATCTTTCGTCCCAGCAGTTCTACCTATGGCAATTTATCCCGAGGAAATAAGAGCAGAGTATAGAACTAAAAACAACAACAACAACAAGGATGTCAAAGCATTATAATAAATTTTTAAAATGGAAACACCCTAGACAGATGATTGGTTAGGTAAATTGTGGTGCAATCATATGACAGAACAATAAATATCTATTAAGGAATGTTTATTGGTATGAGAACGTCTTCTCAACCCATAACGCTGAGTGAAAGAGCAGGCTACAGAACAAGATGTAGAGCATACCATTTTGTCCTATGGGCTCAGAGTATACCATTTTGTTTTAAATATCTGTATTATATGTATAACAAAGACAAAGTTTATAACCACTGCTGTTAATTTGATATATTGCAGGGTGATTGGACTGTGAGTGGTTCCACACACTTTATATTACTTTTCTTATTTGAGATTAAGAAAGAGGTAAAAATATTGTGAGGTTTGACTGCATACAATTATTGAATTGGTTAACTGGTAAGTTATAGCAAGGACACCAGCATGTCTATGTCATAAGATGCAGTTTATTTCTTTGTCTTCCTCTGAAATGCTGTTAGGTATCACCTCTCATTTGACTAAATGCAATTTAATTCAGTTCAACACTCATTGCATACTCCTAGTGAAAGCCACTGGAGATGACATTACAAAGATGACTAGAACATATTACTTTCCTCAAAGAAGCTAATAATTTATTAGGAGGGGGAAACCCACTGGGACCTGCTTCAGCTAGAAATAAAATTTCTTTTTGGATTAAAAAAAAAAGCAACAGTAAGGGCAATTTGCCATCCCATAGACTAAATTCAGCTTATTTATGGAGTTCTTCTTTCTTTGCTTGTCATCGCTTTCTGGAATTCAGCCTAGAAAGTAACATATGTCACCATGTGTGCTAGTTTATAATTAGAACAAATGTGAGGATTTATAAGAAAAAGAGCTATTGGCTAAAAAATATTTAGTAAAACTCTAGAAAAGGCAGTCAGGAGAAAGAAGGAGGTAGAGTTCTATTTTGGAAATTAATTTAATGCTAAAGAAAGAGAAGACTTTTAAAAAATATAAAAGGCAATTATTATGTCCTTAGGATTTTTATGTTTCAGGAGTGCGTGAAAAAGTAGCTGCTATTGGATTACCCTGTATTTGAAAGGATGAGTATTGTGTGTATAAATAGAAGCTAAGGTCAAGAAACTAAAGGCAGTAAAAGACTCACGTGTTCAGCAGAGACTGATAAGCATGTGAAATAAAATCTTTTACTCATAAGGCTGCAATTATGCCTGTGACCAGAGTTTGAGCTCCAGGGAAGAGGGGAGGGGTAAAAGTCAGAAAGGTCCAAGATCGCCCTTCTTGTAAACCTTAAACCAGTCCAAGACTTCACCAGACTTCACTATGATAACATTAACAGCAGAGACTTATTTCTAAGACCTCTGAGCCCATAGGGTAATTTTCTCCCTACACTTCACCTGTTTCCAACTGAGCATTAACACTTTTCAGAAAGATGTGGTTGACCTAAGCCCCAAAAACCACCATCTCCTCCCCATTTAGGGTCAAGAGTTTCTGAGAAGGCTTTCCCAGAGGCATGGCCCCAGGAATTAAAAAGCAGACAGGGGCTTCCCTGATGGCGCAGTGGTTAAGAATCCGCCTGCTAGTGCAGGTGTCGACACAGGTTTGAGCTCTGGTCAGGGAAGATCCCACATGCCGCGGAGCAACTAAGCCCGTGCGCCACAACTACTGAGCCTGCGCTCTAGAGCCCGTGAGCCACAGCTACTGAGCCTGTGTGCCACAGCTATTGAAGCTGGCATGCCTAGAGCCCGTGCTCTAGCAACAAGAGAAGCCACCGCAATAAGAAGCCTGCGCACCGCACCGCAACGAAGAGTAGCCCCCGCTCACCGCAACTAGAGAAAGCCCACGCACAGCAACAAAGACCCAACGTAGCCAAAAATAAATAAATAAATAAATTTATTAAAAAATTAAAAATAAAAAGCAAACAGGTAGAGGGTCACCTCTAGTCTGAAGTAGCTTGATTTCCCACCATCTTTCCATCCCCCTACTGACCTCATCTAGCCTAGAATTCCCATGTTCTGCTTTCCTGCTCAGGACAGAGCAATTCAGCTTTCATCCTTCTCCACTGTCCTGTCAGCTTTCATGTCCCCTCAGGCTTTGGCAGGGCATGTTTCCCTGAGCACTTCCCCACCCTCCCCGCCTTGACTGTCCCCTCTGTCTTTTCTTGGGCTCCTGTCCCAGCTTCCCTGGGCCAGACTCATTCACCATGGGCTCCACCACTACGCCCCTCTGTGCATGGTTGCCAGGGTCTCCACTGAGTGGTGGTGGGTTACCTGGATGCTCAGCGGATCTGCTGCCTCTTCTTTGTCCTTCTCTGAGGGACTCTGCACTTGACTCTCATCACTAGAGGCTCTTCAAGGACAGGGGAGAGAACTGTCTTTTAGTTTACCAAGTCAACTCAAGTTCTCTAAGTCCACAGTTCTTAGAGAGATGGACACACCTCTCCATGTGGAATATCTCTCTTCTGCTTTCACCTAGGAGCCACTCTTGCCGACTTGAATGAGAATGTAATGGCTGATACACGGTTTTAGTCTGTGACCCATCTGAGGGATAGGGGGACATATCTACCCATCCCAAACAGATTCTTGGTAACTTCTCACTAAGGAACTGGACTTGTGGGTGGGAACAGGAGGTACTGTCTGTTTCCTTTATCTTTTGGGTCCTATTTCTTAGGTTCCCTCAGGTAATAACATTCCTTCTGATCCAGCTTTCTGGGAGTTGAGGAGGGGAAAGCTGAGATTTGTAACTCCAAATAGCCCTAGTTTCTTAACCCAAACATTTGTCCATTGGCTGGCCCTGGGGGATCCTAGGCATGATTTATCTTTATTGCCTTCCCACTATTTTTCTTCCAAATCCCAGATCCCACAGAATTCTCATAGACTCACAGAATCTGTCATCTTCTGTCAAAATTTCACCTCCTTTCTGTGATCCCATGAGAGCATGCATTATTTTGGGCCAGGACAACTGAAATAAATGTTAGATTTTTAGTTAACTAATGTGACATAGAGAGGAGTGTAGGGAAGCTAGGTTTTTCAATCAAGTAGAAGTCAGGGAACTCTGAGGAGAGTTTATTTAGATGCCACAACAATACCAATAAGCATATACACACAAGTACTGAGGTTATTGTTTTTGGTAATCACTTTTCTCCTCCTCCCCCTCCCCTTCCTTGTTCTGACACTACCTCATCACTTATTTTTAACAACTTTCTTGTTCAAAAATTCCATTTTTAATTCACCCTGTTTGCACAGCCACTGTGGAGAGTAGTATAGAGGTTCCTTAAAAAACTAAAAATAGAACTACCATGTGACCCAGCAATCCCACTACTGGGCATATACCCTGAGAAAACCATAATTCAGAAAGAGACATGTACCCCAATGTTCATTGCAGCACTATTTACAATAGCCAGGTCACGGAAACAAGCTAAATGTCCACAAACAGAGGAACGGATAAAGAAGATGTGGTACATATATTCAATGGAATATTACTCAGCCATAAAAAGGAATGAAATTGGGTCATTTGCAGAGACGTGGATGGACCTAGAGACTGTCATACAGAGTGAAGCAAGTCAGAAAGAGAAAAACAAATATCGTATATTAACGTACATATGCAGAATCTGAAAAAATTGGTATAGACGATCTTATTTACAAAGCAGCAGCAGCATAGCACAGGGAGGTTGGCTCAGTGCTTTGTGATAACCTAGAGGGGTGGGATAGGGAGGATGGGAGGGAGGCTCTAGCGGGAGGGGATGTGGGGACATGTGTATGCATATGGCTGATTCACTTTGTTGTGCAACAGAAACTAACACAGTATTGTGAAGCAATTATACTCCAATAAAGATCTATTTTAAAAAAATTGACACACACACACAAAAAAGAAAAGAAATAGAGACACAGGCGTAGAGAACAAACGTATGGATACCAACAGGGAAGGGGGGGGTGAATTGGGAAATTGGGATTGATTTATATACACTATTGATACTATGTATAAAATAGATAACTAACGAGGACCTACTGTATAGCACATGGAACTCTACTCAGTGCTCTGTGGTGACCTAAATGGGAAGGAAATCCAAAAAAGAGGGGACACATGTAAACGTAGAGCTGATTCACTTTGCTGTACAGCAGAAACTAACACAACATTGTAAAGCAACTATACTCCAATAAAATTAAAAAAACAAAAAAGAAGCAGTAAACAATTTGAAGTGGGATAGCACGAAGTGTACAGCACACACTCTGGAGCCACATGGCCTGGGTTTGAATTCCGGCTCTGCCCCTTACTGATTGTGCGACCTTGGGCAAGTTGCTTAACCTCTGTATGCCTCAGTCTCCTTACCTATAAAATGGGGATTATGACATCTACTTTACAGAGTTGCTACGAAGATAATGTAATAAAGCACTTAAAATACTGCCTGACACATGGTGAGAGCTCTCTTTAAGTGTTTTAAAACAAATATATGTCTTTGAGCAAATTAGGGAGAATAAGCATTTGATTAGTAAGTTTTCTGAGACTTTGCAGACCTGAGAATGTCTTGGTGTTGCCTTGTTCTATGAATGACAGCCTTGCTGAGAAAACAATCCTTTGGAATAAACCTCACCCATGCCCCCTCCCCTACCACCAAGCCCTGTAGATGCGGTTCCATTGCATCTGGGCTTGACCGGGTCCTCAGAAGAAGTAAAGGCAATCTGACTTGGATTCATGAAAGCCATCCCTGCTGGGAAAACCTGCAAACTATTTCCAATTGAAACAACCATGTCGCAGTCTCTGACTTAAATAAATTTTTGTTTTTACTTTTTATTGTGGAAGATTTCAAATCTACATAAAAATGAGAGGATTCCTGACAATTTTAATAAGGACTCTGTTTATGTATAAACTCATCTTTTCCCTCTCAAATTACCTTTATATCTTTAGTTATTGACTGTTGAGGGTTGGAAAATCTTCCTGGAGTTTCCCGAGGTCTGGAGTCCAGATGTTATTTTCTGTTGTCTAGGAGTTCTGTGATAAATGCTGTGGAAAGCCTGGATCTAAATTCTGGCTAGATCAGTTACTAATTATGGCTTTATTAATTTTCTCTACACATTTCTTCATTTTTCAAGCAATGTTGATGTCTTTAGATTATTGTATGGGATAAATTAGTTAATACTGTATCTCAGCAAATCCAGGACACCAGTGATTATAAGAAAATATTTTATATACCACTAAGAAACAAACAAGGCTTCCAATTAAACTAATACACAATGAATTTTTTTATCACCTAAGATTCTTGTTTTATACTTATTGAAAGAATTCTTTCAGACTTATTTAGAAATATATATTTATCATTTACCACTTTGATAGGATTTCATTAGTATTTTCTATTTGACTAAACCTATAGTTTTATTTTTTTCTCAGTTGAATGACACATATCAGTTATAAGATGCATTCTGATTTTAGAGCTGTTAAAATGGGAAGAAAATATACATTTAGAATTGATTAAATACAGTATATGTAAACCTTTCTGCTTACAATAGGAGTTCAGTGATTTTCTCCAGTTTTGTTTTGTTTTGTTTTACTGTACATTTTTCTTTTGGAGTTCTTTTATGTTCTGACTGATTTTCTACTGTGTCAATTTTTACTTCCACTGCTTCTAATAGTGACTTTAAGTAGTCTGGTATTAATTTTTTATAATAATTTTAAAACTTGCCTGTTGTTCTTGGATATATGTCCTCTTTTATCTCTCACAGCTCATGAACCTCACATGATATAAAAAAAAATCCATTCCGGATCTAAATGTAAAAGGACCAAAAAAAAAATTCTTATAGCAGAAAACAAAGGAGAAGATATTGGAGCAGGCAAAAATTTCTTAAAAAGGAAATATAAAGCACTTTACCCATCAAATAAAATTAATGAATTGGTCTATATTAAAATTAAGAACTTCTGTTTATCAAAAGATACAAATTAAGAAAATGAAAAAGCAAGCTATAGATTTGGAAAAGATATTTGCAATACATATATCTGACAAAGGACTGTCATCCAAAATGTGTAAATTGATAAGAGAAAGGAAGCCAGTTGAATAAAAAATGGGCAAGAGGGCTTCCGTGGTGGTGCAGTGGTTAAGAATCTGCCTGCCAATTCAGGGGACACAGGTTCCAGCCCTGGTCCGGGAAGATCCCACATGCTGCAAAGCAACTAAGCCCATGAGCCACAGCTACTGAGCCTGCGTACCACAACTACTGAAGCCTGCGTGCCTAGGGCCCGTGCTCCACAACAAGAGAAGCCACCGCAATGAGAAGCCCGTGCACCACAACGAAGAGTAGCCTCCGCTCGCCACAACTAGAGAAAGCTCGCATGCAGCAACAAAGACCCAACGCAGCCAAAAATAAATAAATAAATAAAATTTTAAAGAAAAGGGCAAGAGGCTTGAATAGGCACTTCATTAATGAGGTTACTCAAAAGGCCAAGAAGCACACAAAAAGTTGTTCAACATCGTCATCATCGAGGAAATGCAAACTAACACCATAATGAGATACAGCTATACCAGGACCTCAATGGCTAAAAATTAAATGGCTGACAATAACAAGTGCTGATAAGGATTTAGAACAATCAGAATGTTCATCGTCTCCTGATGGGAGTGTAACTTGATACAACCATTTTGAAATATTATTTGGCATTATCTCCTAAAGATGAACATACACATAATCTATGACCCAGAGATTCCACTCTTAGGGATATTCCCAACAGAAATATGTATGTATGTTCACCAAAAGACATGCCCAAGAATGTTCATAGGAGTACAATTTGTAATAAATGAAAACTAGAGAGCACCCAAGTGTTCATCTTCAATGGACAGAAATGTAAATTGTGACATATTATCACAATGGAAACCTACACAGAATGAACTGATACAAGAGCATAGATGAATCCTACAAACATAATATTGAATAAGAGGAGCCAGACCCCAAAGAGTACATACTGTGTAATCCTGCATATGTAAAGTTCAAAAACAAGAAACTAATCTGTGGTGTTAAAAGTCAAGGTGTGAAAATGATGTGAGGCAGTCTTCTGGGTGCTGTTGATGTTCTATTTCCAGATCTGGGTATTGCAGAAGTGCAGACCCACTTTTGAAAATTCACTGAACTATACTCTTAGGATTTGTGCACCTTTTGGTGTGTGTGTTAGACTTTGAGTTGCCAGAAAAATGTTGAAGATTTGTTCTCCAAATTCTTACATTTCTTCTGGATGATTTAGTCAAGAAGTTTTCCTTAGGCTCTTACTGCTTTTTACTGTCATCATCCTTAGATTACTTTTTGCTTGTTTACGTATTGGTGATGATATTTTTGCACACAATAAATGGATGTATTTTATTTCCCTCTTAAATAATGTTCCCGCGCAGCCTTCCCTAAGACAGGAGGCTTATCTTCCCAGAGCAGGAAAGAGTGACTATTTGGCCTCCTTATCAAAGTGATTGGTCTAAAATTAGGGTGGCCAGAGAAAAGATGCAGTGTTCATTCCTGAGCCTCTTTTAGCCCCCTCGGAATGTAGAATTGAGAGCCAGCAGCCCTGCCATGGATCTGCTGGTGGGGGGTGGGGGTGGTGGTGAGGTGACCCCACAGCCTGGACCTCCTGGTCAGGGGCCAGATGGACAATGTGGTAGCGATTCAGTGAAGCCCATGGCTCCGTGAAAGCTACGGTGAGGTCAAGCCAGCTGGAGAGCAGCCCTCAGGCTCTGAGCAAGATAAATAAAACTGGGTTACAGGTTAGAGCAACTGCAGGGGTCAGCTGTGGACACCAGAAGCCAGGGCCAAGGCCCGTTGCGCCTCAGTGGTCACCAGCCCCCACAGAGCAAAGGGCCAGCATGAGGCCACGATACCTTGAGGTCACCAGGGCCCCTTCCCTGTACCAAAATGCTACCTTAGAGATAAGCTGGAGGAGAAGGGTGGAATCTGACAGACTGAGTCGTTTTGACTCTGAAGCAGCCTTACTAAAAGGGCTTGGTCCCATTCCTGACTGGGACTGATTGTACTAGAACGGACTAAAATACATGTTTCCGTGTCACCTAATCAGTGGGACCCGGTAAGGTCAGATTGCTTAAAGATAAATAAAAGAGCTACATTTCTTTGGCACTTCTGAGTATAGTGCAACGAAATTTGCAGCCCTCTTTCTGTCTTTTATATTTTCTTGATTTTACCAACTTGTAAACTTTTGTTGCTGGAAATAGTTCATTTTAGGAATTTTTCTAGCTATTTGAATAGAATGTGAAGAGAAAGCTCCTGGCATTGCTACTCTCCACAATCATCCCTTTATTTATTAGTAAAACAATTTTATAGTTTCTCTTACCTTTCCATTCTATTCATCATCCAACCATCTATCTACCCACCCAAACAGTAACCATTTTTTGGAGCCATGTTCCAGGTATTGAGCTAGAAGATGAATGACAGTCCTTTGCTATCAGGTGTCGAATACAGAGGGTAAGCAGATAGCCAACACTGTTCCAATTTCACCTTTCCACACATCCACACAGGCTTGTTTTCACTTTTGGTGTCTAGGCATACTAATTGCCAGGAATTATTGAAAGTACTGGGTTTCTGAGTCTTATGACCCGTTGGCAATCATCTTTAAGAGCTTCCTTGCTTTATAGTATGTCAAGATGTACATCTGCTGCCCTAGACCTGGAATCAGCCATTTCTCTAAGGAGCCTCGGTTCCATTTAATAGGAAATATATTTAGAAACCAGAATCTGGCCTCTAAGGAAGCTCATTTCTTCAGGGTTGGTCATTATTTCTAGTTCTTTTCAGTGGACAGAGATGAGATGAAGAATATTAGGGGAGGAACAGATTTTAGAGGGTAAAGGAGAACTAATTTTTCTCAGTCATTTTTCTATTATCAATCATAGATTATTATTTTTGACTATAAATACATACATCTGTTCTAAGTACCTTTATTTATAGTTTTTATTCCCCTTTGAATTCATTCACTTAGGATAATTTACTCTTGTAGGTTTATTAGGACCGAGGGCAGGAACACTCAAGTGTCTTGCTTAATTATTTCCTGAGTCTATATACAGGACCAGCTATGTAATTTGTCATCCCATATAAAATGAAAATGGGGGCCCTGGTTCAAACAGCAGTTAATAAGTTCCACAAAGGTACTAAAATAAAAAGCTTTTCTCTTTTTTTTCACCGTCTCTCCCTCCCCGATCCTCCCTCCACCTGTCCTGGTGTTTCTAATTTGCTATTTAATGTCAGGTTCCCCTGGGCCCAGGGCTACTGGCAGGCTGAGTGCAGACCTCACAGGCTCCCTAGGGGGCAGTCCCCTTGGCAGCAGGCATGCACGGGGCACAGCAGCTGCCAGGTTCCCTTCCCTGGCAAGACCAGCAATGTCCCCTTCCCATAGGCCAGTTGCCCTCACCCACAGGAATGGGAGAACCTCAAAGGTATTGCAACCTCCGTGCCAGGACGTGGTAGGTATCTAGATTTGGGGATGGGTGAGAGGTTTGCCCCGAGGCCAGGGTGTTTCTACTCTGGGGTGAGATCAGCTGCCTGAGCCACCACCAAGTGTACTGTGCCCAACTCTGATCCTTCCCATGCCCTAGCCAAGGCTCCCACCAGGAACGAGGGTGCCAGTGGTTGCTGGGCAGGAAGGCAGGCCAGGTAAGGCCCAAGGCACCAAGGTGGGGGGAGTGGGTGGCTCAAGCTGGTCCCTGGGAGGCAGGCAGTCATCAGAAGTGGGGGAGAGTGCATGAGCCAAGGCTCCAAGCCTCTGGTGCATGCCCCATTGTCCCACTGGACTTCACTTACGAAACACAAATTCAAAGATTAAATTCTTAAGAATTTCATGATGGTGACTACAGAGCATTAAACCCCAAATGTGGGGCTCTTCAGAGCACAGGGCTCTGTGTGCCTCCACTGGTCCTGTGTCCATGAAGTGGTCCCTTCCTGTTTCAGCAGCAATTTTATAAATATGCCTGGGGCCCCTGGGGTTCTTGGAGACCCTTCCAGGGGATCTGTGAGGTCAAAACTATTTTCATAATAACAGGAGGACAATATTTGCCTTTTTCACTCTCATTCTCTCAGGAGTGTACAGTGAGGTTTTCCAAAGGCTGCCTGACAGTGTGATACTGTAACAGATTGAATTCAGAAGCAGAGAATTCAGCTGTCTTCTATTAAGCCAGACATTAAAGAGATTTTAAAAAATGTAAAACAATACTATTCTTCTCACTAATTTCTATTGTAGAAAATATAGTTATTTTAAATAAAAATATGTTATCTGTCATTATTTTAAATCTTTAATATTTATTTCTATATAGTCCTTTTTGTTGTTATTTTTAGGTGAATGAAGATATTTAAAATTTTCCAGTTTAAATTTCCAACACAACAAATATCGATAGATAGACCCACATAAACAAAAGCTGTTGGGGTCCTCAATACTTTTTTTAATGAATAAATTTTAAAACTTGAAATAAAATTCATGACATAAAATTAACCATTTTAAAGTGCGTAATTTGGTGGCATTTAGTCCACTGTGTTGTGCGACCATGACCTCTATTTAGTTCTAAGACATTTTCTTTCGTCACCCCAAATGGAAACTCTGTGCTCATTAAACAGTCACTCCCCCATTCTTCCCTCCCCTCAGGCCCTGGTAACTGCTAGTCTGCTTTCTGTCTCTATGGATTTGCCTATTTTGGATGTTTCATATAAACGGAATTATCTAATCTGTGACCTTCCTTTCACTTATCATAATGTTTTTGAGGTTCACCCACACGATAGCATGTATCAGTACTTCATTCCTTTTTATGATTGAATAATGTTCCATTGTATGATATGCCATATTTTGTTTATTCATTCATCATTTGATGGATATTTGGGTTGTTTCCACCTTTTAGCTACTGTGAACAGTGCTACTGTGAACATTCATGTACAAGTATTTCTTGGAATACATGTTTTTAATTTCTTGGCGTATGATACCTAAGAGTAGAATTTCTGGGTCAAATGATAATTTTATGTTTAATTTTTTGAGGAAGTGACAAAGTGGTGATTTTTTTGTTTGTTTTTTTGACAGTGTTTTTCACAGCAGCTGCATCATTTTATATTCCCATCAGCAATGTACGAGGGTTCCAATTTCTCCACATCCTTAACACTTGTGATTTTCCTTTTTTTTTTTAATTGTAGCTATCCTAGTGGGTGTGAAGTGGTATCTCATTTGTAGTATTGATTTGCATTTCCATAATGATTAATGATGAGCAGCTTTTCATATGCTTACTGGCCATTTGTATATCTTCTTTGGAGAAATGTCTATTCAAACCCTTTGCTCGTTTTAAATTGGGTTGTCTTTTTGTTGTAGGGTTCTAAGAGTTCTTTATATATTCTGGATACTAGACCTTTATCAGATATATGTTTTATAAATATTTTCTCCCATTTTGTAAGTTGTCTTCTTACTTTTTTGTTAGTGCATTGTTTTAAATGAATTTTTATTGGAATATAGTTGATTTCTTAGTAGTGTCTTTTGACGTACAAAAGTTTAAAATTTTGTTTACTTATTTATTTATTATTGAAGTATAGTTGATTTACAATATTATGTTAGTTTCAGGTATACAGCATAGTGATTCAGTATTTTTACAGATTATACTTCATTAAATGTTATTACAAGATAAGAGCTATAATTCCCTGTACTATACAATATATGTTTTTTGCTTATCTACTTTATACATAGTAGTTTTTATCTTTTAGTCCCCTACCCCTAACTTGCTCCTCCCCTTTCCCTCTCTCCTCTGGTAACCACTAGTTTGTTTTTTATATCTGTGAGAAAAGCTTTTAATTTTGATTAAATCAATTTGCCTCATTTTTCTTTTGTTGTTTATGTTTTTGATGTCATTTCTAAGAATCTCTTGCCAAATCCAAAGCATGAAGATTTACCCCTATGTTTTTTTATGAGTTTTTTAATTTTACGTATCATTGTAAATCAAATATACTTCAATTAAAAAAAGAGTTTTATAATTTTAGCTCTTACATTTAGGTCTATGATCCATTTTGATAAATTATTATATATGGTATGAGGTAGAGTTCTAACTTAATTCTTTTGCATGTGGATATCCAGTTGTCCCACCACCATTTGTTGAAATGACTATTCTTTCCACCATTGAATGGTCTTGGCACTTTTGTTGAAAATCAATTAATCATAGATTTCTTGACTTATTTCTGGACTCTCTATTCTATTCTAATTATTTATATATCTATCCCTATGCCAGTACCACACTGTCTTGATTCCTGTAGCTTTATAGTAAGTTTTGAAATTGGGAAATGTGAGTCCTCCAACTTTGTTTTTCTTTCTCAAGGTTGTTTTGGCTATTCAGAGCCCCTTGCAATTCCTTATCAATTTTATAATCAGCTTGTCAATTTCTGCAAAAAAAAAAAAAAGGTCATTTGAATCTTTGTAGGGATTGCATTGACTGTGTAGATTGTAATGGGTAGTATTGCCATCTTAAAGGTATTAAGTCTTTTAATCCATGATCCCAGAACGTCTTTCCATTTATTTAGATCTTTATTTTTTTTCAGCAATGTTTTGTAGTTTTCAGTGCACAAGTCTTGCACCAACTTGGCTAAATTTATTCCTAAGTGTTTTTTATTATTTTTGATGCTATTACAAATGGAATTGTTTAAAAATTTTTTATTTTCAGATTGCTTGTTCCTAATATATAGATATATAGCTGGTTTTTGAGTGTTGATCTTAGATCCTCCAACTTTGCTGAATTCATTAATTAACTCAGTTTTTTTGTGTGTGTATTTTTTGAGATATTCTATATACAGGATCATATTATCTGTTAATTTTACTTCTTCCTTTCCAATTTGGACTCCTTTACTTCTTTTTCTTGGCTAATGGCTCTGGCTAGGACTTCCTGTATAGTGTTGTTGACCAGCAGTGGTGAAAGTAGACATCCTTGTCTTGTTCCTGATCTTAGGGGAAAGTCTTTAGTCTTTTATTATTGAGTATGTTAGCTGTGGGTTTGTTGAGTGTTCTTATCATGAAGGGCCCAATAATTTTTAAGAATGTTGGGAATTCCCTGGCGGTCCAGTGGCTAGGACTCTGCCTTTCACTGCCGAGGGCTCAGGTTCAATCCCTGGTCAGGGAACTAGGATCCCGCAAGCCATGGGGCATGGCAAAAAAAATAATAATAAAAGGAATGTAAAGGGGTCCTGCTGGTATAGAATATTAGTTAAGAGCAAGAGCTTTGTAATCAGTCTAGGTCATTTGAATCACAGCTTGGCCGCTTACTTGCTTCATGAACTGCTTGGACAATTTAATGGTGCGCTCCAGTTTCCTTATTTGGAAAATGGAGATTTATTTATAACAGTGACATGATCTACCTCAGAGTGGTAAGTGAGGATTACATGACTACACACTAAAACAGTGCCTGAGGTGGAGTAAATGATCAATACATATTGGCAATTATTCAAAGAACTGAACCAATTTAAATGTTTCCTGGCAATTTCTATTCTGCTAAAGTCTACGCCACATAGATTTAATAATTTGACTTTGCTTTTGATTATTTAATAGATGGTGCTTCATTTTTCAAATTTACATTTCTGTAACTACTGTAGAGGCTGAAGAGTTTTCAAATTTTTATCACAGTTGTGATTTTCCCCTTTTTAATCTATTTTAAATCTCCAGTTGTACTTTATTATTAGCTGTCTCACATATTAGTTTGATGCAGTCAAGTATAAGATAAATAACTAAAATTAGTCCAGTTTACACCACGTTATCAAGGCTGTTGTCCTGTTCATAAAAATAATATTAGGGCTCCAAGGACAGTGAAGAGCTGGAATTATCTGTCCCACATAATTTGAATCTTCGAAATAAGCCATGGAGACTGAGCACAGTTGCTGTGATTCTGCTGCAGCGATATAAATATGACCTTCCACGAAAAAGCATGTCATGGCCAGAAGTGAAATTCAAAGCAGCAGGCTGGATTTCAGAGTCCACATCATTAGAACAGGCTGCCTCTCTGGTTACAGCAAAGTAAATATAGACCAGGCTTATTATATGAACACATTTCATTTAACTTTGCCCATCTCTATTGATTTCCCAATTCAGTTTCAACAGAAACTGGATCAACCCAGTTATAAGTAGGTCTGCTTATTCTTTTCCCAGCCACCTCAGACATTTCCTTTCTTCCCAAGGCTAAGTTTTCCACCTTTGCTCTTCAGTTAATTCCCTTACTATCCTGCTGTTCTGTCTCTTGCTTTTCTTTCTGGTGACTTCAAGCTCTCCTCTTCCACCAGCACCTTTTCCCGGTACCCACAAATATGTAAATATTTCCCCTAACAGGAAAAAGGTCCTCAACTCCGTGTCAGCCTCAGAGTGTCCCCCTTTCTTCTTCCTTCCTATCACAGTATTCACTCTGCTTTCTTATTTCTGGCCACTCCTCAAGCAACAATAGGATGGCTGTGGCCACCTCTCCTCTGAGCACCTCTAAGGCCGCTGGAGATCTCCTAACTGCTACATCTTTGTCATTTCATTTTTTTTTTAAGATTTTTTTTTTGATGTGGACCATTTTGTAAAGTCTTTTGAATTTGTTACAATATTGCTTCTGTTTTATGTTTTGGTTTTTTGGCCGCAAGTCATGTGGGATGTTATCTCCCTGGCCAGGGATCGAACCCGCACCCCCTGCATTGGAAGGCAAAGTCCTAACCACTGGACCGCCATTTTCAGTGGGTGTGATGGTTGACTCCTAACTCTTTGACACTCTCCTTGCCTGGGTCTGTGATATATTTTTATAATTTTTCACCTTTCTAACTTTTCCTTTTCATTTTCCTGCATGACGAGCTCCTCCTCTGTCTCCATCCTTAACCGTTGGTTTACTCAGGATGCCATTCTTGGTGCCCTTTTTTTTCCCCTCCACCCACATTTTCTGCATGATCTCTTCTGTTCCCATGATTTCAGCTAATGCCGGTGATTCTCAAATCTATATCTTCATCTCTGATCATTCTTATAAGCATAATACTTGTTTTAGATATCCAAACGTCTACTAGAAATCTCCTCCTGGAGTCCCACAAATGCATCAAACTGAGCTGACATCTCCTTTGCCGGAAGCTCCTTCAGCTCCTTATGAAGTAAATTGCTGCTAACTTAAAAAATCCAGCTGAAATCCTGGCACTCAAGTGGAAAGAATGTCTGGCTGTCTGATTTTAGCCTCTGGTTTCAACAGATCACAACATACAGAATGCAACACAGTTGTGTTCTTTCTTTCTTAGTTTATAAAATTTGATTTTATTTGGGCAGCAACAAGCACAAGGAAGGAGGACTCTGTCTCCAGGCCTCTGAGAAAAACCACGATAGGTTTCCATATATCGCAGTGTACCTTCATCCCCTGAGTTCCCTGTCCCTTTCCTTCTCCCCAGCTAGCTGCCACTCCTAAATTCTTCTCTGCTTCGTGCCTCTCACATCCTGTTAATCTCCAAGCTCTGTAGATTCTATTCCTAATTAATCTCTCCTATCTACTCTCATTGTAGCTGCCCTGGTTCAAGATGCCTTTTTTTGTGTTTATTTATTTATTTATTTGTTTGTTTTTACTTTGGGCTGTGTTGGGTCTTCGTTGCTGCGCACAGGCTTTCTCTAGTTGCGGCAAGAGGGGGCTACTCTTTGTTGCGGTGCACAGGCTTCTCACTGAGGTGGCTTCTCTTGCTGGGGAGCACAGGCTCTAGGCACGCGGGCTTCAGTAGTTGTGGCACATGGGCTCAGTAGTTGTGTCGCACAGGCTTTGTTGCTCTGCGACATGTGGGATCTTCCCGGACCAGGGCTCGAACCCGTGTCCCTTGCATTGGCAGGCAGATTCTTAACCACTGCGCCACCAGGGAAGCCCGACGACTTCGTTTTTCTTGCTTGGATTACTGCTCCTCTTATCCCTTTGCTTCCTGTTTCATTCCCCTTCACCTCAAACCCTGCACACCTACTAGAATAATCTTCTAAAATGGCCAACCTGAACATGTCCCTCTCCATCTTAAAAGTTTCATTCGTTCTTCTACCCCGGGGGTACCCCAGGGAGGCTGGCACTTCCTAGATCGTGCTATGGTATTTTAGCCTCCGTTCCATTCCATATGTGGTAGATAACTTCTTTCTGAAATGCCCTCTCTGCCTTGGTCCTCCAGGGATTACTTCCTCTGAGACGCCTTGGTTGAATTAATGATTACTTCCCTGGGGCACCTTTCATCTTTATTATTATTGTCCTTCTCAAATACAGCTGTGACTGTGATCATTTTTTTATAGGTCTGAGTCCTCTGTAGATTGTGGATAGGTTGGTCACTTATTTATACTTTCCTTTTTTATAACCACAGTGCTTAGTAGAATATGTGGTACATCATCTTTATTCAATAAATAAATGTGTATTGAATGAATGTTTTAAATGTGATTGTTTGGATAGGGAATTCAGTGAGCTCTCCAGTACTTGGAGGCTAATTATAAAATATACAGCTTCTTTAGTCCTCATTCTGTATCTCCTTCCCACTTCTCCTTTCTGCTTCCTGCCTTTATGTCATTTCCTTTCTACACTAGACATCAAGCAGGTGGTGAACCAATGAGTGAGGAGTGAATATGACAGTTGGGACAGTCAGTTTTACCGTAAACAGAATTCTTATTGTCTGAGTATTCATTAGTCAAGACCCCACCGTTTGAGTTTATGTAAAGTAGCAGAAGTCAACAGCCTTCCAACATATTCACTAACAAACCAGTCAATAACGAAATCAGTCCCCACTGGACTAGCCAGAGTTTACCTCTGCCATTGAGTCAATGACTTTTTTTAGTAGTCAGTCATCCTTTCCAGGATTGTGGGGTTGCAGAATTTCATGAAGTTGATTAAAGGGATGTTGGAGAATGGTTTATTCACAAATGAAAATTTGATTATAAAACCAGTTAACAAATGAAGCAAATAAGTGACAAGGATAAAAATGTGATAAGTTCTTCAAAGAAGGTGATTTGAATATCAAAGGACTAAGAACTGCCTTTGGAGGAATTCCCTGGCAGTCCAGTGGTTGGGACTCCACGCTTTCACTGAAGGGGGCAAGGGTTCAATCCCTGATCGGGGAACTAAGATCCCACATGCTTTGCAGTGCGGCCTTAAAAAAAAGAACTGCCTTTGGAAAACTGACTAATCTCTTGAATACTTATGCAAAGACACCTGTTTTGGATCTTGATGAAAAACTCAAAAATGATATGAATGTTGTGCACTATGCCATCATACTAATTTTATTTACTTATTTATTTTTATCAAAGTTATACTTCTGTTTAATAAAAAGAGGTGTATGTGGCTTGAAACGAAAACCAGAATCCCTTTCCCTTCTTTTCCCCATCCCTGCATTCTGCCCCTGAAGGCAACATCTTCTAATGCCTGCTTTTGCCCCATATTTCTAAATAACATGTTTACACTGGAATTTCTTGATTTTTTTCAGGTTTGGATGTTATCTATTGACTTTCTACTATAGAAGATGAGGCCGTTTGCTTAGTTTTCTATTTCCTCTCACTACTTCAAAGTCTCTGGAGTTGTTCATATCTTAATACCTTCAAACGTACGAGGTAACCTAATAGTTACATCTTTTTCTAGAGACAGTTCTCCTGGAGTTGCCTCCCTTCTGCCCTAAACTGGACTGCTTGTTCTCCAGGCCTGCTCCTGCACAGCTGTCACCCCATCTTCCTGGGTGACCCCTCAGCCCCGTTCATGGGCTGGAGCTCCTGTTTCCTGAATCCCACATCTTCTTCTACATTGTATACTCCCTTGTATCAGTGAAACACGTTTTCCAGTAGCTTTCTGAGAAAAGGCTCAAGGGAGGTAGATTTTTTGAGACCTTGCATTTCTGAAAATGCCTTTTTATTTTCACCTCTTGCTTGATAGTTTAATTTTTTTGAGTTAAAGTCCTGAGCTATCTGGACTAGATAATCTGAAAACTTTCCCGCTTAATAACGCCTAAATGGGAGGACTTCCCTGGTGGTCCAGCAGTTAAGACTACGCTCCCAATGCAGGGGGCCCGAGTTCGATCCCTGGTCAAGGAACTAGATCCCGCATGCCACAACTAAAGATCTCTCATGTGGCAATGAAGATCCTGCAAGCCGCAACTAAAGACCCAGCACAGCCAAATAAAAACATAAAAAAATAAAAATAAAATAAAAACACCTAAATGCTGGATACAATATAACAGGAGCACTTAAACATGTAGCCTAGACTGCAAGAAAGTAAGTGAAATTCCCAGAGGCTAAAACTAAAGTCTGGGGCCTGGAGTCAGCGAGAAATGCAGTGCCTACAGCTCCAGGGAGGTTGTCATTTCAATAACCTGGAAACTTGGTTTTTATGTCTACACTAGTCTAGGAGACCTGGCTTTGAGTTCACTGGATGCGGAACATTGAAACTGATATCCTGCAGAGAGCTGGGACCTTTAAAGGAGACACAACCTGTGATGAAAGGGTGAACTAGCAAAAAATGTCCCACCACAAAAGGGGCTAAAGACAAAGATCATAGGTCATGTCCTGAGCTCAGAGTAGTGGCGGAAGCCCTCCCTTGTAAAACTGTAGCCATTCTATACCATTGTTTGAGATCTGAATTTCTTCTACCAGCATATTCTGGGGGAAATTATTGACCTTTCCCATCTGATTCTTCTTATGATCAATTGCATCTTTTCCTGACATCTGATTTGGGTTTGAAGATATTATCTGTCTCCAGCAGTGGATTAGGACAGTGTTTCTCAGAGGGTAGACTGGAGACAACTTTGAGAACTTCTGGATTAGAGCCAAGCTCACTGACTCTTGGGAAGGACCTTTGCTTTCAAAGCTCATCAGGTCAGTGAAGAAACTTGCAGGAAACTGACCCTGGACTGAACAAGTGTAAAGAAGCTCCAAACAACATGCACACCTTGACCTGGCTGTTTTGTGTTTAAGTATTGCCACCTGGAGAAACTCTTGATGTGTGCACAGAAGAGAATCACAGAATGTTCATTACAGCATTGTTTATAGAAGTGAAAAATTAAAAACAATTCTGAGATCTATTAGCGGAGGAATGAAAAATAAATCGTGCTATGGTCATACAGTAGAATGCTCTAGCAGTGAAAATGAATGAACAAGTGTATAGAAATCAGTGGATTTCAAAAACTCAATGTTAAGTGAAAAAAAATGTAAGAATATTATCATTTATGTAAATTTTATAAAATAACTATATATTGTTTACATGTATAGAGACATATATAAATAAAGACTGGATATGCCCCAGTTACAGGGTAGTGATTACTTCTAGAGATGGAGGGAGAGGAATGGGACTGGGAAGGGGATTTCAATTTCAATTTTATTAAAAAAAAAAAAAGGCTTTGAAACACCTTCTTCTCTGTCAGCCCCTCTCAATTTTTGTAGCTGTGATTCTTACAGGGTAAAGGTTTACAATATTTACATTTTGTTTTGTAACTCTGTTTTCCAGTTATTTCAAAAATAGAAAACTTTTTTTTTTTTTTGGCTGCACCAGGGATCTCAGTTCCCCGACCAAGGATCGAACCCACGCTCTCTGTAGTGGAAGCGTGGAGTCTCAACCACTGCACCGCCAGGGAAGTCCCTAGAAAACTTCTAAATAGCATAGTTCTGTGACATGTAAATATTAGTCACTAAAGAAACAATTCATGTGATTGGAGCCAGAGAATATTAATAAATGTAAATCCTCATGTCATTTAAACATTGTTGGTCCAGGGAGATCCATTCAAGCATCCCAACGTGATCAATTCTCTTGATTTGTTGCTGGCTTTTTTCACTTCCTTGGGGTTTCAGTTTCTTGTATTCCATGCTGTCTTTTCTTGAACTTTTAAAAAAATTTTGCTGGAAAATATACTGGCATAATCTGTCATCTAGGATGCATGGATAGTAAATGTTCTTGCATATCTGAAAATGCCTTATTACTGCCTTCACAAATTACTGGCAGTGTGGCAGGGTTTAGAATTCTAGGTCCGAGACTGGTTTCCTTGCTAACTGTGAAGATACTACTCTGTTTTCCAGGATTCAATGTTGTTAATGTTAGATGACAGTTCTGTGTCTTGTTCTTTAGTAGGAAATCCCAAAGATTTTAGGATTTCCTGTTTATATGTACAATTATAAAATTTTACCAGGATGTGTCTATCTAGATTTTAATTCAATTCAACAAATATTTACTGATGCCCGCTAAAGGTCAGGCACTGTTCAAGGTGCTAGGTTTCACTGGACAATGAACAAATCAGGCAAAGATTCCCACCCTCCTGGAGCTGACAATTTAGCAAGGGAGACAGGCTGAAAATAATATGCATATTTCTTATGCATGGATAAGAAAATTACATAGTATGCCAGCAGGTGAAATATGCTATGGGAAAAAGGAATGAGTAGATCAGTGTAAAGGGTTCTGGGAATGCTGGTGGGGAGAGCTTAGTCTTTTTTCTTTAATTTTGTTCAGTGGGCTTTTTCAGTCTTGAAGACTTGTGTATTTCTTGAGCTTAAGAAGATATTGTTCTGTTACTTCTTTGCTATTTTCTCTCCGCTATTTTCTCCATTCTTTCCTAATAAGATAGGTGCAGGACCTCCTGGGTCCCTGCTCCACGCTCTTATATTTTCTGCCTCTTTATTTTTCTTGCTCTATGTTATGTGAGATTCCTTGATTGTAGATTAACTGCTTGGTCTTTAACTGTGTCCAAATTATTATTTCAGCCCATGAATTGAATTTTCCCTACTGCAATCCCATTTTTAATTTCCTAGAACTTTTTCTTGTTCTTTGTTCCTTTCTGTTAGCCACTTCTGACCATTTCTCAACTGCAATGCCTTCTCACATTTCTCTGAGGAAGTTAATTGCAATTTTTATAAAGTTCTCTCTTCTTTCTTAAATTGTCTCTGTTTCCGCCAAGGTCAGTTTTTCTATTGGTTCAACCTGGGCCTTCTCTTTCATGCTGCTGATGTTCCTAATATATTTAGCAACCTTGGTTTTCTGCTTATAGTTATGAATAAAGGACTATGTTAAGCAGTGTGGGTAGCTTTCCTGAACATCTTGGCAGATTTGTTGGTCCCTGTCAGGCCTCTCCCCTGGCTGACAGAATTGTCTGAGAGTTCTATGCATGTGGGGTTTCAGAAGATAGACACCTTTTTAGGGTACCAGGATAAGAGGGAAGTAGTCAAGTTAGAGACCCTCACGGTTGTCCAAGTGGGTTTTATTCTGGGGGCAGAGCCCTTTAGAATTTCTAACTGGGTTCTGCTTAATTCTCAGGCCCTCCTACTGGCCCCCTCAGACATCTTCTAAACAGATTTCCCTCTTTCTTTAGAGAGCAGGTTTCTTGATTAATGATGAGGGAGAATGCCATTGCTTTCAGCTATTACATTTTCGTGCCAGGAGAGAAGGAAGGGCTGACTATCTGAGCTGTCCACAATACTGTTCCTCAATGCTCGTCCAAACCCCCCCTACTCTGCATTTATTGACTCTGAACTTGGACCTGCTCCTTATCTCCCTTGGGAAAAATTTTGGTGTCTCAGGTTTAAATTGCCTCTGTTCTTTCTCCACTACTGTTTCCTATTTTTCTGTTATCCATGACTGCATAATAAACCACCTCAAACTTCAGTGGCTTAAAGCATCAAAAATGTCTCACTTTTCATGATTCTGTGGGTTGACCATGCAGTTCTTTTGCTTTATGTGGTGTTGATGTTGGGATGGCTGGGAGGTCAAAACTAACCTTCTTCCATGTTTGGTGCTGGCTGCTGGCTGGGATCTCAGCTTGGGCTGTCAGCCAGGGGCCTTGGTTTTTCTCCGTGTTGGCCTTTCCACATGGCTGCTTGGGCCTCCTTACAGCATGGTGGCTGGGTTCCAAGAAAGAGCACCATAAGAAGACAGACTCTAATGGGCAAGCTCTTATAAGCTTTTGTTTAAATTATGCTTCCTAATGTCCCATTGGCCAGAGCAAGCTAGCCACCTGCTAAGTCCAGAGTCAGTGTGGTAGGGAACTACAAAGGGCACAAATACTGAGAAGTGTGGTTCAGGACACCAGCAAAGTAACAGCTACCACAATCTTCTATGTATCCTTCAGATTTCAGGTCTACTAGGAGTATTCTTTCCTCTTTCAAGCACTGTATTGCTTAGTCTTTTTTTAAAATGTATTTATTGGCCAGTTAATTATGTTAACTATTCTTACGTTAACTATTCTTATGTTAACTACTTTTACGTTAACTCTTGAATCAGAGGTTGAAAAGGTATCTAGAGGGGAAAAGTAAATGTCAAGGAAGTCCCTCAACCTCCCCTCCAATGGGTTCTGTCTAACCCAAACCCTGACATGTGAGGTCTTTTTTGTTATACCTCAGGAGCGTCTGAACAATGCAGCAACCTCGGGTTTGTTTGTCCCATGCTCATCCTTTTCATGCAAGAGTGTCAAATTACCCTCCATTTGTTTGCCTGTCAAACCATAATGCTCTGTCCTTACTTATCCACTCAGAATGTTTCTTCTCTCTTGCCAGCCACTGTAATTTCAAACTCTCTGTTGCTTCATTTGTATTAAAATGTTAATATATGAAATAATACTCACAGAACATCGCCTGAAGGATATTCATGAATACCCTTCGATCAGAGCTGGCAGATTGATTTAAGTTGGCAAGTGAGAAGTAGCCTATTGGTAATGTCCAATCTCCATGGGAGAAGGTTTCACTGATCATTGGTGAATGATCAATGAAACCCATTGGTGCTCTGGACTTGGACTGGACGTGGTGGTGTGCTTTCCGGGAAGGTATTTCCGCCTCTGCCCCCAGATATTGTAAAATTTATCACCGAACCAAACCAAACCCTCTGAGAGTTGCTTATCTGTGAGGAATTATTTTGGCTCCTTTGCACTGAGTGACTCTTGGCAATATGCTAGCCACCTGCACTGAAGACATACTGAGAGACAACTGTTCAGAATTAGATTTCTATATTTATTGTAGGAATGTTGCTGAGGACATACTATATGACATGGTGTTCCCTTTAAGAGGAGCCATGAGAGAGTTCTTCTGAGCCTATGATCTGTTTTTATCTTACGGACACTGTGACTGTTATAACATTGTTTCCCTCTTTGCTTTGATTGCTAGGAAACCCAGGGCAATGGTGCAGATCTCATCTAGCAACTGCACAAGACTTTTTGACAAACATTTTACATACTAACTTTACCTCTCCCTTCAGTCAGCATTTATTGAGCATCTGCTCTATGCCTGGCACTACCCAAAAATATCCATGTTAATCATTGTAGCATATTAAGACAGTCAGGGAACTCGTGGCCAAAGACAAACCCAGTGTTTAATGTGACTTAGTGTTTAGGATAACTTAATGTTTCTTTGAGTGGACTGGTCACTCTCTGGTCCCTTCTCGGGACAAGACCCTAGTAATGTACCCACTAAGATACACCACCCTTGCCCTGGTCACTCTCAGGTCATTTTTCTTCTGTCTCTATACACCCCGCAGAGCAATCTGTTTGTCCCTTTCACGTTTGTCTAGAGTGTTCAGCCTTTCCAAAGAACACGATCACAACTTTTATCAGAAGGATAAAAAATGGGAAAAAATGGGGAGAGGGAAGAGGGGAGGGACAAATTAGAGGTATGGCATTAACAGATACAAACTACTATATATAAAATAGATAAGCAACAAGGGCCTACTGTATAGCACAGGGAACTGTACCCGGTATCTTGTAATAACGTGTAATGGAAAAGAATCTGCAAAAATTGCTGAATCACTATGCTGTACACCTGAAAGTAACACAATATTGTAAATCAATTATACTTCAATAAGAAAAAAATAGAAAGAAAAAAAGGAAGGAAGAAAGAAAAATAGTGGAAAACTGAAGCATGTGAAAGGGGAAGACGGCACTGGGGCTGGGGGCTAACGAGTGAACACAGGGCTGACTTCTTCACTCTTCCAGAACAGCCTCACTGTGCTCCCTCAGTTCCTGCCCAGCAGTATTCTTCCTTAGTTCCTATTTCCTATGTGACCAGGTTCTCTGATGTTTTGCTTTCACTTCCCCTCCATGGCAGAAGCAGACATGGTCAGGGGCCCTTCCGTGTAATTCCAGATTCGTCAATTCTTTTGAACCAATACACCCAAAACTTTCTTTCTCATCAGGGAATGGGCAGAGTACAGACCTCCATGTGTCTATTTTTGCTTCCAGGAAGCTTGGAGTCAAATTTCACAGCTACAATATTAGCCTTCATGACTTGCAAGATGGATGGTCCTAAAAAAACAAAAAACAAAAATCAAAAAACAAATTTATTGTCTGAATGCCTTTTATTTTAAGTCATACCCAACCCTTTTTCAAGAGAAGGGGCAACTTAATAATTACTGATTTGCATAGAGCAGAACTCCAGAACTCAGCCTCCTAAAGCAATGAGTCAACTGGCCAAATCTGTAGGGTGTCCACCCACCATTTCTAAGGTGCCCGATGTGGTGCTTTGCTGCTGGTCAGCTGTGGCATCATGGGTATAGTGACTTAAAGTCAGCAAATCTGAATTTAAGTGCACCCTGTCTTAGCCCTTTGACCTTGGGCAAGTTGCCTCACCTCTTTGAGCCCCAGTTTCTTCATCCATAAATGGCTCCATATTCTTCAGAGAACTGCTGTGAAGATTATAGGATAATGTTGATGGAATTCCTTTATAATTTACAGAGTACTGCAGTGCTGGAGAATGAGATTATATTCACTGGGTTTGTGCCCTCCCCGGAAACCTGGGGAGGGTTCCTATCAAATAGTCTTCACCACTACAAGTGTTCTGACCACTCATATTTTCAGCATTAAGACAAATTGTTGTCAACAAAATAATATAATCTCCAACATGTATACCAAAGTACCCCAAAGCTTTGCCATGGCCCTTGGGTCCCTTGCAGACTCCTAGGGAGCAGCTCACAGGTGTGGGATGTTGGATGCTTCTGCCATGGAGTTCAGATGCCCTTGGGCTGCTCTGCTGATGGAAATGCTCACCAGCCCCTCTCAGGTGGCCTCTGTTACCATTCTCTTTGACTCTACCCTCTTCCTGGACATTGAATTCATTTCCTTGATTTTTAAGCCACACCTCTAGGCTGGTGACCCTCAAATCTGTATCTGCAGCCTGTGCTTCTCTTGGTGCCAAAGACCAGTATCCCCAACTGCCTATGGGACGGCTCCTCCTGGGAGCCCCATGGGTACTGGAAACCCAACATATCCAAAACCAAACTCATCCTCAAGCCCCCTTCTCCCAGCTCTCTCCTCTTACAATTCCTATCCAGATCTTTCACATCTGCCCCCTCCTCTTCCCTCTCATTGCCATCACTTTGGTTCAGGTCCTCAGCATCTCTCGCTAGGATAAGCCTCCTAACCGGACTTCCTGCCTCCTACCTCTCCTCTTTCTAAACCATGGTCCACATCAGCTGCCAGGCAGATCTTTGAAGATGCTACTCTGGGGAATTCCCCTGCAGGCCAGTGGTTCGGACTCCGTGCTTTCACTACCGCAGCCCAGGGTTCAATCTCTGGTCGGGGAACTAAGATCCCACAAGCCTCGTGGCATGCCCCCCACCCCCAAAAAAAGTGACTCTGATTAAGTCAGCCTCTCCTCCTACTCATAAATCTTAAATGCTCCCTGCCCTTGAGGTTTTCTGAGACTGAGTCCCCGATCACCTCTCCATTGCCACTTCCCGCCAGTCCCCCTCATGCATGAGTGTTTCCAACCAGAGCAAACAGCTTGAAGTTCATTGACTGACATGCTCTCTCATACATTTCTGCCTTTCACATGTGTTGTTTCCATTTCCTGGAAAACCCCACTAGTCCCTGCCTGCTTGTCCAGCTTCTACTTGTTCTGCAAGGCTGGTCTAAAGCCTCAACTCCTCTCTGAAGCTTTTCTTGACCCCTTCAGACAGATTGGTGATTCCTACAGCAATCTGTGCACAAATCTTTTATCACCTTGCATGCTAATTGTTTACATGTGTTTTTCTCACACTAGACTGTGGTCTTTTTGGGCGAAATGTGTTTGTAATTCATCTTTGTGTGACCACTTCTTAGAACAATGCTGGAAACATGGTAGACTCTCTGAGGATGTTTGAGTCCTCTTGTTAGTGATTTAATTGTCACACCCATTCCTAAAGTAGCAGAGAGCATAACCGAAGCCAGCTTGATAAGATAGGAAGTCCAATACAGAAGCCACTGGTCACAGGTAGCTATTAAGCACTTGAAATGTGACTAGTCTGAAATGAGATATACTGTAAAATACACACAAAATTGCAAAGCCTTAGTATTAAAAAAAAAGAATGTAAAGTTTCCCATTAACACCTTCGACATTGATGACCATTGAAATGATCATCTTTTGGACATATCGTGTTAAATAAAATATATTATTAAAATTAATTTCACCTCTGTCTTTTTACTTTTCTAATGTGGTTACTAGAAAATTTAAAACTACACATGCGGTTCACATTTGTGGCTTGCATTATATTTCCATCAGACAATGATGATCTAGAGCGTTCATTCTGTGAACAAATATTTCTCGAGTACCTGCTCCATACAGGTGTTAGTCTAGGTGATGGAACTAGAACGGTGAACATGATAGATAAGGCTCCTGACCTCAGGGAGCTTATATCATAATGGAGAGAGGGACACAGAACAGGAAGCAGACGTGTAAACAAGATAATTTTGGACAGTATAAGTAAAGTACTATGAAGAAAGCAAAGCAGGGTACTTGATAGAGAGGGTGGGGGAGGCACAGGAGGGCGGCCAGGTAAGGTCTTCTAGAGCAGGTGAGGTCAGAGGCAGGGAGACAGGGGAGGAGGCTGGCACATGGAAGACAGTAGAGACCTGAACTGAGACAGCAATGGTACAGATAGGGAGACAGACTTGAGAGATATTTGGGAAGTAACAGGAGGACTGTGGTAATCACAGGAGTTCGGGATTGGCCAGAACCGATGCGGACTGCCAGTTTTCTGGATCACCAGGTGAATGGTGGTGCCACCAGATGAGATGAAGCTGGAGTGGTCTTGCGGCAGACAAGGAATTCCATTTTGGCCATGTTGAGGGTGAGGTGCCTGTGGAATGCCAGGGAGCAGCGCTGAGGGGAGACATCAGTGCTAGGAATGATAAAATGGGATCTATTAGCACAGAACACGGTCATTAAAACCCAGCATAGATGGGACAAAGTGATAGAGTGGCATGGACATATATACACTACCAAATGTAAAATGGATAGCTGGTGGGAAGCAGCCACAGAGCACAAGGAGATCAGCTCGGTGCTTTGTGACCACCTAGAGGGGTGGGATAGGGAGGGTGGGAGGGAGATGCAAGAGGGAGGGAGATGTGGGGATATATGTATATGTATAGCTGATTCACTTTGTTGTAAAGCAGAAACTAACACACCATTGTAAAGCAATTATACTCCAATAAAGATGTTAAAAAAAAAAGTTTTAAAAGGGATAAAAACAACAACAATAACAACAACAAGCCAGCAAGGAAAGAGCGAAGATGGCAAATGGAGAGGACACACAGGTCCAGGGAGCACTTTTCTAAACTGGATCATACACGAGCGTGTGTTTAGCTTGAGGGGAAGGACCCAGGGTGGCTAGAGGGGTTCACGGTATAAGAGAGAAGGCAAGATTGATTCGGCAAGGTTTGGCTGGTGAGGGAGGGGTTGGGCTGGCCTGGGAGACTGGCTAGGAGGAGAGAAGGGGTCTCGGACGAGGTATTTGTCCTTGGGGAGGAGGAAAGAGTTTAAGGAGCTGGTAAAGGTTAGGAGTAGTTGTGGAAGAGGATGATGTCCAGGTCACAGGTAAGGACATCACTTGGGGAAGCTTTGGATGTGTCACAGTTTGGGCCAAGGCTTTATCATTATGTCCTCAGAGTTTGAGAAGCCTCCAAGAAGCGCTGGGATAGGGGATTGGGAAAGCTGGCTTTTGAAAGTTGAGTGGCCCTGGGGCAGCTCAGAGCCTCTTTGCCACTCTTTTCTCTCATCTCTAAAACGAGCTGCTGGTGTCTTCAGCTCGTTAGCAGGTGTAAGGTCACTAAGTACATGTGCTTCCCTTGGTTGCTTGAGCTGTCCTCTGTCTGAAACTCACTTCCCTTCCCTTTCCTAGCCAGTAGAGGACTCCAGGCTCTGTCCCAGGGCCTGTCTGAGGCCCCCCCGCAGCATGGTCAAGCAGCCAGGACAGACTTGGCCCGCATTATTCTCTGTAATGAGTGGGCATCTGTCTGTCTGACAGCAGTGTGAGGGCAGAGCCCTTGGTTTCCTTGTACTCTGTATGGCCTAGAGCAGGCTGGCTGGTGGTAAGCTGGCTTCCAGGAACGTTACCTGTAATAGAAATGAATAGCGTTCTAGTCTCTTAAATTATCGTATTCCTCGGAGTGTCAGCTCCAAGTAAAAATGGGAATTGCAGGTGATAGTGTACTAAGCAGTACTGGGCACGCACTTCATGCCTATTAACTCAGTGAATCCCACAGTCACACTGACGTGGGTTATTCCCATTTGGTAGAGAAGGGAAAAGACACAGAGAGGTTAAGTACTTGACCAAGGTCAACATCTGGTGAGTGAGCAGACGGGGTTTAAACCGGAATTCGGACTCGGCGTAGGAGCACTGCTCGCTGCCGGCTGTTGGCTGCTCCGGTGGAGAGGTTCCAAGGTTTCGGGATCATTTATCCTTTCCTATCCCCGGCCCGAGGGTTCCCCACGTGGATGATCTCGCGGGCTCTTCCCGCTCTGACACCCCCGGGTCTGGCTCCACCCTCTGCCTGCCCGCAGTTCGGCCCAGACACTCTCCAGAGCCTCTCTCGTCGATGACAAGCTCCCGGCTGCGCCCAGGGCCGGGGCCCCGCGCCCACCTCCCGGTCCGCCGCCTTCCCGCAGAGCGCGCGCCTCTGGGGACACCTGTCCCCGGGCAGGGGGCTGTTGCCGCTCCTCGGCGCCGCCCGGCGCTCGCGGTGGAGTCCCAGCAGCCCTGGGCGGGAGGACGGCAGGGGGCCTCTCGGGCCTGTGCAGTGGCCCTGCTTACCAGGCGGCTGCGGGCGGGCGCGCCGAGGGGGCGCTGCTGAGGGCGCAGCACGGTGGGCGCGCTGGGCGGGGCGCCTTGAAGGGCGCGGCCGAGGGGCGCGGGCGCAGCCGGAAGCTGGGGCGGGGCGCCCGCGCGGGATGCGGTGAAGGGCAAGCGGCGCGGCGGCGGCGGCGATGAGTGCCTCGGCGGCCACAGGGGTCTTCGTGCTGTCCCTCTCGGCCATCCCGGTCACCTACGTCTTCAACCACCTGGCGGCCCAGCACGAGTGAGTGGGTGCGCGCGGCGGGGGTCGGCGCGTCAGGAGCCCCAGCAACTTTTCAGAGGGGGTCGAGCCGCAAACTGCAGGGCAGAGGTTCGCCGGCCTCCAGGGCTCCCCGCGGGCGGCCGGAGGAGGGGAGGCGCCCGGAGTCGTGCGGGCCGGGGTCCTCGCTTAGGCTGGCATCCCTGACATTCGGCGCAATTCTGGGGGCAAGTGCTGGGCGTCCGCTCTGGGCCCGCCCCGTGCCAGGTATCCGGGGTTACAGAGGCCAATAAGGCAATGCCCCTGCCCTTGAAGTGCCCAGGGACAGGGGTGGGGCGGTACACACACCGACGGCTTGGAGCTTGGTCTTATCTCGGGCTGTGCCTTGTTCGTTTCGCATTTCTCAGGAACGTTTCCATGTATGGACACACGCATACTTGTCATTTCGTATTAATTTTAGAAACTGTTGTGAATGACTAGCAGAAATAGCCCAGAACGAACAGGTAAAGACCTGGATTCTAGGCCTGGCTTTGGCACTAACCGTGTGGCCCGGCCTCAGTTCTCCTGTCTGTCAAATGGCCTATATTTGCATCCTATTGTCGGGATCCAAAAAGCCGTAAGGGCGCAGTGTTGTGTAGGATGGGCGGCCAGGCAGAGAGGCAGGGCAGTTCCATGCTAAGGAAATGGGTGGGGCTGAAGGAGGCCGCACATGGATTTTGATCAAAGCCCTGCCTCTCCTCTGTGAGGGACCCCTGGCCAAGCAACGGGCACCAGGCAGCAGCCGGCCTGCTCCAGCAGTGGGAAAGGTGCCAGACCTCCGGGCCTGCTGATGTTTCTTGCTGTCTGCGGGGAAGAGGAGGTAAACCTGTTATGTTTCCCACAGCAGTTGGTGCTAAGGGAATTGCATCAGTCTGTACGCTGCAAACCCCCTCCAGACCTTCAGGCTGTAGAGAAGTGTCTGCCCACAGGGCAGTGACTTGCTCCTCTCTCGTTCCTGGGGTCACCGCTTGCTGACAGCCTTATCCAGGTGGCACCCATCCATACTGAGTGCTCCCTAGGCATGGGCGGTGACAGCCCTTGGTCTGACCCAGTCTTGGGGCACAAATCCTGGAAGAAGCATCTCTGGGCAGTGAATGTCACACGTCTGTGAATATAGTGCATGGAGGACCCTGCCCTCCTAAAATGGCATTATGGGCAGTTCAGCAAATATTTATTGAGTACATATTGTATGCTTGGCACTGTTCCAGGTGCTGGGGAAATAGCTATGAACAAACCACAAGAGATTGGGGAGGCATGTGTTGAGATAGACATCAGCACAGAAAATGGGGCGACATGAGAGTGATGGGGGGGACTGGTGGTCAGGGAAGGCTTCTTGGAGGAGGTGACTTGAGCTGCAGGAGGTGGCCACAGGAAGATCTGGGGACAGAGCTTTCCAGGCAGGGGAACAGGGAGCAGTGCAGGGAGAGGGATGTGGCTGGGTGTGAGGCTATTTGGGAGGGAGGGCAGCGCAGCTTGTTGAAGGATCACATGGCATGGAGAGGATCTGAGGATGACTGAGATTTTGGCCTCAGCCACTGGGAGGATGGTGATGGCATTTACTGAACACATGGTGAGTTATGTATTGCTGTGTATTGTTGAGCACATTGCTAAGCCCTGCAGAGTTTGGAATAATTGGTTCCAACCATTCTTCTTGTCCTCCTGCAGGTTAAAATCCCAGTAGCCTTTGCTTCCTCCCTCTTCTTTCTCCACTCCTTCCCTCCAGCCCTCCCACTGTCTCCTTCCCCCTAATTCCCCGGGGTGGGCTAGCATCTGTTTCTTCCTTGCTGTTCCCCTGGCACTGGCCCTCTCTGGCCCAGCCCACGGCAAAGCCTCCCACGGGAGGTCCCCTTCCCGCCCCAGTGCCCTGTGCATTTCTGCCTCAGCCCACCAGCCCAGCCCACTGTGCTGGTGCTTCAGCCACACTGGACTGTTCTGTGCTCCTAGGACACTCCTTAACTTTCCCGCCTCCTTGCCGTTGCTCACACTGTTCCCTCTGACGGGGATGCCTTCCTCCCTGTAGCTGACTGTTGAAGCCACACCTGGACTTTATGGCCCAGAGGAAAATGCCACCTCTGCCTCTTCCAGGTCCCTCCAAGCAGATGTGATCTCTCCCTCCTCTGAGCCTCGCTGGGTTGTGCTCTTCCCACAGGAGTTACTTTCCTGTGGTCAGAACTTACCTTCTCAGGCCATAGCTCCCCTTAGTATTGTCCTGCCCAGCACAGGGCCTCATGCCTAGTGGGCATCCCGTTAAGTTTGCATTAGTTGACTTAGTTGAAGCTTCCTTCCCACCAGACCTTTTACGAAAGCCTGAAAAACAGAAAAATCAAATTAAGTCGAGGAGTCAGAAAAGGGTGGGATCTCTCTCTCTGTCACAAACACACACACGCACACACACACACAAATGCACACACACACACACAAATACACACGCACACACAAACACTCTGCTCATACTCACCCATACATGACCCCTCTCAGTAGCTGTCTGTTCATGGAAGGGCATCAGTAACTCCCCGCCCCCCATCCCAAAACGCACACACATTCCAAGACTAACAACATTTCCACCCTTGGGTTAGTGGCAGCCCTTACCCCTCCCCCCACACCCCGAGTCCCTGCTGGATCCATGTCTCCCTGTTCTGAGCAGGTCCTGCACTTGGCTGTCAGTGGGAGACACAGGTGATCTGTTGCCCCAGTTTCTCTTCGTTTTTTGCTCCTCCCCCAGAGGTGGAGAGTGTGAGAGGACACCGTGAACCAGTTCACACTGCTCTCTCATAGTCCAGAAGAGCACCAGCTGTGTGACGGTGCTGGCTGCGAGCCTCGGTCCTTGGTAGGAGCCGGGATGGGCGTTGTCTCCTGGCCACTACCTGTCTCAGGCTGTGATTAAAATGTCTGTCAGCTTACATCGCACACCTATCCTCTTCCCTCTTCACCGGATGCTTCAGCCCAGCATCATGTTCCTGACCCACATTAGCTTCCTCTTCCATCCTCTCCTCCTTTGTCTCATCCCTACAGGAGGAGCCTGGAGCATCCACTGATGTGCACTGCTAGAAACCTCCTATTTCAGTCTCTTACCTGGTCACTGACATGGTCATCCTCATTCTTGTCATAGAACTATGTCATCCATTCACCATCCGTCCATCCACCCATCCATCCACCATCCATCGTCCATCCATCCATCCATCCATCCATCCATCCATCCATCCACCATCCATCATCCATCCCTCCACCCACCATCCATCATGTCATCCATCCAACTATCCATCCATCTACCATCCATCTGTCCATCCATCTGCCATCCATCCACCCATCCATCCATTTCTCCTTCTTTTCTTCCTCTCCCTTTCCTTCCCTCCCTCATTCATCCATCAATTCCTGAACACCTTAAAAGAGGTCCCGAGGCAGACTTTCTGTGCATACTCATCCAGGTTTCTTGAAAAAGGTTGCACGTTCCCATACCCCACCCCTGAAATATTCTGATTCTGTAGGTCTAGGGTGGCATTTGGAAATCTGGGCGCTGCTGATGCTCAGAGCCCACTCCTTTACTCTTAAGTGGGTCCTGGGGCCAGGTGCTGGGGGTACAGCTTTCCTGGACCTGGGGCCAGTCTCCTTGGGGTCCATCTACCTGCAAGTAGTTGGATCACTTCCTGACTGACCTCTCTGACATTAGGGGCAGATTTCTGACTGGTGCCTAGCACCCATTCCAGCTGTAGGTGTGTGGAGTGAACTTCAGCATAAGTTCGTCCCTCAGATATTAGTAGGTATTGGTGGGCTGTGAAGGATACTTTCCAGAAGTGCCGGGGCATGTGGCAAAGGTTTTCCAAAAGTCCTCTGTGATGGTGTGGAGGGCTCTTGGCTAAGGAGTGGTGCTTGCAGCAGCTCTCAAGGGCTACTGAGGAGTGTAGCAGGCCATGGGAGTGGGCCAGGTGGTGCTTTGTCTAGAACTGGATGCCTTGTTGGTGTGGAGGAGTGAGAGAGAGAACATCTCTTAGGACTGGAGGTAGCCTTCTGGGTGAGAGAGCTCAGAGCCTATTGAGATAGGTTCCCCCCATGTAGACAGGGATCTCTTTTTCATCCGCAGTGCCTGGCACATAGGGGTGTACAATGCATTTTTCCTCAATATGTTTTTTAATGAATGAAAAAACAGATGATGAAATGACATGATGTTCCTAAGGTCACACAGGGAGTGGCAGAGTAGGTACTAGACTCCAGGTCCCTTGACTGCTAACTCCACCAAGCCTCGTGCCCTAGTGCTGTCCTGCTGAGGAGGGGCTTTGGTCCCCAGTCTCCTTGGTGCCATGCCCTTTCCCAGGAGAAAGACCAGGGGCTGTGCCCAACCTAGCCTCACCCTGGCTTCCTGGGTGTGGGGTTGGATGTTGGCTTGGCTTCCTGGGTGTTGGGGAGCTTGCATCATTCTGGCCTTAGGCCCGGCCTAGGCTCTTCCCTCCTTGGATTGGCCTCGTCCTCTGGCCCCTTTGATTATACACACAGCCTGTGGGCTTGTCCACCGAGAAGGTGTATGTAGTTGTGACTCCTGTGTGTTCCCTGGAGCTCAGTCTGAGGGTTTCCAGCTGGCCCTGAGAGAGGAGGCAGATTCAGTGGTTAGACCTGTCAGACACGGGGAACAGGGCTTGGAGGAGCAGGTGGACAGAGGCAGCGGGACAGCAGCAGAGGGCGCTCGGACACATGGTTCACCCAGGTGGGCAGGATGACAGGAGAGTGAGGACCTAGTACCTCTGGTCCCTGAAAGTCACAGGGGCAGCCCAGAGGGGCCCAAGTGCTGCGGATAAACTTCATGAACTCCACAGTGCTTGAGGGATAGGCAGAGGCAGAGCTGCGAGAGAATGCATTCAATAGCCAGGAAATTCCATGCACCAGTGTGTTTATTTTGATAAGTGACCACCTCCCTGTTCTGGTTGTTGCAGTTCCTGGACAATTGTAGGGGTGGCTGCCCTCATCCTGTTCCTGGTAGCCCTGTTGGCTCGTGTCCTGGTCAAAAGGAAACCACCCCGGGACCCACTGTTCTATGGTACGTCTCCATGGGCCGGAAGCCCTTTGTGTCCACTTAAGAGCACAACACTCGGGCCTCAGTCTCTTTCCCTCTGTGGTTGTGAATACTCTGAGCCCACTGGTAAAGCGGCGGGAAGGGTGGGAGTATTTTTATTTTCCTGTAAGCTAAAGTCTCTCCCAGGCTGTGGACCCCACCCTGTCGCAGCTGGGATCCTGGTGGAGGGAAGGTCGCTGCCAGGGCCAGGCAGGACACCCCTCCGTTCCTCTCCCCTGTCCCCAGCCATGCTCTGACTTCTGACCTCGGCTCTTTTACCAGCTCCTTCCTGGCTTCCTGCCTTCAGCCTGCTGTTTGCAGCGCCCTCCACCTGGCACGGAACGTAGCCGTATGGAGCCTCAGTTTGCACACTTGTGTAATGAGGAAAATAATAGTATCAATACTTACCGTGGAGGGTTGGTACAAACATTAAATAAGATACTAGTTGTAAAGTACTCAGACCATTGCCTGGCAAGTACACTTGTATGTTAAAGGAATAAAAACACCACTGATTGAGCACCTGTGGTGTGCCTGGTGTGACTCTGAGCACATTAGCAGTATCATTTTATTTAATCCTCACAACAAATGTCCTCCCTGCACAGATGAAGAATCTGGCTCAGAGGTGCTAAGAAACGTGGTCAAGGTCACAGTTAGTGAGACAGCACTGAGCCGCACAATTTCTCCCAACTTGCATGTAAAAAATGCTGAAGCTTAGAGAAATGATGTAACTTACCTAAGGCCTGACAGCCAGTCAGGAGATGAGCTGGGCCTGTCTGAGTTCAAGGCCCCACTCCACCTGCCTTTGATCTGGCCTCTGCCCGCCTCTGCAGACTGGTCTCCTGCTGCCGTCTTCCCCCCCACTCCCTCCATACTCCGTGGAGCCCACGCTTAGCTGCGCTCATGTCTCTCCCAACTCCTCAGGGTGGAGGACCCTTGCTCCTACGCCCTCAGCCCTCTGTCCTCATGTCTGTCACTGCAGCCACAGGGCCAGACTGGAGGGCAGAGAATGTCCTTGTCATCTCTGACCCAGCGTCTGACGCTCCTGTTGGCACCGGCGATTGTTGGTAGAATAGTCGAATGAGCATGTGCTGAAGGCTTCCTCTCCTGGGGGACACGCAGTGGCCGATCACCTGATGGCTCATCGCTGTCAGCGGGATCTGGACCAGAGGCCTGCACAGAGGCCCGGGGAGGCAGGGTCTACAGGGCCGGGCACGCGTGGGCCTTCTGCTCCTTCTGGGGAAGATGTAAACGCAGACTCAGGGCAAGGCCAGCTTCCCTTCTCTGTGAGTTAACCTTCCCCGCTCTCCTCTCCATTTCTTTTTTCACAGCTGTTTTGATATTCACCATCAGATTTTTCTACCATCCATGCCCATCACATAGTTTGACACCGATTTGTTACAACTTGAACATGCAGCTTTACTGACAAACTGCCACACACTAAATTTGATCACTCACTGTTTAAAAAGTGTTATTCCTAAGCTGTTTGTTGCTGGTAGTTTTCAGCCCGTTGAGGAGATTCTCACAACCTTAGTGAGATTCTCTAAGATGCTACGTCTTTCCTTCTTTAACATTCAATGGTTCCATCTCGTATCCATTTTTTAAAAAAATCACTGGCCTTTCTTCTTAAAGCCACTGTCACTTGCATGTCAGCCGCTGTCTGTCTTTCGGATCTCCAGTGTGGGATAAAGCAAGTGCGTTGGACATACCGTGAGGCGGACTGCTTGGTAACCACTGAGATGAATGATCTCTTTTGAGTCCATGTTTTAAACCTGGGGGTCACCTCTGTGCTTCCTTGGCCACTGGTTAATGGTTTTGTTCCCGCTACCCAGGTGGGTTGCAGATGTGGCCCTGGCAGCCACGTGTAGGAAGTGGAGGATGGGTGGGGCAGGCTGGTAGAATCCTCTGGGACAGTCAGTGGGTGACTTTGTCACTCGCTACTCCCTGGGGAGGGGGTGTCCTCTCCCAGCTCCACGACACGGGCAGAGATCCAGCTGCGTGCACAGGAGGTACGTTCTTTTAGTCCGTATTGACAACGTCCGCAGTATCTTCTGGAAAACATGAAAAGAAATCATTACTGGCGAATGCCAGGCTCTTAGGCAACGTCCCCTGAGCTACGGCTTTTTGAACTCCTGCTTTCTTTGCTCTAGTGTACGCGGTTTTTGGATTTACCAGCGTGGTGAACCTCATCATAGGACTGGAACAGGACGGGATCATTGATGGCTTCATGACATACTACTTGAGAGAGGTACGGGGTCGGTAGCGAGTACAAGCCTTGAACTAAAGGGTCTGCGACCCCAACAGCATTGCTCGAGATGGAAATCCTTTCGTTTAGTGTAAGCAGGGATGACACACGGTATTTCATTTGCTGCCATAGACACAGGACACTTAGTCACGTGGAAGGTGAAGCAGAAAGTTAGGATTGGATCATGGGAGGCAGTTCTCCTCGGCGTTCGGTCTTACAGCTCCTTCCTCACACCCAACCCACCACCTTTCCCCTTTACTTGTATTTAATATAAATGAGGTTACTTTAAATGAATCCAGTATCTGTGTATCTACTGTTATTAATACACTACTCTCTAAGAAAGCCCAGGTCAGTCTTAAATGTATAAAGCCCCAGACACTGAGGCAGTTAATAAAGCCATTTGATTGTAAGGATGAACACGCACTTCTCCCCCCATCACAGCATGACAGACCTACCTGGCACCTGACAGAGCTAGTCCTTTTTCCTTATTTTATGGTGTGATGAATCCAGCCCCAGAGAGGTTAAGTAACGTACTTAAGGTCACACAGGAAATAAGGAGCAGAGCTGGAAGTGTAGTCTTCATCTGTGTTTCAAATAATGGGGAGCTTTGTGTGCAAGCTAAGGGAGTTTGGATTTTGTCCCGCATGTGAGGGAAGATTTTAAGTCAGCGAACAGTGCAGTCAGCTCTGAGAAGGATGGGCTTGACGGGAAGGGTCGATGTCATGAGCTGGGACTCCCGTCAGGAGGCTTTTGCAGGGCCAGCAAGGGCATGAAGATGGCCCAGACAGAGGCCAAGCATGGACAGTAGAGAAGAAGGACGGACTTCAGAGAACTTGGGCGGCTGGAATGAGTAGGTCTCGGGGATGAGTCTGGGGCAATGGGGAGAGTAAGGGCTGAGGTGCCATCCTGATTCCTGCGTTTGGAAGAACGCTGGTGTTATTCAACCGGAGAGGGACAAAAGGGGAAATGCAGTTCCACAGATGTTCGGTGAGCAGACTGTGGGGGTCACAGGACCTGCTTTCTCCCTCCAGGAGCAGTGAGATGGCATGGTCCTAGGCGCAGAGATGGAGGCTCACGCCGGGCGCGGCGTGCACTGAGGAAGAACTGACTCTGGGAGCACTCGGGGAAGCCTCAGCGAGTTGGTGCTGCTGCCCTCGGCTTCTTTAAAAATGGCAGTGGCAGTGGATGATAAACGTTTTCCAGATAGACTAGGGGGTGGAGGGCATGCCAAGGAGAAGAGACAGTGTGGGCAAAGGCTTAAGAGAAGGGACTTCCTTGGCGGTCCAGTGGTTAGGACTCTGTGCTTCCACTGCAGGGGGTGCAGGCTCCAGCCCTGGTCGGGGAGCTAAGATCCCACAAGCTGCACGGCGTGGCCAAAAAAGAAAAAGAAAAAAAATGAGGCTTAGAGAGGAGAAACAGCATATGTCTCCCCACTGCCAGCCTGGGGCGCACGTGTGCAGGGATGATGCTGAGTTCAGCTGGGGACGTGTGGAGTCTCAGGTGGGTAAGGAACATCCTGGCAGGTGTCCCAGCTGGCAGGGCTTCGCAGCTGTTGAGCTCGGGGAAGAGATACAAGGACCATCAGGGTATAGTTGGTACCTGAAGGTCTGAGAGGAAAGGAGAGGGTAGAGAGGAGAGGGCCGAGGGTGGAACTTGGGAGACCGTGGCCAGAAGATCAGGAGCCTCCGAAGTGGACTGTGAGGGGACAGGCGAAGAGGCAGAAGGAAAGCCTGGAGAGCACAGGGCCAGAGTCCAGAGCGGGGAGGTTTCAGGAAGGAGGCGGCTGCCAAGAGGGCCTGGAGGTTGAGCTGGTGAGGGTGGTAAGACAGGGTATGAGATGGGGGGCTGGGGTGTAACTGTGGGAGGGTCTGCAGGGCCAGGCTCAGGGACCCGGCTGCCAGATAAGAGGAGGTGGGGCTTGGTCTTACAGCCACCAGCAGCTTTGGCAGGTTTTTGAGCAGAAGAGTGACATGTCAAGAGCCAGGGCAGCAGTGTGGTGAATTGGAAGGAGAGGAGAGAGGTAGGAAGACCATGTGGGAAAGGTCCAGTGAGGGGCACTGAGGGCTTGAACTAGGCCATGACGAGAGGGAGGGTTGCCTGGGCTGACATTATAGAGGTAAAATTGGTAGGACTTGCCAACAGACTGCATAAGAGAACAAGGAATGAACAACGACCCTGTGGTTTTGACCTGGGTAAGTTGAATGGTGTCGCCATGAAAATAGAGAGGCCAGGTGGGGCTTGGTTGAAGGGGGAAGCCAATGAGTTAAAGGAGGTAAGGTGAGTTTGAAGGGTCCACGGACCAGACAGTTGAAGATGCCCATCAAGCCACCAGGAGAGGTCAGCACTGGCCCCGAGAGCCAGGTGTGTAGGCATCAATGATTAAAACCATGAACTTAGATAGTATTATCCAATCAAAGCATGTCAGAGAGAAAAGATGTGGGCCAGGCACGGGTACTGAAGTATGACTCACGTTGTTTCCTCCACCTCTGTGATTTTCACTTGATTTGATTTTTGAGGCAAGATGACAGAGAGCAGTCTTTGCCCCAGGGGAGTGCAAAGCTTCAGAGAATCCCCTGCTTGGTTGGTTGACTGATGGGCTGGTTGATCTGCACTGTTCCTTGTTGTAGAAAGGACTTAAGGCATCTTAGGAAAACATCTGAAACAAGGCAGGAGAGCAGAAATGGAGAAAGAAGAGAGGAAAGTGAGGTGGAGCCAGAATGACATTAAAAACCCAGGCAAGTTTGACAGTGACTTTACAGTAGCCACCTGGAAACATAAGCACCTGGGAAAGGGAAATGTCGTTCATCATATAATCTGTGCTTATAAAATTAAAAATTTCTCAGAAGTATAGGTCTTCTTGGTAGTATAGTTTCTGCTAGGAATTAGCTGTGTGACCTTAGGCAGGTCAAGTAACCTCTTCGAACCTCTGTTTCCTCATCTGTAAAATGGAGTCAATTGTGTCTATCCCATAGTGGTGTTGGGAAGGTTGAACGAGGGGTTGGGTGTGAAGCTCTGAGTGTAGTGCCTGCCGGTCTGTGCCTGCATGGGGACAGAGGCGGGGGAAAGGCGTACCTTCCTCACACTCATCCCACCAAGCCTCTGGGTCAGTATGAATTTTGAAGGTCAGCCAGTGGCTCTGGTCAGCAGGGTCTTCCCTGGCCACCCCCTCTGCCCAGAGCCAAACACCTTTAGTCACAGATTAGACTTGGCCTCAGTGAGTTCGTCATGTGGCCGGGACTGCCTGTAACGCCATCAGTTTTGCATCACTGTGCACACCTGTGTTGACTTAGCATAGGCCAGGCATTCTCTAATTCCACCCTCTGTGGCAGACCCTAGTTCTGGCGGTTCCAGGGTAAATGTATATTTTCATGTTTCTACCAGTTGTGTAATTGTATGGGATTAAGAATAGTTTCATTTCAGCAGACGAAGATGTTCTGCTGCTTTATTTTACTTTCAGTACAGGTCTGGTGTTCTGTGTTGAAGTGTCTGAGTCATATTTAAAGTGGACTTCTGTTTAATGCTTTCCTTAGGGTGAACCGTATCTGAACACGGCCTATGGGCACATGATCTGCTACTGGGATGGCTCTGCTCATTATCTGATGTATCTGGTGATGGTGGCAGCCATAGCCTGGGAGTAAGTCAGTTCGCCTGGTGGGTGTGCCTTTGTTACCTTAGCAATTGATAGGCGGGTAGGTAAGGAAAATGGATGTATAGAGGCACATACACGGCGGGTACACATGGACACGAATCTAGGGTCTATGGAGACAAGTTAGACATGGCTTTATTTTTCCTTGTGTCACTGCCTTTCGAACATATGCCTTTGGATTTCTCCTCTGCCATGATGGACAGCTCGGGCAGACCCCTTAACTTTCTGATTATGTTCTCTTGTAAGAGCAGTCTCATTTTCAGAAATTAAAGCCCAGCACATACTGATTCAAAACTTCAAACAACTCCTTTCAGTTCAGAGCTCTCTTTCCCTCCAGTTCAGGCTTACCCCTGAAGCTTAGCAGCCTGCTTTGAGGCTGGGGTGCGTGGTCTGTCCCTTTATTCCTTCTCAGCTTGCTCTGCGGCTGGCTCCTCTGGGAGCATGAGTGTATGTACACGGGGTTAAAGGAAGAGGGGCAGAGTCTTACACGACAGTTGCTGTTTTCTGGGAATTGGTAGCCTCTGTTATGATATGCTGGCTCTGTCTTGTGGGGCACATGTGGGGTTCTTGGAGACCCCTACCACAGGAAGGAACCTCTGCATTACACTGATCCCGGAAATGAGCAATGCTCTCTCAGATTGAATTTGTGTGACTCTCCTGCCCATGGTGGTACACCCACAGCTTCTTTCTGCTGGGGCCTCTGTAACCCAGAAGGCAACGCCCTTTGGGGTGGGGATCCTTTAAAGATGGCTCAAGCCCAGCTACTTTCCCAGGCCTCCCCTTGGCTCCAGGTTAGAGAAAGTCATGCATTTTGCCCCACACCAGGTTGAAATTCAGCTTGACCAACTGTCCTGTGCCACTCCCATGTCCTCACTCAAGGACAGTTCCAACTAATTTCTGGACTTTTCTAGGCCCCCCGCCCATCTCTTCATGAATGTTCCCAAGCTCCAGGGAACACATCAGGTATTTCTGAGAATGCTCAGGCTCTGCTTGCTGCCAGGAGTGGGCCAGTGTTTCTGTGGTTCGGTTAGCATCCAGCTGGGGAGGAACATTCTGGTCTGTCCCTCTGCTGACAATCTCAGTCATTGTGAACGGGCCTCTTGGGATCTGATGCATTTGGCTTGGGGGGTGGGGCAGGGCAGGAAGCACACAGTATTCTCCACTTCTCTTTCCCATCAGAGAATCTCTTTCTGAATTTCTCATGGCCCTTTATGGAGGTGACTGTCAGTTATCAGTTGCAAACAGTTTTTGTCAACATCGCCTATTAAGATTAGGGGTATGTGTCTAGCAGCTCCTTCAGAACATGGGGTAGGTATCACTTATTACACTTATCTCTGGGGCTTTGGCTAAAATCCTGTGACACCAGGGAAAGTCCACTTAACATTCTACTACTCATAATGATTTAAAATATGGATCCAATTTTCTTTGAACCTTCTTTTTACTTTCATGCTGTGAGTTTCATAAATAATAGTGAAATGCAGGACTCCTTTGATAGTGATGACCATGGTATGGTTTAATAGATCAGTGTAGCAAGCATAATTTCCTATTCAAAAGGACACAAAGAGGGTTCTATAGCATATCACATATGGAAATGCAGTTTGATCACCAGGGTTCCTTGTATTTGATTTATTACTCTTGATTCAGTACATTTTGATTCATGTACTTTACTAGTTAGAACAAAGATAATATTGTGGAGCATCTTATGCTAATAGTATTCTAAGACAAATGTGTTAAGTCAGGATTTTTTTCATTACAGGGAAAGTTATAGAACCATTGGCCTATATTGGGTCGGATCTATTATTATGAGCATTGTTGTTTTTGTGCCAGGAAACATTGTAGGTAAGAAACTTTATCTTAAAGTTCACTTTCCTTTTCTGAAACAATAGGAATTGTTTTTAAATAGGGAAGCTATTTTGGTTGTAATAGAACCAAGAAATTCCAAGTATACCAAAAAAGCTGTTTTGCAGAATTACTCCTTTTCCCTTCCATCTCACCTTTTAAGAAATGCTTTTGAGCAATTTTCCGAAGTGTGCACTGAACAATTAGACTATCTAATATCAGTGTTTCCTGACTTTTAGAAGGATCTAGTGGAGTAAGTATTGTGTTTGTGGCTACATTCAGTGTGAAAATATTTCCTACAACTCTTTGTATTATATATAACTCTTGACACACTATGGGAACTTGATAAATGTACTTGAAAATTAAGATTCTTGAAAGCTAATGTAGAAGAGTTATTTATGCATGCAAGAAATCAGGATATTGTCTATTTTTAAAGTACTGTAGATAGGGCATGCCTGTTAATAATAAACACCTAATAATTTTAAATTGACCTGTTTTTGGTTTTATTAAAAATACTGTCTGGCCCATATCAAAATTTTAGATGACTTGAGATGGGGAGGTGTTCTACATGTTGTGTTTGGATATACTTTTGACTTTCTCTTTTTTTTTCTCTCTTTTAAATAGGGAAGTATGGAACACGCATTTGCCCTGCTTTTTTCTTAAGCATACCATATACTTGTCTTCCTGTCTGGGCTGGTTTCAGAATCTATAATCAGCCATCAGAAAATTATAATTATCCCTCAAAGGTGATTTTATTAAGTTAAGTGTAACCTGTTCTCAGAGTCACAGGGCTCACTCACCACTGGCTACTGGATTGAACCGTGCCTCCAGGGATGGAGCCTTTGGGGCATTCAATCAGTGTGACTGTGCTGATTCTGCAGCATTGGTTCACACCTCAGTTATGGTGGCCAGAATGGTCTGTTTCTGCGTGAATAGATCTGCTTTGATTGGCCAGGCCATGCTTTTTGGAACTTCCTGTGCCAGAGGTTACACTGGCTCTTCCCATCAGATTCCGCGTTAGTGTGCGGAGCGTGAGGTTTGTCTGGGGCTGTTAACAGCCTGGAGTCTGAGCACCTGGGCACCTCTTTCAGAGATATCTATGCACTACTGCCCCAAAGGGAGGCTGGAGAGATACTGCTGTTCCAGGTAGCACACACAGCCATAGGGTCTGATTACCAAGAGATCCAGGCACATGGAGACTGGCTACAGGACGTCTTCTGAGACACCTCCCTTCCATTCACAGCCGAGGTGGTCAAGGTGAAACAATACTGGCCGGGCAGGTACTCTGTTAAGGTCTTCATTTCTAAGCTAGTGACATTTTTCTAAGTTTCTCTTCCTTTCATAGGTATTAGATCCTTAAGCAAGATCCTTTAAGCAAAATTGATATATGAAAATATGAGTTACTAGAGATAATCAGAACACGATTCTTCATTTTACAAAAAGACTTACAATAGAATTCATTAAAATACATTTTAATTTACAAACACTTCATTTGTAAACATTTAGACACATGCTCTGTAAACTCAGCTTGGCACACTGACAACTGGTACTCCCTTACACCCTTCTGAGGAATGAGGTGGTTGTTAAAAAATAAGCAAACAGTAACCATAGCCTTGGTCCTCGCTCGGCTCCACGTCAGTGTATCAATACCGTTCCGTTCATGTTGTAAGACACATAGACTGTTCATTTAAAAAAACTGTTAAAACACAGTGATGGCCGGGAGAAATAGGCATTGTCATACAGTGCTGGTAGGAACATAAATTCAGAATCGCTCTGCAAAACCACCTGGCAGTGTTATCAACCTTAACAAATTTAACTTTTTAATCTATTAATTCTACTTCTAGGGCACTATCCTAAGAAAATCATCAGAGATGCTGTCAAAGATTTATGTACAAAGTTGCTCATCATCACATTAAGTGTAACAGTGAAAATGCCTAAATGTCCAATAAGCAGAGATATGGCACTTCCATGTGATGTTAAGTTTTAGAAGAATTTTTAATAATGTGGTAAAGTACTGATAGGTAGATAGTGAGAGGCAAGAGAACAAATGCAAAATTGTTTATACATTAAGTCCTAATTTTGTGAAAAAATAAATGTAGATTATATATTATACATACCTATGTAGTACAATGTGTATGTATATATATATACATATAACTATATATATGTGACTGGAAAATATAACAACTGTTAATAGTAGTATGATGGGTTAATGGTTTATTTTTTAAAAATGAGTGTATTTTACATTTATAATCATAAAAATGCTTTTTCAAAAAAAATATGGCCTCATAGAGCCAGAAGGGCCCTTTGAGATCACCTGGCCCAGTCTCATTTCACAGATGAGGAATTGAGACTTGAGGAGAGAAATTATTTTCCTGTTACATGGTTAGTGGTTTTGAATCTTCAACATTCTCTTATCACCCATCATCATGGTATCTATGTTTCAGTAGATCTCAGATTATTCTTCGGCACCTTGGGCCTGCTCATTAGTTACCAACTCTACTTTAGGTCATTCAAGAAATCCAAGCGAAAGACCTGCTGAGAAGACCATTTGATTTAATGTTGGTTGTGTGTCTCCTTCTGGCAACTGGATTTTGCCTGTTTAGAGGCTTGGTAAGCATAAGAGATCATAATAACATAAAGTATATTTTAAATCAGATTTCCTAGTGCACTAACAAAACATACCTCCCATTAGAGCCTGGAGGCCTGGACCTGCTTCCTGACACTCTCCTACCCTCACCCCAGACCTCTCCTCCCAAAGGGGTAGTCCCTTCTGGGCTGCTCCATACCACCTCCTTCAGGTCCTTAGATCAAGCTCTGTACCCGAAAAATTAGCCATTAGTCTCATTCTTTTGGTTCCTTTGATGTTTCTGATTTAAGTATCTTTGGTAAGGGTGGTAACTTAAGACTAGTCAAACTGTGGCACAGAGCATCCATGTGTTCTCAGGAGTAGGGAGATGGGATTGAGGAAGGGGTACCAGAGTAAAGTGTTAGACTCCTGGCCATTTACTAGCTGTGTGGCCTTGGAAAAATCACTTAACCTCTTTGATCCTCAGTTTCTTCCTCTGTAAAATAACAGTACCTACCTTATAGTACTGTTTGAAGATTAAATGATAAGGCACATCGAACACTTGCAGAGGGCCTTATACCTAATAAGCGCTCAGTAAGTGATTGCTCTTACTATTTTTATTGATCAAGGATCCTTCACAATATCCCAGTTTCATGGTTTATTCTCAGTAGCAATAAATTTGAGCAGCCAGAATTATACGGGTAATTATATTCAGCTTTAATGACAATTACTGTTCTAAGGCTGCTGGCATTACACAGCAGTTGGGGGGCAGAGTGGCAAGTGTAAACTGATGCAGCTGATTTGTTGTTTTGGGGCGGCTAGCTGGGTCAGGGTGAGTAGTCTTAAGAGCTGTCTCCCTCTGTGGATCATCAGAAACTTCCTGGAGCAGAGTTGGCTAATAGGAGTGGCATGGAAGGGAAGTAAAGGAGAAAGCAGGGCCATAGGCTTTGCTCAGACCACAGAGCACTGAAACCATTCTTTGTTTAGTTTGCTGTAATTCCTAAAGTCAAAAGAACAAAAACAGCAACAATAAAAATGAGCCCCAACTGTTTTCTTGCATAGCCATCTCCACTCGCCTGTGCACATGAGAAAAACGTGTGCATGGGTGAGTGTGTACCCTTGGTAGGTGGGGCTTTTAGGTTGGGGCCCATTTTTACCAACTCTGCCACTGACGTGTTCATGTTATTTAGGTGGGACAACATTTACGGCTAAGGACACAAGGAATGGTACCTGAGGGAGGTGACTCAGAGGGGACCCAGTAATGTGCCGGAGACACTTTGTCTGTTCTGTGGCCTAAAGTCTACTCTGCCGTGACTAAATCTGCTCTGCCCTCTTTCAAAGTGGATATAGGAGGTGGCTTCAGAGAGGACCTCACTTTCAAATCATTATCCTTTACTGCCCCCAAAGGCCATTTACTCTGTGAGGCACTGGAGATAGGAGGATGCTATTTTTGAATCTTGCAAAGCACAGTTAAGATGAATTTGGTATAGAAATGTACTTTTCTTCCTGCAGGGAATAGTTGGTGAGTTATTCCCAGGAAAAGTGAAACTGATAATCTAAAGCAAGCTGTGCTTTGGTTAGCCAAACCTAGACATTTAAACTGAATACTCGAAAGATCCCCAAGAACAGAGCATTAGTTTCCATTTCCTTCTCCACTATTAACCTCTACTTAATCTCTTCAGAGTAAATCTGTAGAATATTTATTTTCTTTCCTTTTTTTACTGATGAGCTTCTAAAATAGCTTTTGTTAAATAGAAAGCAGCTTGTGACTAAACCTGGCACGTTTAGCCTTATCAGCAAACATAAGAACCAGATGTGACTGTATCTTTATAATGCATTCATTTTTGTTCGTAGATTGCTTTGGATTGCCCAGCTGAGCTCTGCCGATTATATACGCAATTTCAAGAGCCCTACCTAAAGGATCCTGCTGCTTATGCTAAAATCCAGGTCAAGTAGTTATGAAGCCTAAGATTTTTCTAAAATTAATTTTCTCTCTCTTTTTTTTAAGAATGGGAAAATGTGATACCATGTAGGAAATAGGAGTTAACGTTTTCTAAGGCGAAAATGTTAATTGATGAAAATGTTGTGCTTTTCGTAAGGCCAGGTTAACTATTAATTTACTGATGACGTTATTTCTCTGTTCAATGCAGATGCTGGCATATCTGTTCTATTCTGTCCCTTACTTTGTGATGGCGCTTTATGGCTTAGTGGTTCCTGGATGCTCCTGGATGCCTGACATAACCCTGATACATGCTGGAGGTCTAGCTCAGGTACTAAGAATATGCTGTTAAGAAAGTTTATTGGGGATTTGGCTGTCATTGTTGAGTGTCTAAAAAATATCTCTGCTCTGTGTTTTAGGGTAGGAAACAGTTATTAGATATGTTGTGCCCTTTGCTTTACAGTTCTTTGGAAGACATTTCTGCATTACTTAAATCTCATAATCTGGTAGGTGCGCCATTCAGTTATACAGATGAGGAAACTGAGGCCCAGCAAGATTAAATGATTTGTTCAAGGTCACATACCCAGCAAGCGGCACTGCTGTTTCCCAGTCTCTGAGCACCACAGCTACTAAAAGAGAATTGAGACCTGTTATCATTAAGATGTCTATCTGAATTTAAGATTTCAGAAGTTGACTATATTATGCTACACAGGACCAGGGAAACTGGTTTTAAAAAAGTTCTGCTCCTGGGAAGCTGGGCCTGTCATTCCATTCCTCCCCTCTGGTACTTAGCCAAGCCTCTGGCCTACAGTAGATGTTCAGTGAATGCTTACTTCATTGAACTGGGAATGAAATTATCTACGGAATTATCATTCAAAGCATATTTTTATAACAACCTATCAAAACAAATTGATCTTATGAACAAGGAAAATTATTTTGTTCTTTTATTACTGTAAATTAGAAAACCCAAGTGAACTCATCTTTTAAAATCATTATCTTTGTCTCGCTCTTTTCAAGCAGGCATAAAAATGAGGTTCATCCAGGAACTCTAGGCATATACAGTTAATTATACTCATGGTATAATAATTATGATGGCAAAAAGACACATTAGAATTTACAGGGTTTAAAACCAGTAACAGCATTTATGGGTTAATACATTGGGCTCAATCTTTCCAGTCTGAGGTACTTCTTCTTAACTATAGAATTAGAATATAAATATCAAAAAAGTTGATGCAGTATTCAGAAGTAATGTTTCCTGTTCTTTCCTTGAAGGACATAAGGAAAGAGAACTAGTATTTACCCTCTTTGCAGACCTCTGAATACCTTATTTCTCAGGCCTTGGTGTGGGTCTTTATTTCCATATCTTTCAATACCAACTGTAAGGTGATGACTTTTAATTTCCCATCCTTAGCTCAAACTGTTCCCAGACTCTTATATTTAATTCCGAACTCCTTCTTTTCACTTGGGTGTCTTACTGACATCTCAGATTTAAGGTCTAAAATAGGACTCCTGATCCTCCCCACAACTTCTCTTTCATTTCCCCATCTCTGAAAATAGCCCTTCCTGGCATCCAGCAGCTCAAGTCAAAAATGTGGAGTAGTTCTTTACACTTCCCATTCCCTTACCGTCTGCGTGTAGCCCATCACTAGGTCTGGTTAGTTCTCTCGCCAGAGTAATTTGCAAATCCGCCACTTTTTTACAGCTCCACTGCCACTATGATAGGCTGAGCTCTCATTACCTTACTTCATGCAAGGCAAGCCATGCTAAGTGTTTTACTTACCTATTTGTGTAAAGACAGGCTGTGTGCTCTGCTGGAGTAGCAAATACCCAGTGGTTAAAAATAAAGTTTTATTTATTGCTTGTGCAAAGATCATGTGGGATATTTTCAAGAGTCAGGCCTGGCACCGACCCAACTGCAGAGGAGGCTGATGCATGTGGTCTTCCTGTGTGCCTCAGAAGAAACTGTGTGATGAACACACAGCATCATCTCTGCAAGTTTTTCAAAAGCCTCACTTAAAGATAAGCAGGCCAAGACCCAGGGTAGTTGTTACTTGCCTAAGGTCACAAAGTTACTAGAAGAGGGATATAAAATCCCATCTGACTCCAAAGCCCAAATTCTTCTCCGTTGTGTTATCCCTCTCCTCATGCAAACAGTTAACTATGCTCCAGAATCCTACAGCAGAGTAAGACTTTGTACATGGCGTGTAGGAGTTAGAGGACCTTCTGGGAGTGGGAGGCAATGACACCTGAGCTGTGGGCTTTACTGGCCGAATAGACTTGAGAAGACTGCGGAAGCGTTTAGATGTTGGAGTGTGCCCCGTTTAGAGGGTACAGAGGGCCTCCCACTCGCCCCACTCTTACCAGCCCCTTGATTAGACTGTTCAGGGTTCAACATCTACTCATTACCCATGTGCTTTTGCCTGCACAATCCAGCTTCCTCTGCATGCCATGTACCTTGGTCTGCCCTGCACCACGCCCTAATGCAGGAACACTGAGTGTCATCAGCTAGGAGGCTGGCAAGAGTAAGGCCAAGTGTTGGACCCGGTCAAGTCTCAGGAGACAACTTGAGAACTAGGCAGGAAGACCTAGGCCAGGGCCTAGCCATGTGCACAGCGTCAGCAGAGTCAGGAGGCTTAGGATGGTCAGAGCTTGGGGGCAAATGAGTACTTAAATCTGTAACAGTAAGATGAACCCTACACTGTACCTGCTAGTGAGGCTAAGCTTGCAGACAGGCACCTGTGACTCCAGCCAGGAGGTCTGGGAAAGGCAGTGTGGACAGCAGAGCGGCTGGCAGCAGCAGTGGCAGTCTCAGCCATACGCCAGGCCTTGAAGAAATCTCTGGTCTTATCCATCACGGCCCAATTTGCAAAGGTAGCCTGAGGCTGTCGACTAGATTCTGTCAATGTCAGAAGGATGTTTCTCCCAACCCAACAGAAGAATGGTGTAATCTGAGAATTATGTGTCTGACATTCCCATAACTCTTAGCTGGGCTTTAATATCTACCTATTCAGAGTGTTTAGCCTAAGGAAAAGTTACAAATCATACTGCACAAAACAGTGCATATGATGAGAATGCTGAATCCCAGTCGTGTGATTTGTCTTCTGCTTAGCAAATACTTGCTCACGAAATGAATTCTCATCTTGAGAGGATATCGGACACATTCATCATAGAAGCTCTCCATTACCTTGATTAGCACCTCGAGCTTGCTAAAACTGCCATTCCTAATTTAGAAGCTTTATGTATTCATGATCCCACTAACTTTATCAAAATCTGCTTTTATTGTAAGATCTAGTGAACTCCCAAGAACCTGTGACTTAATAATAAGAAAAAAATCCCTGAAAAACTTCTAGATCAGTACAAGTCAATGGAAAACATGGCTAGTAGTTATTAGGTCCCTCATTTCAGACCATTTACGAATTTGCCAAACCTGCTGCCTTCAGAAATCAAAAGATAAATCAAAAGGTAAACTAAAATGCAATAAAACCAGGACACATTTTACACCGAAGAGTTCCATTGGGGACTTTAACCCAAGTATCTTTTCATATAAAATTAAAGTTTCAAGTCTAATTTGAAAAGTATTACAGGCTGTTTAGATCTACTTATTAGCATTTTTTTAATCAACTGAAGAATTTTTCTCTGCTAAAATATCACTGAAAATTAAAAGATACAGTTAATATGGTTAAGACCATGAGCTCTGGAGGCAGACTGGTTCGAATCTTATTCACTGATCACTTCAGTGACCTTGGTCACTCACCTCTTTGATACTGTTTCCTCTTCTATAAAGTAAGAATAATAATAGTACCTTTCTCATAGAGCTGCTGTTAAGGATTTGATGAGGTAATATGTGTAAAGGGTGTAGAGCAGTGCCTGGCACATTATAAGCTGTGGGCCTCTTTGTTGCTTTTGTTAATATTGTTGTTGTTAGAAGCTTCCCAGTAAGAGTTCGGAGGAGAAATGCCTTATGTTGCTCAGAAGATACATTAATCTGTAGCTGTGTGTATTGCGTGTAATTACCTAAAAATCAGAGAAACTGGAAGAAAGCTCTGGGACAGATTCACAGTGGGTTTGGCAGGGAGCCTGCCATGCCATCCAATTAACAGCTCGCAGCCATGGAAGCAGGAGCAGTTCCACTTCAGTCAGGCAATGCCAGGGCCCCTTCCCACCTGCTGCCTCAGACTCTCCCACCCCCTGGCTATGCAGGTGCCATGTACTTTCTCACAAAAGGGTCTGGAGGCTCATCTGTGGATAATCTGGTTGTCAAGAGTTGACTCTACTGGGGGACAAGTTTTATTAAGTTTTTTCCTTTATGGAAGCCTTTAAGAAAACCTGAAAGTAAAGGTTTAGGAAGAATATGGATAATTGGGATACTAATGCAAATCTCATTTTAATCATTTGCTTCTGATGTGATTCATCACTAAACATCTTTTTTAGTATTAAAACTAGAGCTTGGGTTTAATGTCTTTTTATGTGCTTGTTATCCTTTGGTGGAGACAGACAGTCTTGAAATTGTCAAAAGATCAGCAAGGGAATCTAAAAACAAAGGGCCCAGGTTTTCAAGCAAGTAGAGTGCCAGATCATGAACAAGTATGTCACTTGGGTTTTGTATCTGTCTGTGGAAGAGCTCCATGTGCTTGGCACTGTCCTAAGCACTTGACAAAGATCAACTCACTGAACCTGTATAACAATCCTATGAGGTGGACTCCATTATTATTCTGCTTTTCAGGTGAGGAGCCAGAGGTAGTTACATACCTAACACAAGGTCATATTGCTGGTTTTCGGTGAAGCTGGGATTTGACGCTGTCAATCTGGTTCCAGATTCAGTGTTCTTAACCACAAGACTATGGCGCTCAGAAAACCCTAAGAAACGGTAACACGGTTCTAGATTAGCTATTTATACCATATCAGCCAAACAGCCTGGCTACTGTCCCAATGTCCACATTAGTTTTTGCCTATAATATTTATGTGGACACACAAAACTCTTTCAATTCTCCTTTCTGGAACCAAGATTGTGATTTTTAGTCAAATTCTTTCCAGGTTGTCTCTATAGGAAAACAGAGCTATTAAAATTTAACCTTTTTCTTTGCCTTTATTGCCTTGTTTTCCATCCCAACCATCCATTCTTAAAAAAAAAAAAAATCAAAGTAAATCTCAACTAAATTTAAGGTGAAAAATGATTTAGAATGAAGTAGAAGAAAAATTATTAGGGGCTCAACCTCTCATCACTGAATTTTGGAGAAATTTCTGGGATCCATAACTTGAACCTGTCATCTTGGCCATGTGTCAGTTCAGCAGCACTGAGGTCACCAAGCCACCAGATCCTACTAGCACAGTGCTCAGGCTGAGCTCTTTGGCCCTGTCATAAGGAGGCCTCATGTGCTGGTGGGAAAATCACCCAGGAGACACGGTGCAGCCCCTTAGCAGCTATGTGCTTGGGAAGGGAACCCTCCTCAAGTGAGAATGAGGGTTTTCTGAAACTTCAGCACCCTGGAAACTGGACGCCATATGCCTTGGGAGGAAGCTATGGTCGGGTTGCTCACTCAGCTAGAGGTGAGGCCACTATAAGTACACCCATTAGAACTATGAGCAGTACCGGAAACTGCAGAAAATTGGCCTCAGGCTTTTTCTCTCAATTACATACTTCTTTTGATTAGAAATGCAATCATCTTTGCCCCTTGTTAAAACATTCTGAAGCAAAAGGCCTACTAAAATAGGTATAAAAATAGAGAAATGCTTTGTAGAAGCTTTTTTGCATTTTGACAGTCACAAGACCATTACTGTTGAACGTTTATTGAGCTCTAACAATGTGATAGGTGCCACACAAAACATCAGACACAGTACCTGCCCGGTGGGCTTACAATCTAATCTAAGGACACGATCATTTTTTAATGTTGCCATGAGTTTGCTGTTTGTGAAAATGAGGTATTAACTGCACCGGTTAGTGCAGCAAAAAAGCCTACGAAATCAGACTTTTTAGCAGGTTCCCTATGCAAGTAGGCATGATTGCTCATATTATTCTCTCAAACTATGGTTCACATTTCCCCAAATTTGGTGATTTTTGAGATGTGTATAAGTGTCTACAAAGATAGACACCAAATGCACATTTCTTAAAACCATGGTTCAAATCTGGCCTCTAGTCCAGAAGAAAAAATTTAGTTACATATTCAGAAAAATACTGTTATTCAAAATAGGCCCTAGAAGAAAACAGTGACAGGGGCCAAGTTCCTGTTCAGTGTTCCTAGAATGTCCACAAGAGCAGCTCCTCAGGGCAGCCTCTCAAATGCCCTTTACTCTCAAGGTCTTTTTAGCCCAGAGATGAAATGCTTAACGTTTGCTGGGTTCTGTTTGGGCATGTGCCCCGGGGGAGGTGTGTTTGAGGGCAGAGCCCCCTCAGTGCCTCACAGATCACAATGCAGACAATTCCTGCATTGGCATTGGCAGTTGGTCCCTGGGTCCTTGGCAACACACCACACTAATTAATTTCTATCTCCAGAAAGCAGCAAAACTACCAGAGGCCCCCAGAATGTATCAGTAACTTGCAAAAATGTAACCTGTTAAAATCTGTCACTGATACAATCTGTATACATACTGCTTATGAAAACTTGTCCTTTGCTCATCATAGTAAAGTCAAGTGCTAAGTAACACTTTTTATCTCTGTTAACCACTTAGCAGAATAAACTGATTTATTAACCACTTAGCAGAATAAACTGATTTCATATGGAACGAAATGTAAGATAACTCATATGTATTTAAAGCAAATTATTTAGTTTTCATTCTTGTTACTTCTGTGCCTTCTTTAGATTATAGTATCTTCTGTCTCTTCACTTTGATCCTGATGAACTAAGTCACCACTTATCACATTTAGATTCCCAATCCTTTATTTGTGTATATCTTGAATTTCAGTAAGATATGAAATGCAGACTCCAGGATTGCACTCTGTAATGATACAAGGATCCTGAGGAAATACTTTCACAGAAGCCTTTTCTAATAGTTTCCCCTGTGCTTATGAAAAGTATTCAAAAAAGACCAACTGGCACATTCTGAATGCATGTTCTCAACAAGTAATCTAAGTACAAATGGGAAGCTCTTGCCTTTCTGTTTTGTAAACTCAGATTATGCTGACAAGCCATACTTCTAAATAATTTGATTTGAAAAGGTTGCCTGCATGTATATTTGCCATTTTTTAAAGAGCAACCAAATCCCTACCCCCTTATCTTTACAAAACAACCCTTAGTATTTTTTAAGTTGCATAAAAAAACAAATACGTGAATAAATAAACAAACAAATGCATAATGAAGGGCTTTGAGCTCTTGCTCCAAGGAGTAGGTGAAAGAACTGATAAATGAAGCTGAGGCCCTCCTTCAGTGCTTCTCTTTAAATAGTTAGGCTAAAAATATTTTAAGCTGTCTAAACTCTGTACTTGCTTCATTTTTATTGGAACACATTTTGTGAGCCACAACTGAGTTCCTATATAGGATATCTCCAGAATGTAAATCAGGAAAAAGCAGATTTTATTCAGATTTTTTGTTAAATTGAGCCACTACTGTTTGGTATGGGGGCACTAGATGCGTTAAAAAACAGCTAGCCTGATAAAGACGTGCTAAAGAAGGTTTACTTTATTTGAACAGTTAAGTCAAGACTGGCCCTAAATTCAATGAAATATTGAAGACTATGGATTGTTTGAAAGTCCTAGTTTTGAGGGCACAGCAGCATGGTCTGAATGAATCATTCAGAACTCATCGTGCATCCAACTAAACACAAAATTCATGCTTACCCCCCCCCCCTTTTTTAATGCAACAGGCTCAGTTTTCTCACATCGGTGCTTCTCTTCATGCTAGAACTGCTTATATCTACAGAGTCCCTGAAGAAGCGAAAATCCTTTTTTTAGCATTAAACATAGCATATGGAGTTCTTCCTCAGCTCCTGGCCTATCGCTGTATCTACAAACCAGAGTTCTTCATAAAAACAAAGGCAGATGAAAAAGTTGAATAAAAGCATTCATTATTTTATGTTTTTTCTCTCTAAATTACTGACTTTTGTTATTTTGGTACCAATATTTGGTCCCATTCCACTCTCTTCCCATACAGGAACATTTAAGAATACATAAATTCTTGCTCCGTACTGTATATGTGAGCTATCATAGGAATTATGTGGATAAATTTTCTTTTTTTGAAGGAAAATTGAAGTTATTCAGAAAGCTTGTTTAAAGAAATAATATATTTCAAGTTATCTGTGAATAAACTTGACCACCTATCTCAATATTCTGTTTGCACACTTTAAATATAAGTGAAAAATTACAATTTAGCTCCTATAATAGTGAGCATGAAAAGGAAACTGTTCAAAAGTGAAAATGGTCTATGCATATTAAAAATTTCAAAGTAGCAAATACAGATGGAGAAATATTTTTGCATATAAGATCTATATGTTTCATTATCAACCTCAGTATAAAAGACAAATTATCGTAATATTTAAAAATGTTGTTTGAAAAATGTTTTCCCAAGGAAAGTATATTATTTACTGCTGTTTCAAAAATTGCTTTTACTGAAATTTTTTTGTGAGTCTAAATAGCTAAGGAGGGATCTATAACTTTATCATTACCCTTATTTTACTGGTGACTGGAAATGTTTCTATTGTATTTCTGTGTATATTTTTAATAAATTATTTTTGGTCTTTTATGAAGACAAATCTTATTAAATTTGAAACATTTTGTATATTTTTTTTTCAGAAAAAGTTCTGTAGTCTTTACGCTTTTTGTTTTAAAAATCTGTCAGTTACATGTTCCAGTTCAAAATGTCATCTACAGTCTCATGTTTTAGTGTGAGCAATGAAGAGGACTTTTCATGAATTAAATTTCATTACTTTTAAATTAAAATATTCAAAATTAAAAAGTACCTTTTAAGGAAAAAGAACTGGACTGGCATTCCTACTATCTTTTAATGAACTTTTCGTATTTCGAAATGTGAGTGAGTATAACAGAGGAAAATCAATATTTGCTAATAAGTAAGAAAAACAAACCAAAAATCCAGCCGCCTCCTCAGAGCCCGGGAGTGGTAAGTGGACTGGCGCTTTCATGCCCTCAGCTGCCATCATCACCACCACCACCCCTACCATCATCATCATCAGTGGCCCTAAGCTTTTAGAGCCACTCATGTTTTTCCTTCATGTTATTTACTAGCTCTTCACCAAAATAAGAAAGCCAAAAGAAAATGGGGTCCAAATCAATGCATGGATAATGTCAAGTGTGTGAATTTAGGGTCCACTGAACTGGTAAGTATCTTAGACGTGCAAGCAATCATGTAGCCAGTTCCTCTCCCTCCCCACAGTGTTTAAAAAAACCCTAAAACCCATAGAGTGTTAAAAGAAAACCCTCACCTGCACTTGATTCTATTGTCAACTTGCTGTTAACAATTTTTGCTTTAATATATGAATTACATTAATACCTCACATTACATATATGAAGCCAAATTACACTAACTTAGTTGTTTACAACCTCAAACCTTACTCCCAGTACACATTCCAATAAATTTATTCTGTAAAAACAATACATTTTTTTGTTTTTGATTTTTTTTTTTACAGTAAACTTTTCAACTACAAACCTCGAATACGCGAAAGATGTTCCAAGGACAAGCATAACAGGATTGATAAAACCCAAACTGACTAAATGTGTTCTCACAATATAAGCTGGCATAAAAATAAATAAAATTTTCTATTATCACAATTGCAACAATAATGTACACATAATAATGGTTTGTGGATGAGTATTAACTATTCTAATTCTAGTTCCAAAAGAAAACAACAGATCATTTTAAAAGTCTATATTTAAAAGTCAATGCTTTGTCTTACTTCCCATAGGGCTACTGCTGATTCCAGCTTTAAAATGTAAAGTATCCAGCTTGAGTGATTAGCTCAAATTGTATTGAGACTGGGAAAAAATAAATCATTGCCTTTATTTTGGAGTAACACAAAAGACTCACTAACTTCACATATAGAAACTGAGTTTGTGTACGTTAACAACATGAGTTTTGAGAAGTATAAGCTGTCAACTAGCTATTTCTAATACGTAATAGATATTTTACAATATGATTAAACTTTACACATGGCCTCAAAACTGAAGAACAATTTTAAGTTTATCTTCAATATGCCAACATTGTGTATCTAGGAATTGGTTCCTGGGTTCTGTCACAGAGAGGAAATCCCTTAAGCATTATGTTGAGTGGTCATTTTAAAAAATGCTAATTTATATTTAACTGAGTGTTTGGTGATGGTGGAGTAAAGGCAGGAGACTGATGAACATAACTGCCTTGATAAAGGATCCTAGACTTGTATAAGCTTGTGCAAAAATCTGGATAATCCTTAGTGGTTAAGGGCAACTTCATGCAACCAAATAACAAGAAATTAAATCAATAACCTTAAAAAAGGCTAAAATGTCTTTTTTCCCCCAAACACAACAGAGAGGAATGTGAATAATGTACATACAAACTGGGGTTCTGTCAATGACAACAAGGACTATGTGTTGGTTCATATCAAATCCAAGAATATTAGACAACCAAATGTATAACCTTCTTGTGGTTTTCTTAATATGCAGCATTCATTATGGTAGTTAGGTCTGAAAAAAAAGAAAGAAAACAAGCCTTTAGATGATTTTGGATATTAAGAATAAAAGCTATCCACACCTTTATAGTATATAACTGGGTTTTCTGAGATTCCAACCTGCACTGCAGCATTAACAATACTTAGCAAGAACAGCCCCTGAGGCTCTGCTTTATACCTATCAGTGCAAAAACCTAAAGGAACGACTAGGGCATTTTTAGTCTTCCATTAAGAAAAAAAAAAAAAAGGCTTCCCTGGTGGCGCAGTGGTTGAGAATCTGCCTGCCAATGCAGGGCACACGGGTTCGAGCCCTGGTCTGGGAGGATCCCACATGCCGCGGAGCAACTAGGCCCGTGAGCCACGACTACTGAGCCTGCGCGTCCGGAGCCTGTGCTCCCAACGAGAGGCCGCGATAGTGAGAAGCCCACGCACCGCAATGAAGAGTGGCCCCCGCTTGCCGCAACTAGAGAAAGCCCTCGCACAGAAACGAAGACCAACACAGTCAAAAATAAATTATTAAATTAAAAAAAAAAAAAGTCTAATTGGAAAGGGCACTGACAATATAGCTAATATTAAGAAAAAAAAGGAAAAACCCAATAAACTTTGTCTACTGTCTGGCAGGGAACAGAGTGCAGTAGCATGCACTCTGTACAACTCCAGTACTATGTACGTATTGCTGGGATACATACAGTCCATGGAAAAATCAAGATAATCCATCTTTGTGAGGACTTTGGTGTCAGAAGGAAAGGTAAATTCCTGAAAATTTTAAAAGTATTTGAAGAGTATGCAGATTATTCTGTATAATATTTACAACTTAATTACTTGTGACATATGGCTCAAAGAAATACAAAAGTTAATAAAATCAAGATGTACAAAAAGAACGGAAGCCTAGATTTCTGTTAAAATTTAGATTACATCCATGTGACAAAGATAAAATATTTCCGTTTCCTAAAAGAATTATGTTTCAATCTGGGTCCCACTTTAAATTGTATCAGGTTACATTTCCCCACAGGGATGCTATTTTTGTTTTCTTCATCATTATCCCAAATACATTAAACCCCTTAGTAATGTTCTCATGAGACGAATGAAAGAGGGAACTCTGGCCCCCAATATTTTTTCTAAAAACACCCTGCTTCAGCTCTTTACTTCACTGAGTGAATGAACTTGTTTGTAAGCATACACGTGCTCACTCATGGGTATGTTTTCACTTATGCAGCCAAAATCTATCCTGTACTGTACATAAAACAATATACAAATAATTCCAGAACCTTCAAATAGGAAACGTTACTAAACGTACCATCCACTCAAGATGGCAGAAGTACATTTCTTAGCCTTCTTTGTTCCTACCAAAATGAGAAAGCCAATCAAATAAAAATTACATTTAAAATCTGTGAACTTGGAAGATTCAGTGCCTGGTGACTCCTAACAAAGAAAAACACTAGAAATAAGATTATACTCACAGACTTTGGAGGATTTTCCTCCCTTATGAAGGAGGAAGACACCCATTAAAACAATGAAAAATTGTTAATCAACCAAAGAAAATTCTTTATAACAATGTCTTTTTATTAATATTAATGTGAAAGGCAATACATTCTATGTTTACATTGGTAGAAAATTCATAGTAACAACTACTCAATCCATGTTGAAGAGTATGTTTGGAACAGAGGGTCTGATGGCAGCCTCAGAATATTACTAGTGCTCCAAACAAAGTACAAGTGGTAGCAAAATGTGACTATAACTTTAAGGACATGCTTTTTTGGGGGCGGGGTCTTTAAACAAGGTGCTATCAAATGAGTACTTATAAAACCTAATTATAAATCTAATTTTTTTAACTTCTCATACCATAATCACTCTCTGTGCACCTGTGTGTGAAAATATATCTTGCTAATTCATAATGGTGAATGTTCTGGACACACTGTTCTGAGTATTTGCTAGACTGGAAGTCTCCTCCACGTAAGCGGCCAGAAGTTGTTCCTTATCGCGCTGGTTGCCATGCTCAGCGCCACACCACTTCTATACTGGATAATGGCTGGCTAATCCAATCAGATTCTCTCTTGAGGTATTTGAATATGAGGCACATTGAAAGGCTGTAGGGTGGCAGTGAAGCTGAAGGACACCCAGAACATAGTAAGCAGAAGTTATGAGGCAGGTGAAGTCATAGGATCATTTTATGGAGCACCAGTTTTACTGCAAAAAATGATGACAGATAAACTATGGTTATTCAGACTTGGGTATTTGGCACTTTGTCAAAAATAAATGAAATGAGCCTATTATTTCAAGGAAAATGGCAGTATTTGTCGCCAATGATAAAATCTGAGCTTTTAAGTGAAAATTAGAACTACATGTCTATATAAGACCACATTTTCTTCCTATACTTCAACCAGAATAACATATCACAACAGACTGAATCCAGAAGCAGATATGAGAATCCTGCCTGATGTCTTCTATTAAAGCAGACATTAAAGAGATTTTTCAAAATGTAAAACCGTACCATTTTTCTCAAAAAATTTTGGGGAAAATGCATTTATTTTTCACAAAAACGTGTTATTTATACTAAGTAATGGGTTTATTATTATTTTAAAGGAAATTAATATCTTAAAATTTTGTTTTTATTTCTAATTAAGTAAATATCAATAGCTATATCAAAAACTCTTTGGGGCGCTCAATAACTTTTAAGAGTATTAAAGGGGTCCTGAGCCAGCTTGATGCACCACTGGCTTAGAATAAATGAGAATGAATGGTGAGAAATGAGACTGAAAAGATAAATTGGGGTTGGAGTGTGAAGGCCATTATATGCTGAAATAAGGAGTCTGGGCTTGATCTAGAGGGCAATGGCAAGACATAAGGAGGCAGCACTATATGGCAGGAAGAACAATAGGTCCAGAGTCAGAAGAATAAAGGTGTGAATATTGGTTAGTGGTTACAGTGAACTCTCTGGCTGTCCTCCCAACATTTATTCTATCCTCTGCTCCTCCCCACAATTATGTGATAGCCTTGTGATTTGGGGACTTGACTCCAGCTCCAGGGATGGGGAGAACCTGACTGGTCTGAGCCAGTTCTAATCCCCTTGTTATCAGTGGTTGGTTCAGGGATGGGCAGCTTTCTGACATGGATCTCAATGACGGCTGCCTCCTGGTATTCATACCCTTGTGTAATACCTTCCCTTTGAGTGTGGGCTGGACCTTGTGACTTGCTTCTAATAAACAGAATGAGGCAAAAGTGATGGGATAACAAAAGACTGACTTCTGTGTTGCTAGCATTCTCTCTCTTGCTAATGAAGCCAGCTGCCATGCTGGAGTTGCCTTATGGAGAGACTCATGTGGCAAGCAACCAAGGGAGGCCTTTGGCCAACAGTCAATGAAGAACTGAAGCCCTCAGCCCAGTAAGCTGTGTGTAACCGAATCCTGCCAACAACTTTCTGAGTGAGCTTGGAAGAGGACCACCCCCCCCAGATGAGCCTCAAAATGATCTGGGCCCCTGCTAATACTTTTAACTGCAGCTTTGGAGAGATCGAGATAGAGGTATCAACAAGTTACATCTATTTGGATTCCTGACTCATAGAAAATGCTATTTTAGGCCACTGAGTTTTGGGATAATTTGTCACATGGCAAGAGACAATAGAGCAGGTATATTATCTGCATAGCTTCCTGGCCACAAAGATTAGTCCCCTCCACTTCAAAGCCACGTGAGTCAAGAAGGGGAGCTCTAAGAGTTCTGGAGCCTACCCCTTTCTGCCTCATGCTTCCACTAGCAGGGGTGAGGATGAAGGCAGAGGGCCTCTGGAAATAAAGGGTGTCTCAGAAGTCTGTGGGTTCCTTGTAAGAACCTCTTCTTTCCTTTCTTTACCAACATTCATAACTTAACACCACTATCTGCCTTGAGCCATCAATAATCCTTTTTCCTTATGCCCTTTACTCTTGCTTACTTCGGCTGCCACAAGATGGGCTCCAGAGCCTCTATCACTTCCTGGACTCTCATCCTCAGTCACTTTATACATGTTCGTTTATAACCTCATCTCTTAAATGCTCCCACTGCCCCCAAACCAGATTCCTCAATCTCTTCCACTGGGCCCCTTGGAAATCATAGCCATCAGCAAATTTCCTAAATTCACGAGATATTTTACTCATCAACTTGTTCTAACTGAAACCTGGTTTCCACTGAAGATAGTGCTGCTTCTTTTCCTGCAACCCCCAGATGGTAACTATTTCCTTTGCCACAGCTCTTATACTACAGGCCCCCGAGGTAGGGAAGGTGTCCTTGATCTTAATGACTATTTCTCAGCTATTCTTCCTCTCCCTTGTGCTTCCATCCCCAGGAAGAACAATCCTTCTAGCTTTTAGTCTCAATATTGTGAACCACCACCCCTCCCTACTGCAGTCACCTCCAGACACCCCGGGTCACTCCCCCTTTCCCCTTGAAGAATTTAGCTCTGGCCCACTGTCATTCAATACCATAACTGCTGGATGTAGACATGCAGAGAGATCGTCTTTCCAATACTCTGGCCTCTTAAGTTCCTAGACTTCCTCTTCTCCAAAGATCTCGTCTTCCACCTTACCTCAGTCACTCATTTCCATGGTTATTTCGTAGACAAGTGATTCTCAACCACTGAGAGTATTTGCAAATACTGTTTTAAGTCACTGTTTTTTGGGGGGGAATTATGGGAACATTTTAGGTTATTATAAGAACTTGGAGGTCCTGTGGCATTTAATGGGCAGGGGCCAAGGGTACTAAATGTCCTGCGATGTGAACAGTGCTCACACAATGAAAAACTGTCCCACTCAAAATACCAAACTCACCTGCACTGTCATCAGCACCTACTGCCACCCTTCCGCAGTTTGATCTAAACATCTTCCTATTCTATCTCCACCTATCTTTCCAGCTCGCTCCCTTTATCCAGTACTCCAAGAATTCTTGGATATGCAAAATCTGTTGACCCTATCTCCTTCCTCACATCCTTATTTCCCTCTGAACATATTTTGGATTCCATGGGTCCATCATTATAATTAATCCCTTCCTTGCATACACCCGCAACTCCCTTGTCTTGAACCTCCTTTATTCTCTGGGCAAGCGCCAATTCTAGTTAAATGCAATTCTCTGCCACTCCGTGATTGCACAATTGAATATGCCTGGAGAAAAACACACAGCCATCTGACCGTTCTCACTTTAAATTCATGACCACTAACCTCATGTGGGCCCTTACTGCTGTCTGGCAATTCAACTTCATTTCCCAAGTCCAATCACTCTTCTGTTCTTCTAAGTAACTATTTTATCCCTTTTCCTCTCTCTTTAAACTTTCAACACTTCTTCCTGTTCTCACTCCCAAATGTTAACCTTGCTTCCTAAGAAGATAAAAGCAATCAGATGAGAACTTTTGCATGCTCTCACCCCAAGTACTCAGTTACCTGCCCCTGTGCCCACTCTGCATTTCCTCCTGCTTCAGTGGATGGAGTAAGGTAACCCTTCCGGATGTGCATTAGATTTTATGCCTTCTTGCCTTCTGAAGAGCACTACTGTGGCAATTTTTTCTTACATTATTATTTTGTGATCATTACATATTTGGATCATTCTGATCAGCATATGTGCTGTATATTCTCCCATCAAGAAAAAAAAGCCCCTCTGACCTTCTATCCTGAACCATGTCTATTAAATATTTGAAAAAAAAATTAGGCTACTTGCCCTACAAGGTATCAGGACACATTATAAAGCTACTAAAATTTAAGAAAGTTTAGTACTGACCAAAGGAACAGAATAGAGAACCCAGAGAGAGACCCATGGCTATATGACAGATGACACTGCAGATCAGAGAGGAAAGGAGAGACTATTTAATAAATGGTGCTGGTTAAATGGTTATGCTATGGGGAAAATGCAGTGGGAGCCTATCTCATACCATACACAAAAATCAATTCCAGATGGATTAAACACTGAAATGTTAAGAACAAAACTTTACAATTTTAAAAGGAAATACAGGAGAATACCTTTCTGACTTTGAGATAGGAAAAGATTTCTTAAACAAGACAGAAAAACGATAACCATAACAAAAGTTTGATACATTTGACTACAATAAAATTAAGAAAGTCTGTTCACTAACAGCTTAGAGAAGATATCTGCAATGCATATGACCACCCATAGTAGTTAGAATCCAGAATATGTAAAGGAGTCCTACAAGTCAGTAAGAAAAGAAGTCCAACAGGAAAATGGGCAAAATACCAAAATCAAGCACTGCACAGAAGAGGAAACAAAGGTGGTCAATAAACATGTGAAAAGAGGCTCAACTTCATTATTGATCAAAGAATCACAAATTTAGACTATAATTTACATCCACTATATTGGCAAAAATTTTAAAGTCTGACAATGCCCAGTTAGTCACAGGGAACTCATACACTGATGGTGGGAGTATACACGGGTCCAACAACTTAGGAAAATAATTTGGCATTACCTTGTAAAGTTAAAAACCTTAAACTCATGACTCAGCATGTCCAGTGTGAGTTTACATACCCTAAAGAAACTCTTGCATATGTGCATTAGCTCAAAAATGAGCAAAATTAAATTATTATTTAAGTATATACGTATATGTTAGGTATGGGCTAAAATTCTGAAAATGAAAAGAAATAATAAATACAACGCTAGTGGTTATCTCTGGGTAGGAAGAAGATAGGATGGGGAAGAACATGTATATAGATACAAGTTATTGTTATGTTCTAGTTTTGGCTGAGTGGTAGGGTCTCTGGTATTCATTAAATTACCATGCTTACTACTTTATTTTTATATTATATATATATATATATCTTTTTGTGTATAAAATTATATTATTAGAAACAGGTTAAAAGTAAAAAGATCTCAGGCTCTTGCTTCAAATTCAGGCTCTGACTAGCTGTGTGACCCTGGGCCAATCCTTTCAGCTTCAGTTTCCCCAGCTACAAAATGAAGATAGCACCTGCACCTACCTCCTGGGATTTGTATGAGGATCAAATGCATGTACAGCATTTAGCACAGTATGTGGCACATGGTAAAAATGTTAGCCACTACTACTCTGACTCTGCTGCTGTTGTTACTTCTAGTAGCAACTATCTTCTGAGGTGCTTTCAAGTTATTAAAGTAGAAATGGTTTTATTAAATTAGAAAAATGAATCTACAATGCAAGAGCTACAGAGTGAGAAGTCATCAGTAATACATAACAGCTGAAACCACATGAGTGCATAAGATGGAAACAGGGGAAGCTTTCAGACTGGAAGTGTGCCAAGACAGCCTAGAGAAAAGTGCTCTAGAAGGAGACTGAGGAGCCACTGGGAGAGAAAGCAGAAGAGACTGGTGACCTGGAGGCAAAGTCAGGAGGAGAAAGTGGCTAATGGTATTAAATGCTGCAGAGTAAAATAAAGACTAAAGGAGACACTGGATTTGGCAATGAGAGGATCACTAGGAACTTTTACAAGAGCAGTTTCCATGAACCGGTCAAAGAAGAAACAAGAGTGCCATGGACTAAGGTAGCGGTCCCCAACCTATTTGGCACCAGGGACTGGGTTTCATGTAAGACAATTTTTCCACGGACCGGGGTGCGGGGGGCGGGGGGGGAGATGGTTCAGGCGGTAATGCGAGCAATGGGGAGCGGCAGATGAAGCTTCCTTGCTCGCCCACCGCTCACCTCCTGCTGTGCAGCCCAGTTCCTAACAGGTCTCTGACTGACAGGTAGCGGTCCACGGCCTGGGGGTTGGGGACCCCTGAGTCAAGGCATGAATAGGTGAGAAAATGGACCCTGGGAGAAAAAAGAACTCTTTTAAGAAATTAGAGATGAAGAGAAAGGTGAAAAGAGTAGGATACATGGTGGAAGGGAGGTATCTTTAAGGTTAAGGGAGACCTGATACTGTTTATAGGCAGAGAGTAAGGAGCCAGCAGAAAAGAAAGTAAAAGTATAGGAGAGAAAGGGGACCACTGACGGGGTGTAGCCTTGGAGAAAGCAGGAGATGATATTCTGGACTCTGGTGATAGGAAGGTGCAGATTAGTGCTTCTCTTTAATGTGCATATGAATGACTTGGGCGGTTAGTTAAAATGCAGATTCTGATTCGATAGCTCTGGGGTTGAGCCTGGATTCTGCATTTCTAACAAGCCCCCAGGTGATGCTGATGCTACCTGTCTGCAGACCACACACTGAGTAGTACAGGTGTAAACTACCTCTTCCTCTGTCACGGGAAGTACAGCTAGAAATGGGATTGGCAGTAAAGGGGAGACAAGTTGAGGGAGTTTTTGCTATATACATATTGAAGTTACCTAGGATGAAGGAAGATAGCAGGTGAGATAAAAAGAAAACCAAATCCAAGTCAGGTACTCAAGCCTTTAGTGACTGTTAGCAGCTCTGTGTCCCTGGGAGGGCTGCAGGCAAAGGTAATGATAGAGGACTATTTATTGGAGAGAGGTCAAGAGAAGGAAGAAAGGCAGAGGATGGAGTAAACTGAGCTGGGTGAGAGAAACAAGGGAATAAACAGAATCATAACTTGGGAAAAATTATGGGTAACTGGAAGCAGGAGGAGACAGTTGAGAGGTAAACAGTAATGACAAGAGTAAGCAAGAACTCAGCTGAAACCAGAATTTAACTAAAGAGTAATAATAATTTATTTTATCAGTATTGTTTTAAAATGATTTGCCGCTGTCCAATTAGTCTTCATAAAGACTCATGGAAAATGACCAGGGGCAAAATCTGCCTTCACTAAAACTTTTACAAAGGTGGACTTGCCTGTGACTTTGAAGTTAACAGAGGTTAACAAAAGTTAACAAGATTCAAAGTGTACGAGTTTTCCCCTTGGTTACTTTAAACATTAATATTCACATATAGCTTGAATATTTAAATGTTTATAATCCCCATGGGTATATTAAATTACATACTGCTTCTAAGAAAGAAGCAGCAGTATAAAATACCCTATTTTGAACATGCCATTCATTTTATAAGAAATACAACTGTCAAATTCTGAGGTGGCATTTCATAATTTCAATACTTCATGCCTGACTTCTAAAAAACTCTCAAGGTGCTGAAGTTAGTTTAAAAAAGAATAAACCTGTCAGAGTTCCAAACTGATAGACAGGTGTAATTCCCACCCAGCTCTCTTTTGTTCTCAGACTCTAAGCGTCCGATCACTTATTCAGGAGCTGTGAGTGAATGTGTATGTCAAGCTGAGAATGTTTCTCCATTTACTAAGGCAACGTTTACTAATGCTGAGATATGAAACCTGTTCTGAGGCAAAATGTCTTCTAAGTTAATAGGAAGATAAGAGAAATTACAGGTATATTCTTACCCCTTCACTGGTTTTTTGCAAGTCTGAAGTTGTGTTTCTTGTGTCATTGCCGGCATCTCCACCCTCAGAGCTGCTTTTATTTTCTTCTTCTTTGCAGTCCTTGTCATCTTCATCTCCTGGAGATTTCCGGGACTGTTTGGAGGATTTCTAAATATTTAGACAAGTTAAAAAGTACAGTCAAAAGTAGAAACCCAAATGCACAAATGTAAGTAAGAAATGTAGAAGTAGCTGACCTATATCCAGTCTTTGTGGCTTGATACAGGATATACCAATACAACATGGCAGTGTGCCACGACTGAGCTAGGTGACCTTGGACAAGTCATTTCACCTCACGGGGCCTCAGTTTAACCAGCTGGAAAGGAAGTAGAGGTGGACTAGATAACCTTCTAGTTCTTTCCAGCAGTGTGATATTAAAAGCAGAAAATAGAGATTCACATACCTGGAACACTGTCAATGAATAAATATAGCTGATGGACACCACTCTAGGAAGGCTACAGAGCTAGAAGGCACACTAAAGGTCTCCTTGTCCCTCCCCATCATTTCACAGTAGAATGTTAGGTCCAGAGAAGCAAGGTAAACTATCTAGGATACTATATATGGATATTCATGTTGGAACACTTATGGAAGCTGTTTGGTTAATGGTATACATGGAATGATCTTGACAAAACTTTTCTATCACTAAATGATATGAATTAACTTTAATCTTTTAAATTATGGATAGTTATTTAAGAACTCAAGGCCACACTGGTAAATTAGCCCTTTTTTTCTTATCAACTTGCATTTGAAACCAAGATGAACTCTACAGTAAAGATGAAAATACAATTATAGTTCGCAGCCAGAGCTGCTTTGCAGAACAGCATTAAAATGATCAAAAGCTGGCCCCACTGTGCACCTTTAAGAAAATAAAATGTAGCATTTCACTTACATTTCCTTTTTGAGAAATTTTATGAATCTTTAAGCACATGGCAAATAACAGCTAAGGCAAAACTCATTAAGGCAAGTCACTTTTGGTCTTACAGAAATGAATTAGCAAATCTGAGCTTCCTAAGACAATCAATATTTTAAAATGCAACTTTCAAAGAGAAAATATCTTCTAGCTATGTGATAGAATATGTAATTACATTGCTTCTATTTTACTTAACTGAAACTACCCACCAAGCCCAAAATGTCAGTTTAAAATGACTCCATTTTTACTTTTTACAAGGAGGGAAAGCAGGGATTTAATAATCCAAACATGGAGTGCCTGGAGTTAAAGTTTAGATCAAGTATGATGATATAAAAAGTGAAATACTTTTGTTCTCCTAGTAAATACAGTATAATTATTGAAATGCAGTAGTTGCTTTATATAGTAATTCTCAAGTAATAGTCCTTGACTTGCAGTTCTTACAGATAATAAGGCAGAACTCCCTAAAATTTATAGTGCTTACAAAGGATACTTACGAGTAATCCTACAAGTGAGTTTTTAAGCTTTATAATTTGATATACATAGACTAGAATTAGGGCATTACTATGTTTTGCTAATGAGTCACATTCGGTATTCTACTAAGAAATCTGGATGCCAAGCTATATTTGGTAACCTTAGAAAGCTCTTACTGTGCTTATGCAGATCGTCGCAATTCCTGTGATTTTGGGGAAGGACCCTTCATCAGTTTCATCAATATGGTTTTGAATTGGTTGTGTGTCCAACTGCTGCTATCTTTGGTTTTTAACTAAGATTACTAACGGTTTACTATCATCATCAGTTTAGTTTGTTGTGAGGCTCTCTGATTAGCCCTACTTTATACAGTAAATAACTTGCATGCAAAATATTTTTTGCTTATAATTTTCTAGTACCTGTTATGGCTCAAATATGAATCACACATACACTTACTGCTAAAATGATATATGCATAACCTCCCTCAATGTGCTTATACTATGGCTCTTCATTATGAACTTTTTTTTCCACAGAAAAACAGAATTAGGTGAGGTAGAGGGAAAGTGGGACTTCTCCCTCAACCTAACTTGGATGCAGTCAAACAAGTCTGTGAACCAAAAGTTTAGTGGTAAAGGAAGATTATTCAACTTTAAGAAACAGATGTAAAAAAAATCACCATATTCAACAAAAAGGAAGCATTTGGGGAGCCAAAGAGAGTAGTGAGGTTATATGAGGTAAGTGGTTCTCTAAATGTGGTTCCCAGATCAGCAACATCAGCTCACTGGATATTTAATTCCCCACCCTGGACCCCGCCCTAGACCTACTAAAATAGAAAATGGTGGGGGGTGCCGACACTCAGCAATAAGTGTTTTAACAAGCCCTCCAGGTGATTCTGATGCATGCAAAAGTTTGAGAACTACTGTGCTAGGTTACTCAGTTGATACTGAAAATTAAAAATCATGGTTCTTAAGTGATCATGAAAGTTGTGATCTTGAAGGAAAGCAAAGGAAACGATTCTTTAATTTAAAATCGATAAGCCTTAGTAAGTAAAGTATGTCTTTACCTCTTCACTACTTTAAATTATAAATCCACCCCAGGTATGAGCCCTATTACTTCTGGCTTTCACAAGAGTGATGAAATAATGACATTTAAAAGCCACATATCCACACTATTAAATACCTCAGGTAACTTAGAGAGCTTAGATAATTTAGGGTGGTGCAACACATCACATAGAAGCTCAGCAGGCAATCATAAACTAAATTAAGTTCAATTGGGTGTTTAAATGAAGTCCAAAATGTTAAAAGAAATTCAGCTTAAAAAATAACCCCTATGGAACATACAGTCTGTTAGGGAAAATTCTAATTATTTTGTTGCGATTTGCAAACTTTACCCCCATTTAAGGCAGATACCATGTTTTTCACTAGGTGTACAGGAAGTAACGTGCATTCATACAATTTTACGCGTATGCCAGTTGGGCGGATTTCATAGACTGTAAAATAAAATGTTGATAGTCTAAGAAACCCTTGATACTTGTTTTAAGGAATTTCCTAAGTATATCCAGCCACTAAATACCAGAGTCTAAATGGAAGTAATTTGTCCAAGTATTCAACTGTGTGACAGACCAATTGCAGCAAAACTTGTACCCATCTTTATCTTCAAAGATCCATCTACCTTGCTTTAAGTTTCTAAAAGGTGAACAATTTCCACAATATCGTAGTTTTTTCAATTGTATTTCTAAATTACTGTATGAAAAACCTAAACCTTCAATTTGTAAATCAAGGATCATGTCACGCCTCCAATAAATTATTGTTACATCTGGAATAAAATTCAAACTCCTTAACATGGCATGCCAGTCTCCATTATTTAGCCCTTGCCTGTCTCTGCCTTCTTTTAATCCAGGGCATGTCAAACTCTTCCCTCCCTCAGAGCTTTGCTGCTCTGCCACGTGTGCTCCTCGTCCCATGCTCTTCTTTCAGGTCTCAGCATAAATTTCATCTTTTTGGAAAGGCCCGGCCACTCTATCTAAACAGATACACTTATTCTGTTGTTCCCTGCTCCCATTCATTTCCTTCATAGCCCTTTCAGAATTTACAGTTATTTATTATTTGTTTTTTAACTCTGTGTTTCCACCCCCCCAACCCACTGTATTGTAAGTTACATGAGGGTAGGAATGGCGTTGGATTTACTCACCACTATCTACCTAGTCCAAGTGTCTGACATAGAATAGGTGACCTGGAAATATGAGAACTGAACAAATAAAGAGCCAAAGCACATTCTTTAAAGCAGAGAGACAAGAAAGAGTCTATCTTTATATTTACATCTATAATACTAGACACAGTCCTAAATTGTACTGAGTCTCTTATATTCCTAAATTCTTCAGGGCTCACCTGGGGGTTGTTATAAGAGGAATACCTATTCTTACATCCTTGATTAAAGAACAGTCCTCCTCCAACGGAGAAGGTGCTATTTTCAGGGTCTATAGCCCTTATGAGTCAATACCAGTTACCCTCACATCTAAGATCACCTGTCTTATTCCCCTCAGATATATTACTGTCTCTAAAGGCAGAGGCTCCACAGAGCTAATATATTTCTATGTGCCCGGTGAATGAATTAAAAGTAATCTAAAAACCTTTAATGAATATGCATACAGCATTAACAACAATGGAAAAGGTTTCTCAGTAACCTTTGAAGTGTAAGACTTTTTCCGTTTTGAGCCTGCTTTTTCATTCTTTCTTTTGCCTTTTCCATCTTCTTCTACTCTATCACCTTCTTCCTCACTGCTTGCATCTGCAGTATTCCCGCCTTCTCCCTCGGTTTCTGAAGAGCTCTGTTGCTGAATTGCCTAAGAGATAATAAAATATTAGCTAATTACATTTTTGAAAAATAGCAAAGACTACAGACTATGAAAAGAATCATTCTATTCTAATTAGAAGAAGTTCAGCTTACTCAAGATTTTCAAAATAAACAGCTGCCAACTTCAATTTTCCAGTGACCAATTGACATGAACCCTCTTAAGGTGAAAGAATTACAGGCATACCTCGGAGATACTGCAGGTTCAGTTCCAGACCACCGCAATAAAGCAAATATCACGATAAAGCAAGTCACATGAGTTTTTTGGTTCCCCAGTGCATATAAAAGTTATGTTTATACTAAACTGTAGTCTATTAAGTTTGCAGTAGCATTATGTCTATAAAAACAGTGTGTATACCTTAATTTAAAAATACGTTATTGCTAAAAAATGCTAACCATCACCCGAGCCTTCAGCGAGTCCTCATCATTTTTGCTGGTGGACGGTCAGCCATGCTGATGGCTGCTGACTGGTCAGGGTGGGGGCTGCTGAAGGCTGGGAGGCTGTGGCAACTTCTTAAAATAAGACAACAGTGAAGTTTGCAGTATCAATTGACAAATGATTTCTCTGTAGCAGGCAATGCAGCTGGATAGCATTTTACCCACCATAGAATTTCTTTCAAAATTGGAGTCAGTCCTCTTAAACCCTGTCACCACTTTATCAACTAAGTTTATATAATATTCTGAATCCTTTGTGGTCATGTCAACAATCTTCACAGCATCTTCACCAGGAGTAGCTTTCATCTCAAGAAACTACACTCTGTTCATCCATAAGAAGCAATTCCTTATCGATTCAAGTTTTAGCAGGGGTTTGCAACAATTTAGTTACATCTCCAGGCTCTGCTTCTAATTCTAATTCTCTTGCCATTTCCACCACATCTGCAGTTCCTTCCTCCACTGAAGTCTTGAAACCCTCCAAGCCATCCATGAGGTTTGGAATCCACTTCTTCCAAACTCCTGTTAATGTTGATATTCTGACCTCTTCCTATGAATCATGAATGTTCTTAATGGCATCTAGAATGGTGAATACTTTCCAGAAGGTTTTCAACTGACTTTTGCCCAGATCCATCAGAGGAATCATCATCTACGGCAGCTATATAGCCTTACAAAAATGTATTTCTTAAATAATAAACTTGAAATCTAAATTACTCTTTGATCCATGGCTGCAGACTGGATGTTGTGTTAGGAGGCATGAAAACAACACTGATCTCATTGTACATCTCCATTAGAGCTTCTGGGTGACCAGGTGCATTGTCAACGAGCAGTAATATCAAGATTTTCAAAGGAATCTTTTTTTCTGAGCAGTAGGTCTCAACGGTGGGCTTAAAATATTTAGTACACCATGTTGTCAATAGACTGTGCTGTCATCCAGGCTTTGGTGTTCCATTTATAAAACACAGGCAGAGGAGATTCAGCATAATTCTTAAGGGCCCTAGGATTTCTAGAATTTCAATGAGCACTGGCTTCAACTGAAAGTCACCAGTTGCATTAGCTCCTAACAAGAGTCAGCTTGTCCTCTGAGACTTTGAAGTCAGGCACAGACTTCTCCTCTCTAGCTATGAAAGTCCTAGATGGCATCTTCCAATAGAAGGCCGTTTCATCTACATTGAAAATCTGTTGTTTAATGTAGCCACCTTCATTAATTATCTTAGCCAGATCTTCTGGATAACTTGCTGCAGCTTCTACATCAGCACTTGCTGCTTCACCTTGCACTTTTATGTTATAGAAATGGCTTCTTTCCTTAAACCTCTGGCATCAACCTCGGCTAGCTTCAAACTTTTCTTCTGCACTTCCTCACCTCTCTTAGTGTTCAGAGAATCGAAGAGAGTTAGGGCCTTCTCTAGATTAGGCTTTAGCTTAAGGGAATGTTGTGGCCGGTTTGATCTTCTATCCAGACTACTCAAACCTTCTCCACAGCAGCAATAAGGCTGTTTTGCTTTCTTATTATTCATGTGTTCACCAGAGTAGTACTTTTAAATTCTTTCAAGAACTTTTCCCTTGCATTCACAACTTGGCTAACTGCTTGGCTCCAAGAGGCCTAGCTTTCGGCCTATTCCAGTTTTCAACATGCCTTCCTCACTAAGCTTAATCATTTCTAAGCTTTTGATTTAAAATAAGAGATGTGTGATTTTTCCTTTCACCTGAATACTTAAGATGCCATTGCAGGGTTATTAACTGGCCCAGCTTCAATACTGTTGTGTCTCAGGGGATAGGGAGGCTCAAGGAGAGGGAGAAAGGGGAACAGCTGATCAGTGGCACAGTCAGAACACACACAACATTATCAGTTAAGTTCACTGTATTATATGGGTGTAGTTTGTGGTGCCCCAAAACAATTATAATAGTAACATCAAAGAGCACTGATCACAAGTCACTATAACAAATATAAGAATAATGAAAAAGTTTGAAATATTGAGAGAATTACCAAAATGTGATGCCAAGACATGAGGTGAGCAAATGCTGTTGGAAAAATGGGGCCAACAGGCTTGCTCAATGCAGGGTTGCCACAAACCTTTGATTTGTAAAAAAAATGCAGTATCTGTGAACTGCAACAGAGCAAGGTATGCCTGTACATTTAATCCAAAGTGCTACTGGAGCCAGAAACAATTCTGACTTCAAATGGGTGGTGGGTAATCATTAGTACAAAGGACATGTAAGAAAGATCCAAAAAAGAATTAAAATAAAAAATGAGATGTAGCAAGTGATAATGAAGTAAACCATCACCTGGTATCCAGTAAACTTTACTCCTGGGTTATTTTCTATTTCCCACAATCCTTCATTAAATCCTTTCCGTTTGTTTGACTTTCCAAACTTGTCTTTGTATTCCTTATAAGGGAAAAGGTCTTTGGGACCTAGAAATGCACTGCAGAGATATATTAGAAAGAGATTTGATATTTTGACCTTCAAATGTAAGATATTTTTAATATCAACTCAAGTGTCAGAGCATATTTTAGTAAATACATTAAAAGTATATATAAACCCTCTCAGTCAGACACATATCACAAGATGTTTTGCAAATAGATTTCAAGGTAGAAAAAATAGACAGCTAGGTATGCAAGCCAGCAACCCTGGATGGTGCTACTTTGATTTTACTTTTAAATTACTAATTTCTTTTTTGTTTTGAAATTGATTTTTAGTTAAACTACTTTAAAAGTAGTTTTAAAAATGTCTACTTTGACCACTTAAATCATCATCTTAAACTAAGACTTACCTATGCTAATCTTTCATAGGTAAGGGTTTTGTAAGACTCACAGTAAAAACATAAACACTGGATTAAAAAATGATTTTAACTCTATATGCCACATTAGTGTATTTATTCACTATTATTTCTATAAATTAAAAAAGCATTAGTGTTTAATGAGGCACTACACAAGAAAAAAATTAGAAGTGGCAAAGTAGATAGAATCATCCAATTTAAACCTTATCCTAAATTAGTCATAATTATGAAAAGAAAATGAGTTAGAATAAATCCTGGGGCTGGCTAATAGATCTGAGCATTTAAACTAGAGTCTTCAGCATTATTATCTATGATATTAACCTGGTGAATGAGATGGTGGAGGCCCACATGCTGGCTGAGACTCATTTCAAACTAAGATTCATTTATTCAACAAATTTTATCGAACATCTCTAATGTGTCAGGCACTATTCCAGAGGTGCTGGGGATTCTTCAGGGAACAAAGAGATGAATGTCTCTGCCTTCATGGAGCATACATTCTAGTAGCAAGGGTAGGGGTCTAGACAATCAAGAAGATAAATAAATAAAATACATAGTACTGTGTGCTGAAAATAAATCAATAAATATATAGATGAAGCAGAGGAGGGGGATGGTTAAGGACTGGGGTGGATTTTACAGTTTTAGAAATACAGATCAAGAAGGAAGGCCTCACTGAAAAGGGAACATCTAAGAACTGAAGGGGGTGAAGGAAGAACCCATGCAGTTATCTGGGGAAGAGTAGAGCAGACTGAAGGAAGAGCAAGTACAACAGACCCTGAGGTGGGACAATGCCTAGTGTGTCTGAAAAATTAAGAGGCCAGTGTGGCTAGACTGAAATGAGTGAAGAGAGAGCTGTGTGAGATGAGGTCAGAGAGGTAACAGGGTGGGAGCACAGATTACGTCAGGCCTTGGAGGCCACTACAAAGGCTTTGAGTCACATGGGAAGCCATTAAAGGTTTTGAGAAGTGACAATTTGTGTTTTAACAGCGTCACTTTGGCTGCTGTGTTGAAAACACACTGAAGAGCTGGGTACTAGGGTAGAAGCAGAGAGACTAATTAGGCTACTGAAGTAACAGTGGTGACTTGGACCAGTTGTAAGCAGTGCAGTTGGTGAGAGGTGGCTGGATTCTGAATTCACTCTCAAGAAAAGAGCCAAGGTATTTGTTAATGGGCTAGATATGGCACGTCAGAGAGAGGGTGGAACTGAGGATATCTCCAAGGTTTTAGATTAAGCAATTAGAAGAATGCAGTTGATATTTACTGAAATGGAAAGATTTTTGAGAGAACAAGATTTGAAGGTGAAAAGCTTAGTTTTGGATGTTGAATTTGAAAACTTGGTTAGATATCCCAGTGAAGATGTCAAGTAGGCAACTGGGCAGGTGATTCTGTAATTCAGGGGAAAGGTCTGTGCTGGAGATATATATTTGGAACTTATCAGCAGAGACGATGTTGAAAGCTTTGAGACCATAGGTTAACAGTTTACTGCTGATTTTTATAAATTCCATTTTCTGACTGGATCTTAGTACTGATCCCTTCCTTACACTGCCCAGCTGGTCAAGAATTCAAGTTGATAAAATCACCTGAGGAAGCTTTCTGACCCCAATCACCAAACTTTCCTTGACTGTTCACCTTTAATCGTTCAGCATGACTGCATTTCACTGAATCCAGAGATAGTTTATCAGGATACTGGACATTCTAACCAAATGCCTGACAAACTGAGCATGAGAAGGAAATGTGACTTTGGGTACGGTGATTTCACTTTTAGAGCAATTCGACATGAATTATTAGACTGTGGCTTTTGACCTTTCTCCAGTCCTTGACTCTACGTATAGGAATTAATTGTGGGCTAAGCTCCCTGAGATTCACGTCAGCTACAGATGCTAACCAGAGCTTGTCTGTACTTTAATTATGCCACAGGAGTCAAGGTTAATGATTCAACTGGCCATGTTAGCTGTTGCCAGAAAAAGGAACACTGAATGAGCTATTCTAAAACAAGTTCTTGTTTCTCATAGACAATCTTGGTTTTTCCTGGATTATAGATAATTCCACAAATCAAATCCCCTCTCAACTGGTTAACTTTGCTGTACGTTTTATAAATTTTAAAGGGTAGGCCAGAAAATAGAATTGTTCAAAGTTACATGCTCTAAGGATGTTATTTTTTTTCCTGACAAAGGCTGCCTTGAAAATTGTCCAGACTAAAACTACTGGGGTAAAGTTATATGGAGCAGAAGAAATTGGGGCTCCAATCACCTACCTGTCTGAGCAACAGATTCAAAGAAACTGGGGCTCCAATCACCCATCTGTGTAAGCAACAGATTCAAAGCCATGTTCTGAGGAAAATTCTGGTCCTGCCTTGGGGTGCTCCTGCTGACAGTTTTCTTGTTAAGTTCCTCACCTTCCACATACTTTCCCCCCCTTTCATTTATTTCATTTAATCAATTTTAATTCATTCAACAGCTAGTTTTAGACACTCCCGAAGTCATTCTACGAGGCCACCATCACCCTGATACCAAAACCAGACAAAGATACTACAAAAAAAGAAAATTACAGACCAATATCACTGATGAATATAGATGCAAAAATCCTCAACAAAATACTAGCAAACAGAATGCAACAACACATTAAAAGGAGCATACACCATGATCAAGTGGGATTTATCCCTGGGATGCAAGGATTCTTCAATATACACAAATCAATCAATGTGATACACCATATTAACAAATTGAAGAAGAAAAACCATATGATCATCTCAACAGATGCAGAAAAAGCTTTTGACAAAATTCAACACCCACTTATGATAAAAACTCTCCAGAAAGTGGGCACAGAGGGAACATGCCTCAACATAATAAAGGCCATATACGACCAACCCACAGCAAACATCATTCTCAATGGTGAAAAACTGAAAGCATTTCCTCTAAGATCAGGAACGAGACAAGGATGTCCACTCTTGCCACTATTATTCAACCTAGTTTTGGAAGTCCTAGCCACGGCAATCATAGAAGAAAAAGAAATAAAAGGAATACAAATTGGAAAAGAAGAAGTAAAACTGTCACTGTGCAGATGACATGATACTATATATAGAGAGTCCTAAAGATGCCACCAGAATACTACTAGAGCTAATCAATGAATTGGGTAAAGTTGCAGGATACAAAATTAATGCACAGAAATCTCTTGCATTCCTATACACTAATGATGAAAAATCTGAAAGAGAAATTAAGGAAACACTCTCATTTACCATTGCAACAAAAAGAATAAAATACCTAGGAATAAACCTACCTAGGGAGACAAAAGACCTGTATGCAGAACACTATAAGATAAGACACTGATGAAAGAAATTAAAGATGATACCAACAAATGGAGAGATATACCATGTTCTTAGATTGGAGGAATCAATATTGTGAAAATGACTATACTACCCAAAGCAATCTACAGATTCAATGCAACCCCTATCAAATTACCAATGGCATTTTTTTACAGAACTAGGACAAAAAATCTTAAAATTTGTATGGAGACACAAAAGACCCCGAATAGCCAAAGCAGTCCTGAGGGAAAAAAACGGAGCTGGAGGAATCAGACTCCCTGACTTCGGACTAAACTACAAAGCTACAGTAATCAAGGCAATATGGTACTGGCACAAAAACAGAAACACAGATCAATGGAACAAGATAGAAAGCCCAGAGATAAACCCACACACCTGTGGTCAACTAATCTATGACAAAGGAGGCAAGGATATGCAATGGAGAAAAGACAGTCTCTTCAGTAAGTGGTGCTGGGAAAACTGGACAGCTACATGTAAAAGAATGAAATTAGAATACTCCCTAACACCATACACAAAAATACACTCAAAATGGATTAGAGACCTAAATGTAAGACTGGACACTGTAAAACTCTTAGAGGAAAACATAGGAAGAACACTCTTTGACATAAATCACAGCAAGATCTTTTTTGATCCACCTCCTAGAGTAATGGAAATAAAAACAAAAATAAACAAATGGGACCTAATGAAACTTCAAAGCTTTTGCAAAGCAAAGGAAATCATAAACAAGATGAAAAGACAACCCTCAGAATGGGAGAAAATATTTGCAAACAAATCAATGGACAAGGGATTAATCTCCAAAATACATAAACAGCTCATGCAGCTCAATACTAAAAAAACAAACAACCCAATCCAAAAATGGGCAGAAGACCTAAATAGACATTTCTCCAAAGAAGACATACAGATGGGCAAGAAGCACATGAAAAGCTGCTCAACATCACTAATTATTAGAGAAATGCAAATCAAAACTGCAGTGAGGTATCACCCCACACCAGTTAGAATGGGCATCATCGGAAAGTCTACAGACAACAAATGCTGGAGAGGGTGTGGAGAAAAGGGAACCCTCTTGCACTGTTGGTGGGAATGTAAATTGATACAGCCACTAAGGAGAACAGTATGGAGGTTCCTTAAAAAACTAAAAATAGAATTACCTTATGATCCAGCAATCCCACTACTGGGCATATACCCAGAGAAAACCATAATTCAAAAAGACACATGCACCCCAATATTCACTGCAGCACTATTTACAATAGCCAGGTCATGGAAGCAACCTAAATGCCCATCAACAGACGAATGGATAAAGAAGATGTGGTACATATATACAATGGAATATTACTCAGCCATAAAAAGGAACGAAATTGGGTCATTTGTTGAGACGTGGATGGGTCTAGAGACTGTCATGCAGAGTGAAGTAAGTCAGAAAGAGAAAAACAAATATCGTATATTAACGCATATATGTGGAACCTAGAAAAATGGTACACATGAATCGGTTTGCAGGGCAGAAATTGAGACACAGATGTAGAGAACAAACGTGTGGACACCAAGGGGGGAAAGCGGCAGGGGGTGGGGGTGGGGGTGGTATGAATTGGGCAATTGGGATTGACATCTACACACTGATGTGTATAAAATTGATGACTAATAAGAACCTGCTGTATAAAAAAATAAATAAAATAAAATTCAAAAACAACAAAAAAACACCTACCATGGGCCAGGCACTGTGTAAAGCACTGTGTATATAGGGCTTAGCAACATCCACACAATCTCTGCTTTCACAGAGAGACTGAATGTTAGGTACTTGCCAGGTCATATAATCTCAGGTTTAAGGACACCCAATACTTAGTAAATGATCAGCTGAAACAATGTTATAACAGGTTTTCTAAAGTTCATTCTCCTCCAGATGTTTTAAAATCTACCTCTGGATGATCAAACCAGCAAAAAACTCACATACGGACTGTATCACACTGCTCCTTGGTAGAACTGCTTTTACTGAACTGAGACTTGGAATTATGCCACTGACTTATATTAAGGATGCTATAAGAAATAACTCCATAAAATCCTTCACACTGTTTACTGGAATGATTCTGTTACTTTTACTAGCAATATACCAGGTGGCAAATTCTTTAAGGGCAACTTTTATTTTCACTGCCTTAAAGAATATCTAGAAAATGTTTACTAAGTGAATGAAAGTTACCACATAATATTAGTAAATGGTTGATTTTGGTGTATGCAATGGAAATGTGATAATCTTGTTTATCAAATCCTGCCTTGTTCTAGATATACAATCAGATCACTTGGAATTAGGTCCTAAAGAAAAAGCAAAATAATGGTATAGACATAAAAGGGAAGGAGGAATGAGGGAAATACAAAAGTAGGTATCACAAAGCCCTACGCACTTATTACTATAGGTAAAACATTTATTTCTAAGCTTCGAGCAACCTCTTCAAGGAGAAAAACATGTTAAGTTGCATAGTCCACAAGTGTCTATTAGATAAAAATAAAACAAAGAAAATAAAACCTCTTGGAAAAAAACATAAATTTCTCACATGAAGACAAGAAAGAAATATGCCTTAAAGGGCCCTCTCCCAGCCAGCTCTCTTTCAATATGAGAACGAGGAAGATGTCAGAGTGGTAGAGACAGCAAGAAAAGAAAAAGTTCATGCCTGGCTCTACTAACATTCACATGAACATAGGGGGTGACCCTGAATATAAGATTTCATCTTAGTTTTTAGCTTTCCCCCCCATTTGCAGTTCCTATTCCATTTGTGTCCTTGTTGTAAATAACCATATACATTCTCAGTGTGTCAGGTTCTGTGTGTCAAGACTGCCTATGGTTCCCTAGCATCCATTATCATTGTCTTTCTTTTAATGGATACTCCTCCCAATTTGCTTCCCCAACAAAGTTGCCTAGCTAGAGACTATGCTTCCAGCTTCCTTACAGCTAGATGTGACCATATGGCCAAGTTCTTGCCACTGGAATAAATGCAACTGTAAGCCACATATTCAACTGCTGTGTCATTTCCTTACCTCTTCCCTCTCCCCCTTCCCTCTACCTGGAAGATGCACAGGTACTGCTGAGCCAGTTTCTGCTTTTTTTTTTTTTTTTTTTTTTTAAATAAGCAGACAAGGGCAATGCCCTAGGGAATGGCAGGCCAACACAACAGAAGAAACCTGGGTCCCTAGAGCAGAGCTGAACATCCACCTTGATCTACCCACCTTGATAGACAGATCTATCTATCTATCTAGATAGATAGATAGATCCCCCATCCCTGGACTGTTTCCAAAAAAAGAAGTAAATTCCTATATTATTTGAGACACTGTATTTTCAGTTTCCTTTATTCAATAGCTTAATCTGTACTCTGACCAACACAATTACAAAAACTTAGAAAGGTAGTATGTTTCCTTCAAGGTCTGACAAGTTGAAGGAGCCTGAGAGAACATAACTTTGTTCTGTGAAATATGAATGGAAGACATCTCTCTAGGTCTTAAAAGTGTCCTAAAGGAAACTTCTGGGTCATGCCCAACATTTAAGCAGAAACAGAAATGATATTCAAAAGCAAAATAAATGAAAAATCTTTACATTAAGAAAAAAATATATTATCTTTGCAATTTTATATAATTGATTATAATGATTTTAACAACATATAAAATAATATAAAGTGATTTTAACAACATATAAAATAATGTAGTCTAGCAGAATCAAATTAGAACTGTTGAAAATTTAAGTTGTTTTGTTGACTTACGTTTCATGGGTGCCAAAAAAGAAGATAGGATACTTATTTGCTGGAGGCTTCACAGCTCCCTCTGGGAGTTCATCAATCTATTAAAGATAAAATCATGTAAAATAGCATAAACATGATATAAACATTGTTCCAATAATTTATTGCTTATTTCAAAATAAAATCACTCTAATAAAAATCCCAACAGTTTTTCTTTTCTTGAACCTTATAAAATGATTCTAAAGGTCGTATTTGGCACACCATATGGAGAGTAACACTGTAAATTGATTATAACTATTATGGTAATACATAATCAGGAGCCAAAACTACTCATTTCCTTCAACTCAACAGAATTACTCTTGGGAATCTGCCCTAGTGAAATAATTCAAAAGAATAACAAAAAAGAAACAGAAGATGCACTTTTGGGGGACAGTAACAAATTTTTACACCCCACCCTACAAGATAGGAGAATTATGGAAAATTAACTCAAAATACTATGTACTCATTGAAAGATATCATCTCTTGCTCGGACTAGTGCAAGTCTCTCCCCATCCACTGAAGCTCACATTACCTTTTTAAATGCATATTTGATTGTGCCAAATCCTTCAACAGCTTCTCATAGCTGTGCATCTGAAACCTCTGGGGCTTTTAAAAAATAAAGATCATCAATCCTTCCCCAGACCCAGCAATTTTTATGTACAGCTGAGGTTGAGAACTTCTCATAGGATAAAGTCTAAATTCCTTAGAATGCAACATAGTTATATATACATTATTCCCTAGAATGTTTCAAGAAATGGTCCTTGACTCCTAAATCTCCATCTGTAGTCCCAATCTTTCCGTTGAACTCCAGGCATGAAATTACAAACATCTACAAACCATTTCCATTTACAGGTCCTACAAACAGCTTAAAATGAAGAAAAGGCCTGGAGTTCTTCAGAAGAGGCATACTTGGAGTTTATAGAGCAAGGAAAAGGGTCTGGTATCCTGTGTCCTGAAGGTATCTGCAGGCCTTCTTAACTAACATATGGCGACAGCCTGAGGATTACTAAGCATCACAACATTCATCTCTGAACTGAATGAACCATGTGTCACAGAACAGATGCTCTGGTGTACTGAGAAAAGATGGCCTTTCAGTCTAGAAACTTTAGTCCTGCTTCTGACTTCAATTGTGATATCGAAGATATCACTTAATGACTTTCACATCTGTAAAATGAGATGGTTGCACTAGGTAACCTCTAGGTTTCCTTCAAGTCCTGAAATTCCATGCCTTGCCTAAAACCGAACTAATTTTCTCTGAATCTGTTTTTGTTTCCTATCTTAAGTATTGGTACACTCAGTACCAAGAAAGAAACCTTAATGTTTTTATTATTATTCAGTTTTTCACCAAATTCCCCAGTTTGGCTCCTGAAATGTCTCCAAATTGAACACCATTCCCATTACTAAATTTAGTTCCCTAAAAAAGTTCTCATGATCTTTTGACAAGGCCACAGCAGCCTGTCAAAGTATCTCCTTGCCTCTGGGCTTTCCCGTTACTGACTGTACAACTTCTGGGTAAACCCTGTATGTTTTACATTCAATACACTACCCTACAAAGACAACTTAAAATGAGTAATTTCATTTTGAATAAAATTCAATATATATTCAATTATATACACACACACACACACACTCTCTCTCTCTCATACATATATTATTGTGGTAAAAAATACATAACATAAAATTTTCTATCTTACCCATTTTTAAATTTACAGTTCAGTAATGTTAAGAATATTCACACTATGATACAGATCTCCAGAAAATGAATAACTATATTTTAAATGGACAAAAAATAGAACTTAATATGGAAATGTATATGTTTATGTATGTGGGAGGCACTGAATTGCTAGCTGACAAAACACTATCACATCATGCTTTTTTTTCACTCTTGTGAGAAAACTGAAAGTGAATCTTTTTTAAAAAACTTTTAAAACTTTTCTTTCAAATAAAACACAACTTTTGGTTAAACTTTTCCTTTGCTGTGTTATATAACTAACATCTACTGTAGAAGTTGCAAACTGACGGCCCTTAGGCCATGTCTGGCCTGAAGAAATGTTTTGTTTGGCTCACACAGTGTTTTTAAAAAACTGAATTAGGTATCAACACTTTAAAATTGGAAGATTGATCTTAAAATCCAGAATAGCCTCTGTGAAAAAATATCGAAGATAGGGATAAGCAACACTAAGCTTGCATTCCCAGGAGGCAACAATTAGCTGAAGATGATCAACAGCTGCCTTCAGACAAGGTATGTTCTCTCAAGTTTGCTACATTCCCCACCACTCTCTAGGTAATGTTGTAAATGCCTGCTTCCCTTACTTACATTGCTTGCCTGGCCCCTCTGAATATGAGTTCATGCCCCTGTAATAAATAATGCCAAAATAGTGGCCTTACCATCACGCTGGTTCCCTCATAAAGGTGTTAAATGTTGACATGCACTAACTACATTTTACTGAGTCTTGTTTTGAAAATTACACTGACAGTTTTGGAATTATACCAAATTGTTCAAGTGGATATACCTTCTTGAACCAATTAAAGAGTGCACCTCCTAGGCACTGGTTTTTGTTTGTTTGTTTTGGCTTCTAGAGTGAATACCAAGTGGCAATAGAACTTTATCTTCAGAGTTTCTGTTTTTCTACTGTTTCTATTTTCCTGACTTTTATTTTCACTTTTATTTCTGGTTCTTGGCTATGTTTGGTTCTGATTCTGGTTTGCACACAGCCAATGTGTTATTCCCCATTAATAGGAGGATGGGGACCTATTCTCTTTTGGGTATGACAGGGCAAATAATCTGGTACAATAGTCTTTTGGTTTGTAGAAGAATAAGTCTTGCTTTTACTGGAAAGAAGAAAAGCCCTTTGAGATCTAGATCAGTGAGTGTATGTATTTTGTGTTTCCTTTAACCTGTAACTGAAGTTGTAGACCTGAAGCCGTAGGCTCTCTGTGTGCCTATCATACTTGAGAGTCTTTACCCTTCCTTGTGTGAGTTTGAAACATTTTCCTATTTCTGGGAAGGGTATTAACAAATTAGATATAAATTTCTTAAAATGAAAGAGCTCTGTTTTTACTGATTTACAGATACTAATAAGATTACAAAAATCTAATATAAAGGAACGTAAGAACCCTCAAGAAATTAAAAAGTGAATGTAGAATACTTCAAATACAGTGGCCTTTTTGTTATTGTTCATTGTTTATCTGTCTGCTTTGTTCACTGCAGAGACACAGGGAATGTCAGTTAGAACTGAGGCTCTGTCCCTTGGAGTCTACAACTCTAACAAGCCCCATGGACTTGGGGCCTGGAGGCAGGCAGCCTCACATTTCCTAGAAAACTTGTTCTCAGAGTTTCATCCCTGGGCCTTCACCATCAGTGTCACCTGCGGACTCATTAGAAATGCTAGTTCTCAGTCCAGAACCCTAATGAGGGTTAGGCCCAAGAATCAGTGTTTTAAGAAGCCTCCAACTGTTTTTGATATACATTATAAAACATTCCATCCTCCTGCTGTGGTTTCTGTGGATGAGTTGCTTTTGTTTCTTCTGATTAACGTTAAGTCTGCTTATTAGGGAGGAGATATGGGGATATATGTATATGGAGAGCTGATTCACTTTGTTATAAAGCAGGAACTAACACACCATTGTAAAGCAATTACACTCCAATAAAGATGTTAAAACAACAACAACAAAAAACATTAAGTCTGCTTAAATCTGTGGGATTTTTGCCCTGAGACCGCAAAATTGCATCAGTGCACATTTATTTTCCTAATACTTTAAAAAATGTATAACATGTCCAGTTTTCTATTTTTTAATTAAAGGAGTGCTACACTATATTAAATGTGGTGGCTTTTTAAGGAAAAAACCCTTCTCACAGGAACTGTTAGCTCGTAAGTATTCTTATATAAGAATCCAAATTTAAGTAATCAAAGTGAATCTTTGAACAAATCAGACTGGTTTACAATTTTGGTTTAAAAATAACTATTTGGGGGCTTCCCTGGTGGCGCAGTGGTTGAGAGTCTGCCTGCCAATGCAGGGGACACGGGTTCGAGCCCTGGTCTGGGAAGATCCCACATGCCACGGAGCAACTAGGCCCGTGAGCCACAATTACTGAGCCTGAGCGTCTGGAGCTTGTGCTCCGCAACAAGAGAGGCCGCGATAGTGAGAGGCCTACGCACCGTGATGAAGAGTGGCCCCCACTTGCCGCAACTAGAGAAAGCCCTCGCACAGAAATGAAGACCCAACACAGCCAAAAATAAATAAATAAATAAATAAATAAATAAATAAATAAACAAAAAACTATTTGTCTTTATCTGGATTTAATCATTGTAGAGTGTAATATAAGTAAATTTAAGAAAATAAAATTGGGGTTTCTCATGAAGATACTAATTTACATCTGAATTTCTTAAGTTCTGAAGTTCTTACCTAACCTCCCTCGACAGACTTCCCTGGTGGTGCAGTGGTTAAGAATCCGCCTGCCAATGCAGGGACACAGGTTCGATCCCTGGTCCGGGAAGATCCCACATGCCGCAGAGCAATGAAGCCCATGCGCCACAACTACTGAGCCTGCGCTCTGGAGCCTGCGAGCCACAACTACTGAGGCCTCACGCCACAAACTACTGAAGCCCATGCGCCTAGAGCCTGAGCTCCGCAACAAGAGAACCACCACAATGAGAAGCCCGCAAACCTCAAGGAAGAGTAGCCCCTGCTCGCTGCAACTAGAGAAAGCCCACACACAGCAACGAAGACCCAACGCAGCCAAAAATAAATAATAATAAAAAAAAATAAAGGCATCATCATATAGATAAAAACAAATAAGGAAATAATTAACAAAAGAATAAAATGGACATTAAAAAAAAAGGAAAAAAGGGTCTACTGATAAGCTAATATTACTTCCATATAATGTTTAAGATGAAGGAAAACGTAAACTTAAATTATAATTCTGACAAACTTTTCTATATCAACAGTAATTATGTTCTGTGGTATGTTAAGATTAAACACAATTTCCGGGCTTCCCTGGTGGCGCAGTGGTTGAGAATCTGCCTGCCAATGCAGGGGACACGGGTTCGAGCCCTGGTCTGGGAAGATCCCACATGCCGCGGAGCCACTAGGCCCGTGAGCCACAACTGCTGAGCCTGCGCGTCTGGGGCCTGTGCTCCGCAACAAGAGAGACCGCGATAGTGAGAGGCCCGTGCACCGCGATGAAGAGTGGCCCCCACTTGCCGCAACTAGAGAAAGCCCTTGCACAGAAACGAAGAAGACCCAACACAGCCATAAATAAATAAATAAATAAATAAAAATTTAAAAAAAACAACAACATAATTTCCAATAGTTAACTTTAAGACCTTGGACTAATATTAAATTGAGTTAATTAAATGATCATCTTTGCATCTTTGAATAATTCCTAAGTAAGACAGAATACTGAAACATTGGTCAGCAAGTGTAGTTTTAACATATATATGATTTTAATTTTTATATGTTATGTAGTGGAAAGGACACGTGTATTATGTGTATCCATGAGCTCTGAAGGTTTGTTAAAACACTTGTATAGAACAGAAATTTCTCAGTTTCTCTGTGAAACAGAAGTTAGTTACCTTGGTTAAGTTATAATTGATATGGAGATTGAGACTATACTAAGAACAATAGTGACACAGAAATACAACCATGTATGCAAAGGTAATGAATGGCATGTGTTCTTGTTTATTAATGGGAAAAGATAAGTCTTTTGTACTTGAAGTAAAAGTATCTAGGTTGTTCCAAAATGTGAAAGAGGATAATGAAGGACAAACCTGGATATTGAAAGCTGTAGAACATTAGTGGAAAGGGAAATTTATTTGCCTTGGACTATAATAACTGCAAATAATAGTCTAAAATATGCAATGAAATATTAAAATTTTTCCAAAGCTGGCTCAGTTTTGATGGATTTATTCATAAGATTAAAAAGGGAAAGCTTCTAAATCCATTAATGTCAAATATTTATTAATATAAAACCAGAATTTGGTTTTCTCTGTTAAAATAAAAAATTGGTCTTGGAGTATTCTATCTGTTCTTAACAAAATATGGTAAAAGGTTATTCTTTACCTCCTGAATAATCTGCATAGATAGCCATATCTCACTAGAATAACTTCTTGGAGTTTGTGCTGACTCTGTCATATCATAAATTTGTTTTTAAACAAACAACGAAAGTTCCTTGCTAAAGAGTTAAAGTTCTTTTAAAAAACTGGGTCACCACCTTCTATGTTAATTTAAAACATTATATTGTTACTTTGACTAAGTCATTATTCATTATCCTCAGATATCTAAGCTCCTATCTTAATCAAGCAATGAAGTCTGATAATTCTTGTGATGCTGCTGAGTTCAGAGAACTCACTGTGAAACAAATGATTTGGTTCAGATTGTGGTGTAAGACCAAAGTGCAGTATTACGTGCTGCCTCAACATTTTGTAAAATGGGGATGGTCTTGAATGGTCTACCTGCAAGTTCTCTTCCTCGCTCTGCTCCTGTGGATAAGGTCCCCTAGTCAAAAAATCCTCTTCATCGAAGGGACCAAGCAAAGTTTCTTTTTAATCCCTGCTAGCCTTTATCCCCGGTTTTGGTTCCCTGCTAGCCTCAGAATTATTCAGACAAGCCAATCACATCCTCCTGTGTGAACCCCACTCTCCTGATACTACAAAGTCTTCTTCCCATTGCCTAAGTTGTTCACTGTTTCTGAGTGCAACCTCCAGGTCACCCTGTACGGCACGCAGTGTCCTCCTCCTCTGGGATGTGAGTTTATGTAACTAATATATTGTTGCCTATCTTATCTGTCCAGTGTTGTGTGTTGAGCCATTCCCAAAAACATATGGTGGGAATCCTCTCTCTTACCAATAGGGTGAATAGGAAGTGATTAAAATACAGATAGGCACCAACATCAGGGGAATCTTATCAGAATGCTGGGGTAAGAGGTTCCACACAGTGGCTCAAATTTATTATGTGTGGTAGCTTAGAGGTTTCATGCACCGAGTCCAGATGGTAGTTGCGGGTGGGGTTGAGTGGAGGAAGAGAAGTCCTGAGGGCCAGAGGGCTAGGCAGAGATACCAAGGTCCCTCCCTTGGCAGTGTCTCTTCTCTCAGAAATGCTCATGGCCCATTCATTCCCTTACTTTGTTCAAATCTCTGCTCAAATAGCACTACATCAGAGGGCTTTTCCCCTACAACCCAACTTAAAATAACACCTCTTACCCTGTCATTCTCTATTCTTTTATTCTGCTTTATTTTTATTGTAAGAATTTCCCTGCCCTTGAGTATTTGTTTGTTTCTTCACATTAGAATATAATCTTTGTGAGAGGGAAACTTGCTTTGTTCTCCACAATAGCTCTACTGCCTAAAGCAGCACCTGATACATGATTGGTGCATAATAAATACTCCTCGAGGACCAAGGTTTCCTTACTGACTCAGGATCTGAAGAAGCCTATACTTACATGGAGAGAATCAGTGACCCTGGCTGTGAAGAAGAGAAAGGTACACCACAGACCACTTTCAATCACAGATTACTAAGAAAAACTATTATGAGGTTATAGTATAAAGGAGTCTTTATGCTTAAGAAAAGGAAATAAGAAGAACAAACTTGTCTCTTTGAATATGCCAATAAGAAGAATTTTGGGGGCTAGCTGACTAAGAACGCGGAGGAAAAAAAGACCATTTACCTATTAAAGTTTATTAGGTGAGGTTAAATTACAGAGGGGAAAAAAGCTTGTGATATTATAAAATGGCTTTAGATAAAGAGAAGTCTATAAATGAGTCAACAAATTTACCGTAGGGGAAGAAAGGGAAAGCACACTATGGAAAAAGGAAATGTGCACAAGAGGAAGGGGAAAGAATTTTTAAAATTTGAGTATATCTGGATTAACAAACAGGTAACTGATCAACTTAATATCTGAAAATAACACTTTGTTAGAAGGACCCCAAACATAAGGAGATAACTTCCAAAATAACAGTTCAAAAAATCTGTTGAAAACCAGTCCCTAATTAGCTTCAAGAATATAAAAACCATCACTTGTTAGTTGACAGAGCAATTTCACATTGAAAGACATTTTGTTTTTCACTCAATAAAACTTTGAAAAACCTTGCCATTTTCATCTTTAGAAAATTATAAGTAATTTTGAGAGGTCACAATACACTTAGAACACAGTGCTTTTAACTTATTGTAGGCTTTATGTAGAGGACAGGCCAGATGACTGACTGAGGTCCCTCATTCGTATGTTACATTGCTGATTCTGGAGGAGGAGCATATATGGGGCATTAACACATCCTCACAGTATACCTGGGGAGAGCCAATCCGACAAATGGAGAAACTCAGGCTGAATAGTAAAAAGTGAGGGATTTGGTGTATGATCTTCATTTATATCGCCAGATCCCTCTTTTTTTTTTTTTTTTTTAAATTATAGCAGGCACATTTTAAATTGAAATGTATAAAAAATCTGGGCTATTCCCCCAACTTTCCCTCAGTCTTAAGCAATTGTCCACACAGGTTCAATCTTGAACAGGCATAAATACACTCGTTTTTAGGGTTTATCTGCATTTTTAAAAATTTTTATTTATTTAATTTATTTATTTTTGGCTGTGTTGGGTCTTCGTTGCTGTGCGAACTTTCTCTAGTTGTGGCGAGTGGGCACTACTCTTCATCGCAGTGTGCAGGCTTCTCATTGCAGTGGCTTCTCTTGTTGTGGAGCACAGGTTCTAGGCACGCAGGCTTCAGTAGTTGCAGCACGTGGGCTCAGTAGTTGTAGCTCGCAGGCTCTAGAGCGCAGGCTCAGTAGTTGAGCGCACAGGCTTAGTTGCTCCATGGCACGTGGGATCTTCCCGGACCAGGGCTCGAACCCGTGTCCCCTGCACTGGCAGGCGGATTCTTAACCACTGTGCCACCAGGGAAGCCCTCTATCTGCATTTTTATTGAAGTAAAATTTATAGTGAAATATACTGATCTTAAATGTATTGAATATATTTAACAAGAATTTGATACATGCATATACCCATTTAACCAACCCCTAATCAGGTACAGAACTTGTTATCTCAGAACATTTCCTCGTACTCCCTACCGGTTATTTCTCATCCACCACAGGCAACCACCTTCCTGATTTCCATCATCACAGATTGGTTTTGCCTGTTCCTGAACTTAAAAAAAAAAAAAGCAACAAGTTTTTGGTCATTGGCTTCTTTTGCTCAATGTCTTTTTGAGATGAATTCATATTATACTAGTAATATAATTCTAATATCATTCTTTTATATTGCCAAGTAGTATTCTACTGCATCCATTCTCTTTATGTGATGATGGACATTTGTTATTGTTTCTAGTTTTGACTATTGTGAATGAAACTGCTAAAATTATTCTTGTACCTTTTTTGGAGGGAATATATGCTTTCATCTTTCTTGGATAAATACCTAGGAAAAGGATTAGTGAGTAATAGTGTAGGGATATGTTTAACTTTGTAAGAAACTTCCACACTGTGTTCCAAAGTGGTTATTATACCTTTTTTTTTTTTAATTTATTTTACTTATTTATTTTTGGCTGCGTTGGGTCTTCGTTGCTGCACGCGGGTTTTCTCTAGTTGCGACTAGCGGGGGCTACTCTTCGTTGTGGTATGCGGGCTTCTCATTGCGGTGGCTTCTCTTGTTGCTGCTCTGCAACAAGCTCTAGGTACATGGGCTCCAGTAGTTGTGGCATGCGGGCTCAGTAGTTGTGGCACGTGGGCTCAAGAGCGCAGGCTCAGTAGTTTCGGCACACAGGCTTAGCTGCTCCGCAGCATGTGGGATCTTCCCAGACCAGGGCTTGAACCCGTGTCCCCTGCATTGGTAGGCAGATTCTTAACCACTGCGCCACCAGGGAAGCCCGGTTATACCATTTTAAACCCCCTTGAACAATACATGAGTTCCAGTTGCTCTACATCCTAACCAACACTTGGTGTGGCCAGTCTTTTTAATTTTAGCCATTCTAATAGGTGTGAAGTGGTATCTATCGTGGGTATCTTTTAACATACCAAACTGTCACAGTGCTCTACACATTTACCCAAGAGAAATGAAAGCTTATGTCCATACAAAGATCTGTACAAGGATGTATATGGCAGCTTTACTCATAATTGTGAAAATCTGGAAACAGTCTAGATGTCCATCAACATGAGAATGGTTAAACAAACTGTGGTGTATTCACACAAGGGAATACTATTCTGTAGTAAAAAGAACAAAGTACTAATCATACGATAACATGGATGAATCTCAAAAGCATTATGGTAAATGACAGAAGTCTGCATAAAAGAGTAATACTGGTATATTGCATAAATGGAATATTGCATGATTCCATTTATATGAAGTTCCAGAAAAGAAAAAGCTAATTTGTGATGAAAAAAACCTCTAAACAGTGATTACCTCTAGGGGAAGGTGGGAGTAGTAACTATCTGGGAAGAGGCATAAGAGAATTTTCTGGGGTGATGGTATATTTCATATCTTGATAGGGGTTTGGGTTACATGGGTGTATAAATCTGTCATAACTCATCAAATGGAACATTCACTGTATGTAACTTTTACCTCAAAAATGTAAATAAACATTAAATTCTAGTTAATTACATGCATGCTAAAGTGTTTAGGAATGAAATACAATAATGTATGCAAATTCACTTAAAATACATAAAAATAAGATAAATTGATGGATGGAGAGAAATTGTTACATGGATACAAATGTCATAAAACAAACCTAGCAAAATGCTAATTGTAGACTCTAGGTGGTGGGTTATGGTGTTCACTTTTTATATCAACTTCTGATACGTTTCAAAAATTTCATAATAATATTTTGGTAAAAATAGGAGAAGAGGGGAGAGAGGATGAGGGTAGTATAACAAGTTGGTTATAACCTTGTTCTTAAAATGGAGTCAACTGATATTGTTTAGTCAATAAATCAATATGAGACAGGAGGGGCTTCCCTGGTGGTGCAGTGGTTAAGAATCCGCCTGCCAATGCAGGGGACATGGGTTCGAGCCCTGGTCCAGGAAGATCCCACATGCTGCGGAGCAACTAAGCCTGTGCACCACAACTACTGAGCTTGTGTGCCACAACTACTGAAGCCCTCCTGCCTAGAGCCCAGGCTCCACAACAAGAGAAGCCACCACAACGAGAAGCCCACGCACCGCAACAAACAGCAGCCCTCACTCGCTGCAACTAGAGAAAGCCCGTGTGCAGCAACGAAGACCCAATGCAGCCAAAAAAAAAAAAAGAGACAGGAAACTGTTGTGCTTTCTTATAAGCCGAGTTGGTTTTCAAAACTGTGTACGTACAATACTTAAGCTAAAAACAACTGAATTCAAAAAAGAATTTTTAATGAAGCAATGCCATTTGCAGCAACATGCATGGACCTGGAGATTATCATACTAAGTGAAGTCAGACAAAGACAAATATCTCATGATATCACTATATATGGAATCTTAAAAAAAAAAAAAAAAGATACAAAATGAGCTTGTTTACAAAACAGAAACAGACTCACAGACATTGAAAACAAATTTATGGTTACCAAAGGGGAAAGGCAGGGGAGGGATAAATTAGGAGTTTAGGATTAACAGATACACATTACTATATATAAAATGGATAAACAAGGAGGACCTCCTGTATAGCATAGGGAACTATATGCAATATCTTATAATACCCTATAATGGAAAAGAATCTGAAAAAGAATATATATATAAAACTGAATCACTTTGCTGTACACCTGAAACTAATGCAACATTGTAAATCAACTATACTTCAATTAAAAAAATTTTTTAAAGTTTTTAAAACCACCAAATTGTCAATTAGTGATTGCACTTCCACCAATCATGTGAGTCCCTAAATCCCTACATCTTCACTAATAATGAATAATTTATTATCTTTTTATCTTATCTAAATTTGCTATGTGAAAAATGCTGTTTTGTTTTGATTTGTACTTTCTTAATTATAGATGATGTTGAACATCTTTTCATATGTTAAAAAGTTATTTGTATTATGTTTTCTATAAACTGCTTTTTCATATCCCGTGCCCATTTTTCTACTGGGTTGTTGTCTAGTTTTGTTACTGATCAGTAAAAGCTCATTTTGTTTGTATGCCTGTCTGTCTGTCTACCTATCTTTGTCAGCCCTTTTCCTACCATTTGTTATGTTTTTTACCCATTTATCATTTGTCTTGACTTCATCTGCAAAATTTTTTTTGCTAGCAGAAATTTCTTAATTTTTATATAGTAACAGCTATTAATCATTTCCTTTGTGGCTTATGGGTTTGTATCTTGCTTAAAAGGCCTTTCCTACTTTAAGATTACCCAAAAATTATCCCATATTTTCTCTTGTATTGCTTTTGTGATTTCACAAGTCACAAAATAATTCTATGAATTATTTTCTTAAGCTAGAAACGTGCCTAATAGTAAGTGTAGGGAAATGAGCACCCACATAAATAATTACTAGGACTATAAACTGCTACAAACATTTAAGAAATTGATATGATCGCATATACTATAAAATTAAAACATACATACCACATGGCCTAACAATTCCACTTCTAGGAACCAATCTATCCTACAGAAATAAGAACATGAGTGAGTATGTAAACATAAACAAACCAATATGTTCACTGAGGCTCTCCTGCCAAAGAAACAACTAACGGGCCATCAGTGTAGGAATGGTTAACTAAATTATGGTGCAGCCATAGTATGGCACATCCATAGCCAAGATCTATGTGCACTGACTTGGAAAGCTAGCAATATATCAAGGACAAGTGAAAAGAGCAAGCTGCAGGATAAAAAATGTTAGGACAAGTGAAAAGAGCAAGCTGCAGGATAAAAAATGTTAACTACATAAAACCATGCGTGCATGTGAATGCTTATGTAAGTGGAGGAAAACATTAGGAAGGGTACACGCCAAACTATCAATGCTAGTTATCTCAATGGGGTAGGAATGGTAGTGCTATAAAACATTTCTTCTGAAATTAAAAATAAACAAAAATATTATTTTGTCAGAGTAACCCAATAAAAACATTGATGTTTAGGGCTTGCCCTGGCAAGTCTGATTAAAAAAATAATTGGAGAATGGAATTTTTATTAGGTAAAGAGCAAATGGACAATTAAACTTCCAGACTCTACTGTCTATGTGTGCTGGATGACTTTTCCTTTAAACCGTCAGCCCCTCTGAACCAATGAGAACCTCATCTGATCAGATATAAAGGCACCTTTTCCCACTACAAGGGGGGTTTGGAATGAGTCTCCAGTTATATACTTGGTTTGAATTTCTAAGGACACTATATTTGCAGAATTTAGCCTTCCCTTTTCCATTTCCCTAGTAAGGAGTCTTAGCTGGTCTTCCTCCAGCAAAATTTCCTTAATTATATGCAAGATTTTATATAGCACATTTTAATGGGGAGAGAATTCACTGCTTTACTCATATCCTCCAAACCCTGCTTCCCCCATCAAAAAAATGTAAAGAAAAACAATCATGCTAAACTAAATTCAGACACTTGTGAATCTAATTCACAGTGTTTGTACCAATTTGGGAACATCTTTTATTTTTGGTGTCAACTCATCAAGCTTTATGTTGTCAACAAAAAATGATATACAATATCTGCTTTTTTCCCCCTTAAATTCTATTTTATATGATATAAATTACTGCCATTTCTTGTTTTATTCAAATCTGATAAATAGATCTTTCCAATTGGGGCGAATTTTTGTCTTCTACTATTTTGTGTTAGATCGGTCTCTTTTAAACACTGCATTGCTGGGTTTTATTTATCAATCCAAATGGAGAACCATTTATGTTTGTAACATAATGTCTGGCTTTTTATGCCTATTTTTTCTCTTCATGTTTATTTTTATTACATGAATTATAACTCAAATACCTCATTTTTAATTCACTAAGTACTTCCTATATTTCAAGAACATTATTAAAATAATATTTACACAATAATATTAAGATAATATTTACCTATTTATTCTAATCTGAAACAAAATATTTAGTGCTTTCCCCTCTCTTCTTCCCTTTCCCAATCTTCCCTCCATCTTTTCTCTATTAGGTTTTACTGTTTGGTTTAATAAATTAGTTACTAATCACTTTTCTTGTTATAGTGACTGTAGGCAACTATCCAAGGGAGACGCCTTCAAAGAAGGAGGAGGAAGAAGGCAAACAGCATGTAAAACAGGATGTTGATATGGAACTACCAGAGTGTCAGTTTCAGCTGAAGATCTAAGACAATAGATAATACATTCCAAAATGAGGTGAGTAACCACCATGCCAAACTTGCAAAGAATGTGGGCAAAAAACTTTGTAAACTTTAGCTCTAGCACAATAAGAAAACAAAACAAAGAAAGGTTGGAGAAGGAAAGAAAAGAGATAGAGATTAGGAGAGGATTTTTGGAAAAAGCTTCTTTTCCCCAAGGACCTTGACCTAGGGAAAGAAGTTTCAACAAGACTACTTGGAGAGCTTAAGATATATCTTCGAGAGCTTGGGAGTCACAGGAGACTGGTGTTTGACTCAGGTCTGAGAAATCCTGAGAAAGAGTACAGGACTTCCTGGTCAGTTCCTCTGATGGCAGAGTGAAATGGGTGATGAATGCACTGAGATTGGCTTGCACTTCAAGAGTTTCTTGTGGTAAGAATGCAAGTCTTCCATGGACCATTAGCTAGAGATACAGTAAGTCCTCTACATATGAACCTTCAAGTTGTGAACTTTTAAAGATGCAAACATGCGTCCGCACGTCCAACCACGTAAGGTAGTTCACGTGTCTGGTATACATTGTCACATGCATGCATTCTCTACAAGTGGTTGTGCTTTCGTGTACTTTACCGTATAGCACTGTAGAGAGTACGGTAGTACAATATCTTTATTTCAAGTCAGGATGTCTGGAAGCAAGTGTGAAAGCAGCAGTGATGTAGCTGGTACTGCTAAGAAACGCCAAGCGGTAATGATGTAAACAAAAGTGAAAATAATTGAGAGTGGAACGAGGCGAAAAGATGGTAGGTGTTGCTCGTTCTTACGACTCGTTCAACCATCAGCATGATCCTAAAGAACAAGCGCGATCATGAAAAATGTGAAGTCTGCTGTGCTGATGATGTTGACAATAATACTGAAGAAGCGTGGAAAAGTGATGGAGGACATGGAGAAACTTCTCAGTGTGTGGATGCAGGATCAGCATCAGCGTTGAGTCCTGCTCAGCTTAATGCTGATTCAAGAGAAAACTAAAAGCCTTTATGAAGACTTGAAGAAGAAACACGGCAAAGAATCAGAGGGTGCATCTTTTAATGCCAGCCATGGCTGGTTTCATTGGTTCAAGGTTACAGCCAACCTTCACAATGTAAAAGTTAAGTGTTGAGGCAGTGAGTGCAGATATGGTAGCTGCCCAGGAATTTCCTGAAATGCTTCAAGAAATTATTGATGAAGGCGCATATTTACCCAAGCAGGTTTTTAATGTGGATCAGACAGGACTGTACTGGAAGAAGATGCCAGACCGAAGTTACATCAGTAAGGAGGAAAAGTTGATGCCAGGCTATAAAGCAGCAAAGGACAGGCTAACTCTTGTTGTTTGGTGGCAATGCTTCCAGTGATATGAAGCTGAAGCCTCTCTTAGTTTATCATTCAGAGAACCCAAGAGCCCTTTAAAAATATAGCCAAGGGCTCTTCCTGTTGTGTGGAAGAGTAACCCCAAAGCCTGGGTTACACAGGCCATTTTCCAGGACTGGTTTTTCCACCACTTTATCCCAGAGGTAGAGAAATATTGCTTGGAGAAGGACGTCCCATTCAACATTCTATTGCTGCTTGACAGTGCTCCAGGCCATCCCCCATTCATGGATGACTTTCATCTCAACGTCAAAGTAGTGTTATCTGCCACCGAATACTACGTCACTTATCCAACCTATGGACCAGGGAGTTATAGTGACTTTCAAAATATTATTTGCATCACACTTTTCATCAGGCAGTAAAGACGAGTGACAAATCAGGAACAACCCTGCGACAATTTTGGAAGGACTGTAACATCTACAAGGCCAGAAAAAACACTGACTTTGTTTGGCGTGAGGTTACAGCCATCACCATGAATGGGGTTTGGAAGAACCTTTGTTCACACAGTTTGTTCACGATTTTTGTGGCTGTGAGAAGGTGGATGAGGAGTCCAAAGAAGTCTTCAGCAACTTAGTGACCCTCAGCGAGAAGTTGGAGCTAGATCTCCAAGAGGATGACTTCACTGAACTCCTTGCTGTGCAACATGAGGAGCTTACTAATGAGGACCTGATGGAACTGGAGGCCCAGAGAAAGGACAAAGAGAGACAAGAGGAAGAATTAACTGAAGAACCGAAGATTCACGATGCAGGAAATGGCAAGGGGATTTTCTGTTATTTGAGGAGGCACTGTTAGTTTTTGAGGCACAGGACCCGAATGTAGAACGGTACACGAAGCTTGCAGCAGCCATTCAGAATGCAATCATGTGCTACTGTGTCATCTATGATGAGAAAAAAAGAGCTAGTACCCAGACATCACTGGGTTGTCTTTTCAAGAGGGTAGATAGAATTAAATCCAGCAGGAACCAGAATCTGTGCCATCGACGTCAGGTGTGAGTGATGTTGCAGCTTGCCCTCCATCTCCTATTGCTGATAATCCTTCAGCTCTACCATCTCCTACCTCCTCTCCCTCCTCCAGTCAGTAACTCTTCTTGCCTGTTCACTTGATGCCAGCCCCTGGACGCCAGCTCTTGTACTGTACTACTGTACTTTTCAAGGTACTGTACTGTAAGAGTCAAAATGTTTTCTTTCTTGTGTTTGTTTTTTATGTATTGTTTGTGTGAAAAGTATTATAAACCTGTTCCAGTACTATATAGCCAATTGTGTCAGTTGGTGACCTAGGCTAACTTTGTTGGACTTAACGAACAAACTAAACTTATGAACGCGCTCGTGGAATGGAACTTGTTATACGTATGTAGGGGACTTACTGTAGTATGAAAGTTGTCTTAAATCCTATCCAAGAGGGCCATGTGGAGGTGAGGGGACCACAGCAGAAAGAAGGCAGAAATGTACCGTGACATGTCTAGGGAGGAGGGGCTGGACTAAGTGCCTATTCATAGGAGATACATTTGCCTGTACCAAGAGAAGTGAAGATGAGATAATCCCAGGATTACTGGAGGTGGGGTGGTAGGGTGCTTCTAAAATGGTTCCCAATAATCCTCATTTCCTGGTATTCATGGCCTTGTGTAATCCCCTCTTCTTGAGTGTGGGCTAGATCTAGTTATCTACTTCTAATGAATGGAATATGGCAAAAGTGATGGGATGTCACTTCCAAGACTGCGTTAAAAAAGGCTGTCACTTCCAGCTTGCAGACACTTGCCCTCTTGATTGCCTCCTCTGAGGAAACTTGCTGCCATATCATGAGTTGCTCTGTGGAGAAGCCCATGTGGCAAGGAACCCAGGGATGGCTCTGGCCAACAGCTCATGAAGAAATAAGGCCTTTAAAGTCAATAACTCATGAGGAACTGAATCCTGACAACAACTCCTGGAGTGAGCTTGGAAGCAAATCCATTCCCTAGTCAAGCTGTAAGATGACTATGACAGACACAGAGGCAGAAGGTCCAGGTAAGCCACGCCTAGATTCCTGATCCACAGAAATTGTGAAATAATAAATGTTTATTGTTTTAAGCCAGTAAATTTTGGAGTAATCTGTTATGTAGCAAAAGGTAAAACAGGGTAGCTCTAAAGAAAGTACAAAAGAATTCATGAGCAAAAGAATCAGCTCTAAACAGCTGCCCAGTCCAGACAGCATCAACGCCAGCTCACAACAGCTATTAGTCTAATAAGAACTTTCCTGCTACCTTCTACCCATTTCAACCCTAGAGGGCTGAAGAATGTTGGATGAGCAGTCAATACATTAAGTAAGGTCAAAAAAATTAGTTGACCCCCCCCCTTCTTAATACAGTAGGCCAACCTTTGGTAGGGAGAAATTTTGGCTTTAAATAAAGTTTGAAGTTTTAAATAATTATACAGAATTGACCATATTAATTATTGAACTTAGTCTGCTTTTGTACTAGAACTGCTTTGAGGACTTCTCATTAGCAGAGAGTGATCAGAAAAGTTATAGGACTTCATCCAAAGGGTGAATAGGTTGGATAAGCAATGTTAGCATCACAAAATGGGTCTGAACAGAGTAGAGGCAAAACAAAGCTTCAAAAAAGCAAAATGAGGAAAGAAAGAAGTCAGAGCAGCTAAATCATAGAGAGAAACAGCAAAGGTGGGGGTAGGTCAAGATGAATATAAGTAATGCATGAAGACAAGGCAAGAGAAAATCAGCTAGGCTAGAATCCAACATTTTGTAAATGGTAGTTTCCAAACCCAGAGGTCTTCACAGTGCTCTGAGAAGTTTGCATTATTAATGACAGTCATGGTATCTGTTTCAATTTCAATTTAAAAATCAATAAATACAATAATTTAAATACTTTCTTTCTAAAATTGAACAGTATGAGAGCCTCTTCGTATCTACTGAGCAAGTATGTGTAGCAATAAGTAGGTAAGTGTGTTCACGACTGAAATATTCAGTTAGGTTTATCACTCAACTGAACACAGCTAGCTGCTTCTGGATTTGACCATTAATCTGTTCTAATTTTTATTCTTTGTCTCATATTATTTAGCTTATATCCAAAACAAACTGTTAAGACTGCAAAAGAAATATGGATGTTGAAACAGAAGTTAGTGAAAAGCACAAAATGATAATAATCTTGTAACATTTTTTCAAAATTATCTTTATTCTATCTGAAAATTGAATTTATCTGATCAATATCAAGAGTCTCCATCTGAACCAGTATTGAAAGGAGAAAAAAATGATGACAAGTATATCCCAATTTAGCATTTTATTTAAAAAAATTAATTATACTTTAGATTATCATTTTGGTGACTATCTTTTCATGTCTTTTATATACATGCACATATATTTTACATAAATGGGATATGTTACAGAAGCTGTTTTATCATGGAGATCCTTTTTCTTTTAAATAGAGACGTGTGTGTGTGTGTGTGTGTGTGTGTGTGTGCGCGCGCGCGTACGTATTGAGTGGTAGGTGAGTGGAGGTTTACCTCTACAACCTCTCTCAGACCTACTTATCCCAAGGTAATGATTACAGTTGGAACCTTCAAAGTCATGGTTCCTCATCTGCTGATTCGACCAACCGTGGAATGAAAATTATTTGAGAAAAAAAATTCCAGAAAATTCCAAAAAAGCAAAACTTGAATTTGCCAAGTGCTGGTAACTATACAGCATTTACATTGTATTAGGTATTATAAGTAAGCTAGAGATGATATAAAGTATATGGGAGGATGTATGTAGGTTACATATAAAGGACTTGGGTGTCTGCAGATTTTGGTATATGCAGAGGTACTGGAAACAATCCTCCTGAGAATATCGAGACATGATTATTCATAGCAAAGTATGCTTTTCTCCATGTTCATATACAAATATTTTATACACAGGCAGAAGTGTTTTTTGTGTGTGGGGGGGGCGACTACGGTGTTTCTCACACACACATGCACACAAAATGAATCACATTTTATCAAATTCTCTGCATTATTAAAAGTCCTTGAAGTCAACTGGCATAGATTTAACTCATTTATTTTTAATGACTGCATAATAATCCAGTGATTGGATAACCTATAATTTACCCAACTTTTTCCTGAGGAATGTTAAATAAGGAATTTACCTTATTTTTAGTGTTTTTGCCCTTAAAAAAGGCTACAGTAAACATACTTAGATTTTTATGCACTGGTGCTTCTATTTCCATGAGATACGATTTCCAGGAGTGAGACTGTTGGATCATATATTAGAGGTATTTTTCATTTTAATAGATATTGCCAGACTGCTTTCAAAAAAGGTTATAATAATTCACTTTTCCACCAAGATATGAAAATGACCTCCCTTCCAATCTTTGACAGCATTAGGCATTACTGCTCTTTTAAATTTGCATTTCCCTGATTAATGGTGAGGTTAAGCATCTTTTCATAGGTTTATTGGCTATTAGGATTTGCCCTTCAGTGAATTGCCTATTCATGTCATTTTTGCATTTCTCTATAGGCTTCTGTCTTTTTACCATTCATCTGTAATATATTAACCTGATATCTATACTCTCCATTGCAAATATATTTCTCTATTATATAATATGTCCATTGAAACATTTTCTTCTCTTGAGTTCCAGGATACTACACTCTCCTGATTTTTTTTTTTTTCCTTTCTCACCATCCACTTCTTTTCAGTCTTCTTTTCACAGCTCCTCTTCTCTACACAGACTTACTCCCCTGGTGATTTCATCCAATTCCATGGTTCTGAATGCCATCTATACACTGATGAGTCTCATATTTCTACCCCCAAAATCCAGACCTCCCTTTTGAGCGTCAGACTCACCTACCTCAGTGTCTCATAGGTATTTCAACTCTTAATCTTATGGCCTAACCCACTTATCTTTCAGTATTCTCTAATGTGAGTAAATGACATCACTGTCCAACCAGCTGCTCCTATTCGAAACCTGGAAGTCATTATTGATTTACTTCTCTCCCATACAGATATGTCTCAATAACACTAATTCCTTTCAATTATACCCCCTCAAATATATCACCAAACTAACCATTTCTTTCTACATCCACTTCTGTCCGCTCTGGTCTACTCTACCATCATCTAATGCCTAAACTTCTACAAAAGGCTCCTAACTGGGCCCTTTGCATCCACCTCCCTAGCCCCTACCTCTGTCCCCAACAATCAATTCTTCAGATCCTAAACATAAGTCAGATCATGTCATTCTGCTTGAAACACTCCAGTGACTTGCCATATTTTTAAAAATTCTAAACTCATTGCTAAAGCTGTAAGACCCATGATAGGAATTTTGTCTACCTCCTTGAACTCATCTCCCGCCCTTCTGCCCCTAGCCCTAGCTCATTCTGTATTAGTCTCATTTGCCTTCTTGCTCTTCCTTGAATATGCCAAGCTCATTCCAACTTTTACCCCAGAGCTGTACGACTCCTTCCTCTCGAACATTGACTCTGCTCAAATGTCACATTTTCAGAAAACCCTTCCTTGATTGTGCAGAAACACACACCCACACAGCATCACATCATATGCTATCCTCTTTGCTTGCTTCATCTTTTTCCATATCTCTTATGGTTACATTAAATTACAGATTGCTTTGCTTGCTTGCTTAGTCATCTATCCCACTCTAAACTAAAACATAAGCTTTATGAGGACAGAAAACATGTCCATTCTTGTTCACTACTAAATCCCTAGCACCCAAAACAGTGCCTGGCACATAGCAGGAATTCAGTGTAATATTTTTTTTTCCAAGAATGACTAAATGTTGCTTTATTATTTTTTGACACCGATCATTGCAAAGCTAGCCTAATTACACTGAAAGGAACCAATATATAGCTGTAGTTCATTCGTTTTTAATGTTTAATATTTTTACATCAATATACCACCATTTAATTTTCCATTCTCTGTCAAGGACATTTGGGTTACTTCCAAGTTTTTTTGCTATTATGAATCATGTTGGTGTGAATATTCTTGTACACATCTTCTAGTACACACATGTGAGTTTCTCTAGGATTACAGATGTTGAGTCAGAAAGTATGCAAAATTCAACTTCATAACATAAAGCTAATTTGTTTTCCAAAGTGGTTGACCAATTTATACTCCTTCAGTGGTGTACAAGAATTCCTCTTGCTGGACTTCCCTGGTGGTGCAGTGGTTAAGAATCCTCCTGCCAATGCAGGGGACACGGGTTCGAGCCCTGGCCCGGGAAGATCCCATATGCTGCAGAGCAACTAAGCCCGCGAGCCACAACTACTGAAGCCTGCGTGCCTAGAGCCCCTGCTCCGCAACAAGAGAAGCCACCACAACTAGAGAAAGCCCGTGGGCAGCAACGAAGACCCAACGCAGCCAAAAATAAATAAATAAAATTTTTTAAAAATTAATAAAAGAATTCCTATTGGGATAAACAACAAGGTCCTACTGTATAGCACAGGGAACTATATCCCATCTCCTGGGATAAACAATAATGGAAAAGAATTTTAAAGAAGAATGTCTGTATGTGTATAACTGAGTCACTCTGCTGCACAGCAGAGATTGGCACAGCATTGTAAACTATACTTCAATTAAAAAAAAGAAAAAAAATACTCAAATAAAAAATCACGGAGTCTAATAAAACACAGATAATGGCCAAAAAAAAATTCCTGTTGATCCACATCCTCTCCAATATATGATATTGGAAAATCTCTTAATTTTTGGCAATCTCATTATGATCTTAATTTGCATTTCCCTAACTACTAATAAGGTTGAGCATCTTTAACTATATGTATAGGCCTTATGTAATTCTTCTATGAAATGGCTGTTCATGTCTTTTTGCCTATTTTACTATCCAGCTATTTGTCTTTTTCTTATTGATTCATTCTGTATACTAAAGCTTTGCTGGTTCTGTGTGTAGCAACTTCCTCCAGGTTGTGGCTTATATTTTCAAGTTCATTAAAGGATTTTTTTAATTCAACAGAAGCACTTGATTTTAACGTCCTAAAATTTATCAATTTTTCCTTCCATGTCTAGTTTTTTTCTGTGTTGTCATAGAAAATTCTTCCCTACTCCAGGGATATAATATATTCTCCCCATATGCTTTAAAAGCTTTTTACACTTTCATCTATGTAGAAATGATCTTTGTATATAGTATGAAATAGGGATCCATCTTCATATGGATACTATATAATTAACTCATATGGATAACTAATCATGCTAGCATTGTTTAAAAATACTCTCTCCATATCCCCCCTCCCCTACCTGCAATGCCACCCTTGTCACATAGCATGGTTCCATATATCTGTGGACCAGTTTCTGGGTAACCATTCTGTTCTACTGGTCAGTACAACTCTCCCTGAGCCAAACACTGTCTTAATTTACTATTAACTACTATTTGAACAATTCTACATTCTGATATCTGATAGGACAAGTCCCACCATCTTGTTCTTACTGTTCAGAAATGTCTTGTCTTGGTTATCTACCCTTCCATGTATATTTTAAAGGACAACAAAACAAAACCACAATTTAAAAACAAACACTCATTTACAACAGCAACAAAAAGTATAAGATACCTAAGAATGTACAGAGACTTATAAAACAATTTAAAAGCATTTAAGAAAGCCCACATAAATGAAGAAATAGACCACATTCATGTATTAGAAACCTAAATAAGATGTTAATTTTTCCATATTAATCCATAAATATAATTCAAATTCAATCAAAATCCCAACATAGTTTATTGTGAATCTTGACAAGCAAATATACTGTTTTTAACCCTCACTCCTTGATTGGAAGCATAAAGAATTATAAATTTAGTATAAGATATAAAACTTTAACCAAAATATGTATTAGAATCTAAAATGTGATCAGCCTTATCTATTTCCAATGATAGGTCTTTCTTAATCGAAGTCTAGAAATTTTCCTTTATTATACTTCAGATAATTAATTTTGAAATATCTATCCTGTCTTCTAGAGTTCATGTTGTTAGCAAGCTGACTCTCTCTGAAATATACTTGTTGTTTATCATCTCTTCCCTTATATTTGTCTCCAAACACTTCTTTTGCTTTCTAGATATGTTCTTCAAAGTCTGTCTTCTATTTGACTAATTTATTGATTCTGCTTGTTACCTGAGGTGTTTACATACTCTTTCCTCTGGCTATTCTTATTTAATAGAGTCATTGTTCACAACCTAATGTTCTTTACTGAAAAAAAAAAAAAAATTAAAGAACACAGACGTGTTACAGTACCATAAAGAAAGGCTTTGGACAATCATAAGGCATAGTATAAAAGGACTTTAAAAAAGTCAGCGAGAAAGGGAAGAAACAGCATAAAGGTTGGAAAAAGCAAATACTCTTTGCATACTTTCAAGTTTAGTATAGAAGCAATTATCCTGAATGGCTCTGAAAACAAGGGACCTATGCCCTAGACTGCTGATATCAAACAAAAGGCAAAATCACAGAAGCAAAGTACAAGTATGATAATCCATGAAGTGCCTCAGAAATTTAACCTATAGCAGCATTAATAATATTCTAAGGATTTAGAACCATCTCCTAAATGTATCCAATTGTAATTTATCTCTTCTTAAGGATAAAGATGTGAAATTAGTTTTGTCTTTCTGCCAAAAGCACCAATCTACCAAAAAAAAATAAAAAAAGCAAAAAACAAACCCCCCAAAAATGTAATGACTGTGTTCCTGACAGGGTTGCTAAACAAATATTTAATAATAGAAAGTAGACAGTAGGAAGAAAACACCAAAAATTCCACAGGATAATTTTCTCAGAGATTCTTTCCTTCAGTTTATGTCTCAGGGATGAAATTCATCACTTGTAAACTAGAATAATTCTACACATAAAACAAAATTAAAGCATATAATAGTCTTAAACTATGCCTGTTTTTGACAAATAAAGGTGGTAGCTGAGCCAAACCATCTTCACTGCCTCATCTATGCAAAAGCTCATTTAAACATTTAAATAATCACTCACAGGCATTTTCTGAACACTGTATCTCATTTTCCTTGTTCTCAATTATACCCAACTGCCTCATATAAGGCTAGGCCTGGGCAAACTTGTGCTTTGTCTTCATTCTTACCTTTTCATCTTTCTGATAAGATCACAATGACCCCAGGACCTCATATTTCACTGCTCTTGCTTTCCCCACATATGCTGCATATGGATGTCCATAAAAACTCACTGTCCCAGGAATATCTGTTCAGAGTCCTGTTCTTTGCTTATTTTAAAATAAATTACAGGGACTTCCCTGGCGGTCCATTTATTAAGACTTTGCCTTCCAATGCAGGGGGTGTGGGTTCGATCCCTGGTCTGGGAGCTAAGATCCCACATGCCTCAGGGCTAAAAAACCAAAACACAGAACAGAAGCAATACTGCAACAAATTCAATAAAGACTTAAAAATAAATAAATAAATAAACAAATAACAACAAGCACAATGATCAACAGAGTGAAAAGGGAGTCCACATAGTGGGAAAAATATTTGCAAATCATATATCTAATAAGGAGTTAATAATATTTAGAATATATAAAGAACTCTTACAACTCAATAACAACCCCCCCCAAATAACCCAATTAAAAAATGGGCAAAGGACTTGAAGATATACTTCTCCAAAGATATACAAATGGCCAATAAAGCACATGAAAACATTCTCAACATGGATAATCATTAAGGAAACGCAAATCAAAGCCACAATGAGATATCACTTCATACCCATTAAAATGGCTACTTTCAAAAAAAAAAAAAACCCCAAAAAACAAAAAACAAAAACCCCAGAAAATATAAAGTGTTGGCAAAGATATGGAGAAACTGGAACCCTTGTGCGCTGTTGGTGGGAATGTAAAATGGTGCAGTCCCTATGGAAAACAGTACGGTATTTCCTAAAAAAAATTAAAAATAGGATTATCATATGACCCAGCAATTCTACTTCTGAGTATATACCCAAAAGAATTAAAGGCAGGGTATCGAAGAGATATGTGTACCCACACGTTTATAGCAGCATTATTCACAATAGCTAAAAGGTGGAAGCATTCCAGGTTTTCATCAACGAATGAATGAAGAAACAAAATGTGGGATATACACGCAGTAAAATATTATTCAGCCTCAAGAAGGAAGAAATTCTAATACATGCTACCACGTGGATGAACTTTGAGGACATTATGCTAAGTGAAATACTCCGGTCACAAAAAAGACATGTACTGTATGATTCCACTTATATGAGGTACACAGAGAAGTCAAATTCATAGAGACAGAAAGTAAAATGGTGGCTGACAAGGTTTGGGGGTAGAGGAGAACGGGGAGTTACTGTTTAATGGGTACAGAGTTTCAGTTTTGCAATATGAAAAAGTTCTGAAGATGGATGATGGTGATGGTTACACAACAATGTGAATGTACTTAATACCACTGAATTGTCCACTTAAAAATAGTAAATTTTATGTTATGTATATTTTAACACAATTTAAAAGAAAAAATTACAATTAGCACATAAATAGCTCATCCTAAGACTGGTTTTAAACCCTTTTCTTACCTGAGCCTTAAATTTTCTAAATTAAATAAGGGTTTCTGTCTAACTGTCAAAATGGTTAGAGTGAATTCCGTATTTTCTTTCACTTCTCGCTCTCATCCTACGCAGGTGAGTAAAGAGGGCAATGGACTGTACTGCAGTTCTTCCTACTAACTTGCTCTGTAACTCTGAGAAAGTCACTTGGTCAAGAAGTTTAATGCATTTTAGTTTTCTCATCCCTCTCCTCAAAGTAACAACACTGGAAGTCATCTTAAATCTTATGTCTCAGAAGGTACTATCACTAAACTTTTCATTAACGACTTCAAAACTGACTGCAGGGAGGCAGGAAGCAATAGCACAAAATGTAAAGGAAGGTCCATTCAAGATGCAGTGTTCTCTCTCTATAACAGTTAAATTGTGTAAGTCCTATTACAAATAATAGGACAATAAATAGTTCTAAAAACTACATTTCAATGTCCTATAACCAAAAAAGGGCTGAAACCCAGCCTTTTTGTAAGGAAATGCCAATAAAAAATGTCTCTATTCTCTTTTTCATGTTCCTTCTGGGTTGGTCAGTTTTATTACTTGTTCATTTAGTCTAGCTGCCTTGTTGATAGGAAAATCTTCTCATCACTTTCTGCACACATCTCACTTTTATTCTTTTCCTTTATGCATCTATGGTTCTCTTCCTTAACCTATCTCAAGCTTTTTCAAGGTAAGGTCATGTCTCATTCATTTTTGTAATGCTAAGTCTATCAAGTCTATCATGGAGACTAACCCAGAGTATACACTCAATGAACACTTAATGGGAACATGATGATGGAACACAAGTGTTACCCAATTCACACAGCCCCGCCTTCACAAGGAAATAACTGGAAATTAAAAAGATGAAAGTTTCAATGACAGAAATTAAGAATGTTACACAACAAACTGTTTAAAACCAGGAAGCATTTCTGCTAACCAAAAAAGTAGATAAAATCTTGAGGAAGTCTGTTAACAAAGAGTGGAATAGGGATTTTCAAATCTCCCAGGGGTGGTCAAAAAACATTAAGCTACATATATACTGTTTATACAATTTACATCTTAAAACAGGAAAGAAAAGTTATGAGTGAAAGGTTGGATAAAGACACAACAGCCAAATGTATACAAAAATAAAAGCAGGTTACAAGTTACAAGTACCATAACTTACAAGCTAAAAAAGTATGAAATGGTAGAGTGGATCGTTATATATATATTTTTTGTAATTTCCCCAGTTTATCTGAAAACAATCTTTTCTGACATATATTCATAGGAATTTTAGATCAGTCATCTCCAAGTGCACAGAAATTACCTATATTTGCCTATAAACTAAGCACTGATAAAAGAATACTTAACATATCAATATTTAAGCATTCCAATATAAAAGGACTTTTCCCAACTTATTTTTTTTTTCCCACCTAAGCTGATCTATATTTGACATTCAGGTTAATTACATGCATGTAAAAGCAGGCACGGTCCTCAAACTAACCTAAGGTAAACCAGCACACAAGTGTCCTTATTCCCGGACATAATTACATTTCCAGAGGCAAAGTGGTTCAAATGGGAACAAATCAGCTAACTTCCTTATGAAATAAACTAAACAGACACAAACTAAGGAGTGAAGGTGCTAAAGATTAATCCCACAAATCTTCCTCCTTCCTGTCCTGTAAATGCACAAGTGTGCACTGTGAGCATGTATGAACACTTCTCACCAACATCACTGGACACCAGGCCCTGGCATCAAGAGGTAGTGCAAGGCAGGGGGCCCCATCCACACAGAGGGAAGACGTAGTGCAGATTCTTGGAAGTGCCGATGGGATCAGATGCTGATGGGCCTTACAGTGATGTTTTACTTCATTATGTTCTATTTTGTTGCTCTACTATTTTGTTTGTTCCACTATTTTTGTAACTGCGGTGAAGTGGGAGGTTCAACTAGTCTAAGAACATTTACCCCATAAACTGTCTGAAGCAAAATTTTTATTTATTCTTCCGCCAAACACAACTGATTTCCATCTACAATTTTTTTTAATTTAATTTTTATTTTATATTGGAGTATAGTTGATTTACAATATTGTGTTAGTTTCAGGTGTACAGCAAAGTTATTCAGTTATACATATATCCATTCTTTTTCAGATTCTTTTCCCGTACAGGTTATTACAGGATATGGAGTAGAGTTCCCTGTGCTATGCAGTAGGTCCTTGTTGATTACCTATTTTATATATAGCCGTGTGTATATGTTAATCCCAAACTCCTAATTTATCTCTCCTGCCCACCCTTCCCCTTTGGAGAGCACAGAATCTTAAAAGGGAAAGTTCAGGGTAGGCTTCTTGGAGGAGGTGCCATTCTTTCTAAGGATAGTAGAACCTCCTGGGGTGGCAGGAGGGAGCAGTGTGTCAAAGTTTGAGAAATATAAGAAAATATGGCAAAACTAAGGTACACGAGTGGAATTCCGGGTTTGGGAAAGAAATGAGAGTTGATACTGGAAACCTAGTGGGGACAAACAGAAAGGGGCCTTGTTACAATTATTTTTTAAAGTAAGAAACAGTGAGTCAACTGAAGAAAGGGCTGTGGCCTTGGCTAGGGAATGGTGACACTGTGTCACTCGACTGAGAATGTGGGCCTATGGGGACGAGCCTGGGCCGCAGCAGGACTGGAACCGGGTCAGTGAACCTTCTCCAGCAAGGCTCTGCAGCACCGCACACACTGGTGGCAGACGGTCTCAAAGTCAGCGTCATTACCATAATAAGGATCTTCAATAATGAGTTGTTCCTGTGGATCCTAGCTCCCAAGTGTTCAATTTTCGTTCTGCAGTTTTTAACTTGATTACTTTTCCTATTCACATCTCTCAGGTTGCTTCCATCCATACATAGTATATAATCAAAAGTGGCAAAGACTTCTTTGGTAACTTGCCAGGCAACGTGACTCATGGGGATAACCATGCTTCTTCATGCAAGCCTGCCCCCGATAATCAGGAGGGTTTCCTAGTTCATACGTGGACACTGCTGCACTGTCTATCCTCCAAGTATCTGAAATGTTTTGATCAGTTACAAGTTTCCTGAAAACTGTTTCTGCGATGGGTGATCGACAGATGTTACCCAGACACACGAACAGCACTGACTTGGTCACCCGTATGGCCATCTTCCCGTGCGCATAGAGGCGCCCACTTGGATCATTATATTCTGACAAAAGGTACACTACCCTGGAGTTATAAGTCCTAAACACTTATGTGCCAAGTGAAGCCCTGAAATAGTCAAAAATATTGTGAGAGATATGTAGAAATATAATAGATATGGTAGCTATACTTCTGCATCTCTAAATATTGACTGCTACAGAAGCCTTCTTTTTAGGAATACAAAGAACACTTTAAAAAAGTTGATCACAGGGACTTCCCTCGTGGTCCAGCGGTTAAGACTCTGCATTCCCAATGCAGGGGGCCTGGGTTCAATCCCTGGTCAGGGAACTAAATCCTGCATGCTGCAACTAAGACCCGGTGCAGCCAAATAAGTAAATAAATAAATATTTTTTTAAAAGTTGATCACATATTAAAAGAAAACTCAAATTAAAAAATAGTTTAAAAGACTACATACTCTGATAACAAGGTAATCATGCTAAAAAAACAAATTTAAACATTGTATAAAAACGTTTAACCAATGATAATTTCTAAAATTATCTCCTAAACATCTCTTAGGCCAAAAAAGAAAAGAAAATCACAATTAAAATCTATGTTGAAAATGATTATAAAACACCAATTACCCAAATCTACATGTTGAAGCCAAATCTGACCTTATGAAAACTAGCTTTAAAAATTTTCATTTTCAAAAAAAATTTCAAAGAAATTTCATGACTTTTGAAATAAAGAAAAGAAAGGTAGTGAAGATGAAATCAGAAATTTATGATGTAGGGGAAAAAAAATAGGAGAACTGATTAACCAAAAAAAAGGGAGAAATAAAAACCAAGAGCTAGAGTTTTGGTGAAAAAAATGACAATAAAGCTGACACATCTTTGGCAAATCTAAATACAAAAATTTTTTTTAAATATATAAAATTAGTAATGAGATGTAACTACAGTGACTGAGACTAAAAATTATAATAGAATGATATATATATATATAAAACTCTACACTAGAAGGTTTACTATATCTATGAAATAGACACTTTTCTAGGAAAATAAAAATGGTAGAATTGACTCAAGAAGAGTAGAACATGTGAATAAACCAATAACCATGAAACTGATTTAAAAGATGCCCGAAAAAACCCTCAAAAAGTTTCCAGGCCTGAAGTGGTTTTAAGGTCTTTCAAGTCTTGGAAGTAGACTTGCTTGCTTGCTAAATATAAATTATTTTAGGGACTTCCCTGGTGGCGCAGTGGTTAAGAATCCGCCTGCCAACGCAGGGGACACGGGTTCGAACCCTGGTCCGGAAAGATCCCACATGCCACAGAGCAGCTAAGCCCGTGCTCCACAACTACTGAGCCTGCATGCTGGAACTACTGAAGCCTGTGTGCCTAGAGCCCGTGCTCTGCAACAAGAGAAGCCACTGCAATGAGAAGCCAGCACACTGTGACAAAGAGTAGTCCCCGCTCGCTGCAACTAGAGAAAGCCCGCATGCAGCAATGAGGACCCAATGCAGCCAAAAAAAAATAAACAAAAATAATTTTTTAAAAAATTGAAATTATTTTAGGGCATCTAAAAATTGGAAAGCTTACCACACATTTTACCAAATCAGCAAAGTTGTGAAAGAAATCAGACAAAAGACTTACTACAACAGACAGAACTGAAAGGAGAACAGACAATTCAACAATAATGGATGGAGACTTCAATACCTCACTCTAAATAACGGATAGAACAACTAAACTAGACAGAAGATCAAAAAGGAAACAGAAGACACTATAAACTAACTAGACCTAACAGACATCTATAGAACACTTCACTGAATAGCAGCAGAATACGCATTCTTCTCAAGTGTACATGGAATATTCTCCAGAATAGAACATACGTTAGGTCATAAAACATGCTTCAATGAATTTAAAAGGACTGAAGTCATACAAAGTATGTTCTCTGACCACAAGGTAATGAAATTAGACATCACTAATAAAAGGAAATTTGGGAAATTCACAAATACATAGAAATTAGACAGCACGCTACTAAACAATTGGCAAAGGAGAAATCACAAGGAAAATTAAAATTACTTGTAGATGAATGAAAACATAAACATAATATACCAAAACTTATGGGATGCAGTGAAAGCAATGCTTAGAGAGAAATTTATAGCTATGTACACTTATATTAAAAAGGAAGATCACACATCAATAACCTAACCTTCTACCTTCAGAAACTGGAAAAAGAATAGCACACCAACTTAAAGCAAATAAAAGGAAGAAAAAAATAAAGATTAGAGTGGAAATAAGTAAAATAGATAATAGAAAAATACAGGAAATCAATGAAACCAAAAGTTAGTTCTTTGAAAAGATCAATAAAATTGACAAATCTTAGGCTAGAATGACCAAGAAAAAAGAGAGAAGATTCAAATTACTAAAATCAGGAACGAAAAGAGAACATTACTACTGACCTTACAGAAATAAAAATGACTATCAGGGAATAGTATGGATAACTGTATGGCAACAAATTAGATAACCTAGATAAAATGAACAAATTCCTAGAAAGGCACAAACTATTGAAACCCACTGAAGAAGAAATAGAAAATGTGAGTAGAGCTATAATAAGAGATTGAATTATAAAAAAATACCATAAGTAATAAAAAAAAAACTACCACAAAGAATCTAAAAAAGGGCAACTCATAGAAACAAGAGTAGAATGATGGTTGCCAGGGACTGGAGGGTAGGGGAAATTGGGAGATGTTGGTCAAAGGATACAAACTTCCAGTTATAAGATGAATAAGTTTTGGGGATCTAACATACAGCATGGTGATTATCGTTAACAATACTGTATAGACTTGAAAGTTGCTGAGAGTAAATCTTAAAAGTTCTCACTACAAAAGAAATGGTAATTATGTGAGGTGACTTAAGTGCTAACTAACCCTACTAGGTTAATCACTTTATAATGCGTAAGTGTATCAAATCAACACGTTGTACACCTTAAATTTACACAATACTTTATGTCAGTTAAATCTCAATAAAGCTGTTTAAAATTAAAAAAACACCCACAAAGAAAAGCTCAGGTCCAGATAGCTTCATTGGTGAATCCTACCAAACATTTAAAGAATTAATACCAATCCTTCACAAACTCTTTCAAAAAACAGAAGAGGAGGGAACACTCCCCAACTCATTTTTTGAGGCCTGTATTACTCTGATACCAGGATCCTAGAAATAGACATCACACGAAAACAGAACTATAGATCAATATTACTTACGACCATAGATGCAAAAATCTATGACAAAAATACAGATCTCCCTCAACTTATGATGGAGTTACATCCCAATAAACCCATCATAAACTGAAATGATCATTAAGACAGAAATGCATTTAATACACCTAACATACCGAATATCATAGCTTAGCCTAGCCTAGCCTACCTTAAATGTGCTCAGAACACTTACATTAACCTACAGTTGGGCAAAACAATCTAACACAAAGCCTATTTTATAATAAAATGTTGAGCATCTCATGTAATTTATGGCATACCATTCTGAAAGTGAAATACAGAATGGTTGTATGGATATAGAATGGTTCTAAGTGTATTGGCTGTTTACGCTAGTGACAGTGTGGCTGACTGGGAGCTACGGCTCACTGCCACTGCCCAGCATCAGGAGAAAGTATCTTACTGCATATCGCTAGCCTGGGAAAAGATCAAAATTCAAAACTTGAAGTGTGGTTTCTACTGAATGTGTATCACTTTTGTACCATCATGAAGTCGAAAAATTATAAGTTCAACCGTCATGTGTCAGGGATTCTATTTCTTATTAGCAAACAGAATCCAGCAATGTATAAAAAGAATTATGCACCATGAACAAGAAGTTTTATTCCAAGAATGTGAGATTGGTTTAACACACAAAAATCAATCAATATAATACACCATATTAATAGAACAAAAGACAAAACATCACACGGTTATCTCAATAGATGTGGGAAAAGCATCTGACAAAATCCAACATCCTTCCATGATAAAAACATTCAACAAACTAGGAATAGAAGGAAACACCCTCAACCTGATAAAGGGCATCTCTGAAAAACCCACAGCTAACGTCATACTTAACTGTGGAAGTCTAAAATTTCCTGCATAAGATAAGGAACAAGACAAGGATGTCCACTTTGACCACTTCTATTCAACATTGTACTGGAGGTTCTAGTCAAGGTCATTAGGCTATATGGAATGTAAAATGGTATAACAGCTTTGGAAAAGAGCCTGGGAATTTCTCAAAGGGTTAAACAAAGAGTTACCGTATGACCCAGCAATTCCATTCCTAAGTATATACCCAAGAGATTGAAAACATTAAATCCACATAAAAAATTGTACACACATGTTCATTGCAGCATTATTTATAACAGCCCAAAGTGGAAATGACCCAAATACCCATCAACTGATGAACAGATAAACAAAATGTGGAGTACCTATGGAATGTTATTCAGACATTACAAGGAATAAACTACTAGGACTTCCCTGGTGGCACAGTGGTTGGGCCTCCGTGCTCCCAATGCAGGGGGCCTGGGTTTGATCTCTCATCGGGGAACTGGATCCTACATGCATGCCGCAACTAAGAATTTGCATGCCACAACTAAGGAGCTAGCGAGCCGCAACTAAGGGGCACACCTGTTGCAACTAAGACCCAGCGCAACCAAATAAATAAATGAATATTAAATAAATAATAAATAAAAGAAATAAACTACTGATACACACTACAACATGGATGAACTTTGAAAATATTATGTTAAAGAAGCCAGACATAATTGGCCATATATTCTTTTTTAAAAAATAAATAAATTTATTTATTTATGGATGGCTATGTTGGGTCTTCATTGCTGTGCGTGAGCTTTCTCTAGTTGTGGCGAGCAGGGGCTACTCTTCATTGCAGTGCGCGGGCTTCTCATTGTGGTGGCTTCTCTTGTTGTGGAGCATGGGCTCTAGGCACGCGGGCTTCAGTAACTGTGGCACGTGGGCTCAGTAGTTGTGGCATGCGCGCTCTAGAGCGCAGGCTCAGTAGTTGTAGCTCATGGGCTTAGTTGCTCCGCGGCATGTGGGATCTTCCCAGACCAGGGCTCAAACCCATGTGGTTTAGAATCCCCTGCACTGGCAGGTGGATTCTTAACCACTGCCCCAGCAGGGAAGTCTAATTGGCCATATATTCTATGATACCTTCAAATGAAATACCCAGAATAAGCAAATTCTTAGAGACAAAGTAGATTAGTGATTGTCATGGATTGGGGATAAGGATGGATGATGACGGACTGCTTAATGGGTATGCGTTTCCTTTTGGGGGTGATAAAAACGTTCTAGAATTAGCAATGGTTGTACAGCATTGTGAATATAATAAAAACCACTGAACTGTATAACTTAAACAGGTGAATTTTATGTTACCTAAATTATATCTCAACAAAAAAAGAAATGTATGTACAATAGTCCCCCATTATCTGCAGTATCATTTTCTGTGGTTTCAGTTACCTGTGATCAACCATGGTCCAAAAATATTTAATGGAAAATTCCAGAAATAAACAATTCGTAAGTTTTAAATTGCACGCCATTCTCAGTAGTGTTATGAAATCTCAAGCCATCCTGGAGTGGGACATGAATTATCCCTTTGTCCAGCATATCCTACCTGTTAATAACTTAGTAGCTGTCTCAGTTATCAGATCAACTGTTGCAGTATTGCAGTGCTTGTGTTCAAGTAGCCTTGATTTTACTTAATGAGGGCCCCAAAGTGCAAGAGTAGCGATGCTGGCAATTTGGATATGCCAAAGAGAAGCTGTGAAGTGCTTTCATTAAGTGAAAACGTGAAAGTTCTCGACTTAATAAGGAGAGAAAAAATACCATTTGCTGAAGTTGCTAAGATCTACTGTATGAAAGAATATTCTATCCATGAAATTGTGAAGGAAAAAGAAATTTATGCTAGTTTTGCTGTTGCACTCCAAACTGCAAAAGTTATGGCCATAGTGCATTATAAGTGTTTAGTTAAGATGGAAAAGGCATTAAATTTATACAATAAGATATTTTGAGAGAGACCACATTCACGTAACTTTTATTACAGTGTATTGATATAACTGTTTTATTTTATTATTTGTTATTTAATATTTTACCATGCCTAATTTATAAATTAAACTCTATCATGGGTACACAGGTATAGGAAAAAAACGTATACATAGGGCTCAGTATTATCTGCAATTTCAGGCATCCACTGGGGGTACTGTAATGTATCCCCATGGATAAGGGGGGATTACTGTACTGAAACAAAGTAAGATGTATTCCAGGTATACAAGTACAATTTAATATTTAAAATATATAATTAATAAAAAGGCCAAAAGAGAAAACTTACAAGACTATTACAATTCGACGAAATTTAACTTTAACAAAATTTAACTTCCATTCTTGATAATTCTTAGAAAAATAAGAATAAAAGAATACATCAATGGAAAACAGTATGGGGGTTCCTTAAAAAACTAAAAATAAGAGTTGCCACATGATCCTGCAATCCCATTCCTGGGCTTATATCTAGAGAAAACTATAATTCAAAAAGATACGTGCACCCCAATGTTCACTGCAGCACTATTTACAATAGCCAAAACATAGAAACAACCTAAATGCCCATTGACAGATGAATGGATAAAGAAGATGTGGTATATATACAGAATGAAGTATTACTCAGCCATAAAAAAGAATGAAATAATGCCATTTGCAGCAACATGGATGGACCTAGAGATTATCATGCTAAGTAAGTCAGAAGGAGAAAGATAAATACCATATGATATCACTTATATGTGTAATTTAAAATATGACATATGAACTTACCCACGACACAGAAACAGACTCACAGTCCTAGAGAACAGACTTGTGGTTGCCAAGGGGGAGGGGGGCTAGGGAGGGATGGATTGGGAGTTTGGGGTTAGCAGATGCAAATTATTATACATAGAATGGATAAACAACAAGGTCCTACACAGGGAACTATATTCAATATCCTGTGATAAACCATAATGGAAAAGAATATGAAAAAGTATGTATATATAGGTATAACTGAATCACTTTGCTGTATAGTAGAAATTAACACATTATAAATCAACTATACTTCAATAAAATAAATTTTAAAAAAAGAACATATCAACATGATGTGGACCCCAGCTGTCATAAAATTTTATCATAATGTTCTGAAATGTGCACAAATATAACAGTACTACTATTATAACAATACATTATAAAACCAAGATAAATTTATACAGTATTAAGTAGGAATAAAATGACACCAAAAAATCCAAATTAATAATTTAATGTCATACTGTTTTGCTGGAATTACATCCTGTTTACAACATGAATACGCCTCAGGTTCTTTTGTGTTTAGCATTCTTACGCTGCCCTGGGCTGTATAATGAATCAAATTTCACACTATTTTTCTCTATCAGAACTACCACCAGGCCTCCATTTGCACAGCCCATCTTGACATCATTAGGTGATCAATAAGATGTTGGAGGCAAAGAATAAGGAGCATCTAGGATAATTTGAGGTCTTTGTTTTTGGGGGTGACTGGCTAAATAGTAATCTTTAAGTAAAACAGGAATACTTGGGTTGGGAGGGGTGGCTAGATTACTTTTGATGATGAATTTGTGGTACCTGAGGGACAGCTAGATGGAGCTGTCTAGTAGGTAAATGGATGTATGGATTTGAAGTCTGGGCCTGAAACAGAAATTTAGAAGAATGGTGGCTTGAAGCCAAAGAAGAACCTGTAAAGTTATGGTTAGAGAAGCAGAAGAATCTTTCAAAAGAAACACATGAGGGAAGTCAAGGGAATTTTTTAACAGCAGTGTTAATTTCCACAGAGGCAGCAATTAGGGTTGAAATGAATTCTATTAATTGGCAGGTGATGGTGACTTCTGGGAGAGGGGTGAGAAAGAGACAGTAAGGTCAGTTATTTAAAGAAGCTTGGCTACCAAGGAAAGCAGAGAGAGCAGTGCCTGGAAGATAGAGATTATTCTTTCTAGTCTGAAGAGAGAAAGTCAGTGGAGGGGAAGAGGCTGATGACTTAAAGTCTATGAGAACAAAACTTTGTTTAGGTCACCTCTCTGCCCCCAGCATCTATTAGGGTGTTAGTGTTTGGGACACAGCAAACACTCAAAAATATCAATATTTGCTGAATGTTGAATGAAGAAAGGAAAAGGGTGGGGTCAAGCAAGAAGGGGAGGGTCTTAGTAAGGAGGATGGGGAAGAGGTGATGGAGAGGGAAAAAAACATTTTTTTGATCATCCGTTAAACTTCAGATTCTTTATGTTCAAAATCTTTGAAATAACCCTGAAAAGAAGGCATTATTGTCTCCATTTTACAGTCCATCAAAGCAAAGAGATCAGGTACCCAAGGTCATTCATCTGTTGAGGGATAGAGACAGTAAGCAGACATGGCTTTATCTGCACATAAAGCTCCTGCTCTTCCACTGCACCTTGAAAATGAACATATAAAATATGAAAGTAAAATAATTTGCTGAAAATAAGGGGAAAGAAGTTGAGTTGGAAGAGGGTAGTAAAAGTATCTACTAACACCTGAGGAGGATGGACAAGGAGCTGACCCAGGTCAAGTAAAAGGAGTGATGAGCAGTGTTTGCGGACCTAACTGAAATTAATACTGGAGCAGCCCCAGTCTGCATGCCTTTGTGATTAAGTCTATTTGGTCTCAGCAGGAGTTTGTAGGGTGAATGCATGAAAGTGTGCATGGGGTGAGAGCAGTTCAAGTAATCATGTAGATCTAATTTGGATAAGGAAGGAGTGAAGCCAGGAGGTAGCTGGGATACCCAGAGAAAATGGAGAGGTCAAGGGCTTATTTTTTAGAGTTTACAATATTGAATGAGAAGCAATTTTAATGGCGCAAAGGAGGGGTCTTCAATCACCATCATCTCTATTTCACTTCAACAAACTTCTCTAACCGCCCGCTCTTGCTGAGCTGCCCTACTTCTGTAATTTGCTTTTATGACAATATTAAAAACAAGGGACACATTTGTTCTGGGTTACCTGATCCCTTGTAGTTAAATAAATATTTGCCCCAGACAAGGAGCTTATTAAAAATGAACAATGGAGACCATCAAATTTCATAACTCTACAAAGGCTCTGTCCTTCACCCGCCACCCCACCTAGCACAAGATAGGGCCAGTGAACAACAGCAGTGACAAAAAGCTGAGCGGAGAACCACCAGAGTTCTTGAATACCTGACTTAACACAAAGATTAACCTAACCCTTTTGTTTCCAGATACTTCCACTTAGTATAGTGGGGCTATTTTCCAATAGAAGTGTACTTATTTTGTGTGAGTCAGTCAGCCAGATGTGAGATATAAAACTGTGCTTACTATAACTTTTCAGAAATATATCTTTTTCAGAAATTGAAGTGTCTTACTATCATCAATATTAGATTGTCTCTTCTGAGATTGCTGTTATCTAAATAGTAGCAAGGAAATCTCTTTTTGATTGGACAAAAGTGATTGTAAAGAAAATACAGAACCATTAGAAATGTGGTAGTCCCATGACTTTACATCCACCTCAGAGGGTACCACAAACCTACCCCACCTATAGGTTTTCTGGACTTAACAAAAGCCCGTCAATCCCAGTCATAGATAGCCTGATACCTCCACAGTCTAGTCTCACAAACCCAAGAAAACCCCAGAACCTCAATATTATCAGCCAGGGAACACTAGATAGTGTTTATCACTAACTAGTTAGCAAATGTATGAAGCTTATTACCCTCAACAAGCCATATTTATGAAACTATAATTAGCTTCATAGAGAAATCTAAGAAAGTAGTAGGTATATTTGCAGTTCAAAGAATAGAAGGAAAATGAGAGTAGAAATATCTGATCTGTATACCTTTGGAGATCAAGTAAAATACTGGCCAGGGTGGTTAAGTGACCTAACATAACTTTCATTTCTTATGTTCATGTGACCTCCATGTAGGACTATGGCTACAGCAGAATAAAAAGCTCAGGACTATTAACTCATCTCAAAAATCCAACTACTAAAAAAAAAAAAAAAAAAAAAAAAATCCAACTACTGTTCTATATAAACATATATAACTCACATAGATTAATCTCCCTTTGGCCTAACAGACCAGACCAGTGCTTTTCAAACTACAGGTAGTGAAATTGATTTTGTGGGTTACAACCTGATTTTATACAAAATGAAATATAAAAACATCAAGATGCATCACATATAGTATGCTTTGGTGAAAATCTTTTTCTAGTGTGTGTGTATGAAATTAATATTTATTTCTTACTGTCAGTTACAGTCAAAAACAGTTTGAAAGCCACTAGACTAGACTGCAACAGAATCAATCAGCAACAATGACTCATTTCCAAAGTCTAAATACTTTTTCAAAATTATTGACTTAATCCTCATGTAGCAGTCCAGCGAAGGAGATAAGAACAGTTATGCCTTGTTTGAAAATAGCTGGTCTCATTTTGAAAATCAAACAGAAGTCTTGAGGGAATTAATTTTCAATCCATTTAACATATGCTAACTCCAAAAAAAAAATGAACTGAGAATTCATAATACTGCTCCCTCTAAATATGCATTTCCTCCAAAATTAAAGATGTCATTAGTACAAAAGTTCTACTTCAGTGACAGAAAGGAAGAAGAGATCTAAAGGCATGGGTTTATTTTTTGACATTTTTCCCTACATAAAAGTTTTTCAATCTCTGTGAAACTCATTTTTATATCTGCTAACCACTACTGAACCTAAATGAACCCACCACTTACAACAACTCTCATCTTAAAACATATTTTGATAGAAACTAAGAAGTTACTAGTATGTTAGTAAGAATTACCCAGTCCACTTTGAAACGGTACCTCCACTTTTGGGGAGCCTTCAAGACTCTATAATCAGGCTTAGGGAATCCACTCAGAGCTTGAGTTTCAGTGATCAAGTGGGAGTAGTTGATTCATAGGCACCGTTTATCTGCCAACGAAGTCCAGCTTAGTTTGCCCCCAAATCCTGAAGCTATGTGGACCCTCTAGAGATGGCTCATCACACTCAGAAATCTGGAGGGGTAATATTAATGGGAAGTCCCCACAACTCCCAGAGCCTAAAGCCAACTTACTATTATAAAGTCACAAGGAAACTGCTGAAAGACACACTTGCCAAACCACAAAAACATTTACTGAGACTTTACTAGGTCTGGTGTTTCTAGGAGGTAATTATTAGGTACTTAATTAGCAAACACTTCCTTCATATGTATTTTCACATTTGATTACTAGGAAAAAGGGTGAGACTAAGAATTATCACTCTCCCTGTTTTACAAAGAGGTTGTAATAAAAAAAGATGCCCAAACCTAACAAACCAAGAGAGTGGAAGAATGAGGTGCTTATCTTTTAACTCCTGGTGTAGTTGTCTTTCCCGACATGGCAGGAAGTCTTGCTCAGAAATCTGGAGGATGTCACTCTAAATGTCTGAGCTCACCAATCATTAGATTATTTCACTCTTTTTAACCTCTGCGTGGCTCTCTGTAACCCTACAGATGGTACTTACCTAACTACAGCAAATTCTTATCAAGTAAGAAGATATAGTAGAAAAATTCAATTACTACCTCCATTTTAATCAGCTGAAAGGAGATTACATATACAAATGGCAGTGATACACTGTACATAGGAAAATGCTGTTACAGAGATTGGGAATGCAGTAAACTGGCAAGAAGTTACACAGGCTAGTAGTAGTAGTTCTTATGATTTAGCTTCTAGGCTCTACTGAACCAGTAACTCTCATAACTACCCTACCTGATGTTCAAAGTAGATGTGTTCTCCCACACATAAAGGTTTTAGAACTTACACTCAGTCAACATCATGCTACTCATTCAGAATTGATTTTAATGGGTCTCTGCTTTCTTTAAATGCACAACTAATATTTATTTTTATATTGCCTTGTGTCAAAGGGCTTTCAAAGAGATATAGACTAAAGATAATATAATAAATGTTACAATAGTAAATGTTCTCTGACTGAAGATTTCCAGCTTCACAGAAACTTGTGAGCCCTACACACACACATGTATGTATGGTCTTTTTACATACCGCCAAATGCTTCTTTAGTCCTTTACCTAATCTGATATCACATTTCTTATGTTCTTGTGGCATTCTTAATAATCTGGGATTAAGACACTTAATTAAGTTGTCTTTAGGTGAATTTCTTAAGCTAAGTCTTGGTTCTCTTATGGGGCTATCTACCTCATAGTAGTGTTATTATATATACTCATTCTAACTTGATAATCAAGACACATATACATTATTGATAGAATGTCATATATGATATATATATTCTACCTAACTTGTAACCAAAGAAATTAATTCAATTAAATATTTGTGCTTATTAAATTGAGAAAGATTTTTAAAAGTCTGAATCATCTACTTTTAATGAATATGTGAAAAAACAAGTATTCTCTTATTCTGGTAGTGGGTAAGATAAGATAGTGAAATCTTTGTAATACAAACCTTTAAAACATGCACATGCCCCTTGACTCAGAAATATAATTTCCAGAGACTTGTCCTAAGGAAATAACAATTAAGCCAAAAGAATGTTTCTCAGAGTATTCTTTTATAGTATAAAACTGGAAATAAAATAAGTGTCTTACAATAGCAAGTAGTTATAATTTATAAAAATAGGTCCATGCCATAAATTACCAGATGGCTACTACAAATAATGTTATAAAAACATATTCATTGCCATTGAAAGTCTTCTAAAGATACAGTGTTTAGAGGGGAAAAAAGGTTGCAAAACTGTATATATTACAAAAATTATGTACTTACACATATAGGTACATATTCATGATGCTTCTAAGTATGTCTAGGGATGTTAATCTTTCTACAGTGAACATTATTACTTGTGTAATAACTGTAACTGTTACACAGGTGAAATTAATATATAACATGAAGGTCAGTCCATTCTCTCTTTTATTTTTTATTTTTTATTTTTTTTAAATTTATTTATTTTTATTTATGTTTTTGTCTGTGTTGGGTCTTCGTTTCTGTGCAAGGGCTTTCTCTAGTTACGGCGAGCGGGGGCCACTCTTCATCGCGGTGCGCGGGCCTCTCACTATCGCGGCCTCTCTTGTTGCGGAGCACAGGCTCCAGACGTGCAGGCTCAGTAGTTGTGGCTCACGGGCCTAGTTGCTCCGCGGCATGTGGGATCTTCCCGGACCAGGGCTCGAACCCGTGTGCCCTGCATTGGCAGGCGGATTCTCAACCACTGCGCCACCAGGGAAGGCCCATTCTCTCTTTTAAATAAGGATAGTTTAAATAGTTTACAGTATGAGTAAATTGTTTTCAGTGCAAGGAACACTATTAACTGTTAAGGGTCCTCTATAGTCAGTACTTCTATTCTGTGGTGAAGGAGAAATTTAAAAAAATTCTAATCAGTTACAGACATTTTAATAAAATACATTAAAGATGAATTATTAGAAAATTAAAATTAAAAGGCATACAAATACAAACCTCAATTTTAAACCAGATTCACAAACAAAAAGTTACTCTATCAAATTGCTAAAAAAGTTTCTAAACTCTTGCTCTCAATTTCTGTATCTATCTTGTCACTGACAGGTAACAAACAGTCCACAGACCATGCTTTCAGTACTGCTTGAAATGATTAAGAAATCTTTTTGCAGTGGGCTAACAACCGTATTAAGTGGACTATATTTTGATCAGACATCTGGAGACTCTTCTGCAATAGAAGATATTTCTCTAATAAACAGGAATATTTGGGCTCTTCCTCTACTATATTTATTAGTCTATAATGTTTTTCTAATGCTAATAGACATTTTCAACAAAGTCCTATATCATTTTAAACCATCAGTCATTTTCCAAAAGAATCAAACACAATCTCATATAGTGGAATTAAGAGAATTAATATTCTTCAAATCATGGGGCAACAAGTAGTCATTAGGGCATTCCAAAGGGGATATGCCAGATATACAGATTCACCTGGCTGATGGAAAATGTAAATGTTGGTATTGAGAGTTTAAGTTGCCTGTTTGCTCCCAGGGTTAAGCTGAAGAAAATGAGACAGTTTGCCAGTCTCAAACTGGCAATGTGAATATAGTCTCTTGGGGAAAGGCTGAGTGAGCCTGTGCCACTCTACCTGAGGAATGAACCAACGATGGACTTCTGTGGACTCAGGAAAAAGTAATACAGATTATAAACATCTTACTTTATGTCGAGATTGAAAAGAATTTAAGTGTCAACTGATTCTCTGAACATATGTAGCCTGGTCTCCAGAAATAAAGGTTCACAGTCTAGCAGTTTACTGTCAAGGCCAAAAAAAAAATGGAAAGTGCTATGGATCAGAAACTGAGGATTCCCAACCAGTATTTACATTAATAAGAGGATAGGGAAACACTTTAATTATTCAATTACAATGTTTTAAAATTGCTGCAAGTTTAATCTGTTGGTAGAAAAACATACAGTAGGTACTCAATAAAAGTTCAATAAGAGTTCAGCTCTTTGAACTGTCATAGAGGGGTAAGTCAAATGCTTAATTCTTAAGTTTTAACAAGTGAGAGGTGGAGAGCTAGATCAAAAATATGATGAGCAATGAATGATTTACCATGAAAGGAACAGAAAGACTCTAGTAGAGTTAAGCAAAAGACAGAGGCAGAATCCAGAACTACAAAGAAGCCTCAAGAGAAAGCTGTGAAGTAGTAAATGAAGCTTCTAAAATAGTCAAAGGGAATAGGAAGATGCAACTTTGTAGGACTGAAGCCCTAAAGGAAAAAATTTCTCACTGAAAGCTAAGAATGGTGAAATTCAATCCAAGAAGAAGCTTGGAGTATTAGATTCTTTTTCCCCACCTCATACAAAGTGTGCTTTTAAAATTGAGGCATTATATACACAAATTGAGGCATTATATACATAATAGTGCATAAATCCCCATGTGCAAGCTTGATAAATTTTTACATACGTACAAACCCAGATCAAGATACAGAACATTTCCAGTGCCTCCTACCAGTCAGTAACCCCACCACCACCTCCACCTACCACAAACTGATCACCATTGATCAGCTTTGCCTGTTTTTGAACATCATGGGATCATACAGAAGGTACTGTCTTGCGTCTGGCTTTTTTCACTCAACCTTATATTTCTGAGATTCATCCATATTTTTGTGGGCATCAGTAGTCTGCCCCTTTTTATTGCTGGGTAGTACTCCACTATACAAACATACTACAAATTTGCTTATCCGTTCTCGTGTTGATGGACATCTGGGTTGTTTTCAGTCTTCTGCTATTATGGATAAAGCTGCCATGTACGAGCATTACTGTACAAGTCTTTTGGTGGACATAAACACCCATTTCTCTTGGGTATATGCCTAGAACAGACTGCCAAATCACAAGGCAGGCGTGTGTTTAACTACAGTAGATCAGGCCAGTTTTCTAAAGTGGTTATATCAACTTACTCTCCTATTAAAGATGTTTGAGAGTTCTCATATAAAGTTAATTTTTTAAAAATTTTTATTTATTTACTTATTTATTTATTTAGGGCTGGGTTGGGTCTTCGTTTCTGTGCGAGGGCCTTCTCCAGTCGCGGTGAGCGGGGGCCACTCCTCATCGCGGCCTCTCCTGTTGCGGAGCACAGGCTCCAGACGCGCAGGTTCAGTAATTGTGGCTCACGAGGCCCAGCCGCTCCGCGGCATGTGGGATACCTCCCAGACCAGGGCTCGAACCCGTGTTCCCTGCATCGGCAGGCAGACTCCCAGCCACTGCGCCACCAGGGAAGCCCCAGAAAGTTAACTTTTAAAAAGCTCTTTAATTGAAACCCAAGAGCTTTAAGACTTCCTGGTTTTTGTATTGTGTTTTGTTTTTCCATTTTTTAGAGTAGGGGTAACATAAGCAGAGTGCTCACACCTCAGGGGATACACAAGATGATTTTAGAGGGTCTGAGAAGAAAATAGTACAACTTCTATCTTAGTTTCTTATTCTTTCACCTAAAAAGTAAATTTTACTAATATCCAATACATCAATTAACACTAGTTTGCTTATTTAGATAGTTATATTTATTCACTTTAGGCATACTGTGACTTATTGCCATTTGTGTGTGCCTGGTTGAGTAGAATTATGGAACATCTACTTCTAACAGAATTCTCGCTAAATGAACAAGTGGCTAAAGGAGTCCTACAAAGATGACACTAATAATGTAAGCACAGGCAAACAAGGAAATGGCCAAGCTGACAGTTCTATTCTATAATATCTCTTTAGAAGATAAAAACTGTGACAATCTAGTCAGATCTCACAAGAAGGAGGCAAAAATATTCCAAAAATTAGTACTTTTTAAAATATAAACTTAATCTAGTACTATTAATGACATTTTGCCAATAAGAGTTTTAAAACATAAAATATCTATATCATCTGTCATCCCTATTAGTTTTTTCGTATGTATCTTATAATATGTATAATAGTACAAAGTACATGTATATGTAATTTTAAAGTAAATTTACACATAGTAGAGATGCATGCTCTATTTTTTTTTTTTTTTTACCAACAAGGTACACAATCAAAAGCCTTCAGAGGGACTTCCCTGGTGGTTCTGTGGTAAAGAATCCGCCTTCCAATGTAGGGGACTCGGGTTCGATCCCTGGTCAGGGAACTAAGATCCCACATGCCATGGGGCAACTAGGCCTGCGCGCCTCAACTGGAGAGAAGAACTAGAGAGAAGCCCGCATGCCGCAGTGAAAGATCCTGCATGCCCCAACTAAGACCCTACGTGGCCAAAAATAAAAAATAAAAAAAATATTTTTTTAAAATTAAAAAAAAAAAGGCTTCAGAGACTCTTGTTTTAGCATAAGTATTTTTTAGTATTAAGCTAGTTAATCCTTAGTTATAAATGAACTTCTAATTTTTAAAGTCATATACAGCAAGTATACTCCATTAGAAACAGCCAGCTGCTACTTAATGTTAAAATAATACATCTGAAAAGGAAGGAGGACAACAATCAACTGGGAAGAGGCATAAGGGAACTTTCTTGGGTACTGGTACTGTTCTGTCCCAGTAGGGGCTTGCATTATACCAGTGTATACATTTGTCAACTCACTGAATGGTACATTTAAGGTAAGTGTGTTTCAGTCTATGTAAATTTTACCTCAAAGGAAAAAAAAAGAATCTATTAAAAATATTGACCTCTAGTTAATGAAATACATTCTGGAGTGTCTAGGAGTAAATTATCTGCAACTTACTTTGAAATGCATTAAAAAAAAGATGGACTGCTGTATGGATAGAGGGATGGATATGTGAACAAATAGGTGATACAGCAAGTATAGCAAAATGTTAAGTGCAGAATCTAGGTGGTAGATATATGGCTGTTCACTATACAATTTTTTTAATTCTCTATATGTTTGAAATTTTTCATGATAAAATGTTGGACAAATAACAAATCTACTTAAGACCTGAAAATTTTAAATAGTGTAGTGATACAGGGGAAAAATTAGAAATTCAAAAAGCAAAAAAGATAGGAACATTCAAGTACTGCTGCTTAGTGCTTTTACATACACTAAATCTGTGAGGTGAGAATTATCCCTATTTTACAGAGTAGTAAACTGAAACTTAGACTACAGAACACACCCTGGACACAGAGTGTGAAGCTCAGCCAAAAGCTGAAACCAACCTGATCAAATTTACTAGATGTCTGAATTCTCTAGACTCACATTCCTCACAAGGGGATTCCTAGGACCAAAACAAATGTCTTCTCTACAGCAGAGAAGTCACTTCTCCATGCCACGTGGACCAGCTCTGACCATCAGAAAGCTCCTCCCCATAGCCTGAAGAAATGTTTCCCCCATGTTCTCCCTCCTATGTTTCATTCCTTGTGGCCATATATTGATAGAATCCCAACATGGCTGGCCTTCATATCAAGGGACAATATTTGAAATTTAAATAAGTAGGATTTTCCCCCCCATACTTGATAATATCATCATCTACAAAGCTATAGCTAGGTGTAAAGTGGGGATACTATCTCACAGAATTGGGATGCAAATAAAACGAGAACACTGACACATTCAACTGTAACAAAGAGTAGGGACTCAAATATCTTTCTTCTTTTTCTAACCTTTACCTTTCTTTGGAAATTACAACATGTCACTCACTATAAAATATTTTTAAAAAATTAGAGACTTAGGTCCTTCCCTTGAGGAGCTCACGTTAAATGTGAACAGACACACATTTTTTCCCCTGTATTTACTGTATCTTATCTAACAATGTAATGGATTTTATTTCCTCATTTTATTTTCCATTTTGCCTTGGTTGGGAATTATAACTCCTAGGAATTTTATGTACAATTAAATATACAACTACGACTACTTCTGCAGCACTTTTTTGTTTCAAAATTACTACAGGTGGCCAACATATGCAAGCAACATGTTAATGAAATTTTAAGTCTATTTTCTTTTTGACTCTCAGGAGATATTTTCAAAGGTAAGATTAAAGAAAGCCATTGTGTTACAAGAAAATGACCAACTAGTGATGATAACTTTCAATTCACTTTTGACTATGTATAAACATATGTGCCCTATAGCTGTTTATTTCTTACTTAACGAATATATTCAAGGGGTTCCCTAAAGGACTCCTAAAGTAACAAATCTTGCCCCAAAGCATTATGGCACTGTAGTAGGAAAAATAACCCATTATTCCACCAAGAAAACTTTGCCTTATTTAAGGAAAACCTACAGTTCAGATGTGGAGAAAAGTTACTTGCACAGCCTCACGGAATCTGAATAAGACTGTTTTTTCCCCTTGAAATCTGAGGTTGTTAGTGTTGCAAGGAATCCTAGAGATGATCATTTTACAGTTGCATAAATGGATATTCAGACAGTTGAGATGATTAGCCCATAATAGAGCCCAGACCTGATGCCAGGGTCCCCCAATTCCTGACCCAGTTTTCTCTCCATTTTACAATCGTGACAAACTAAAAACAAAAAAAGTGATTATGTCCATCCATTACTTCAACTTCACTAAATTTCAGTCTGGCCACCCATGATGTCACTTCCTTTTGTGAATGGGTGTATTTGGGGGAGGGGGGAATCTCAGTACCTTCACTTGCATATAATACAACATTTTTAGAGCCTGCACTCATACTTATGCCACTATTTCCCATGTCTACTTATATTCCTCAAGTTTACTAACATAATCTTCAACATGTTTTGACCCTCCTTTTCACTGTTTCTTATTTCAAGCAATTAACTGCCAACTGTTATAAAATAAAAGTAAAAGGGATTTATTTTAAGACACAAAGCACACATGTTAGCAAAGGGCCTAATAAAATTTAATGTTATGTATTACACGCAGATGCTTTCTAGAGAAAGAGCCCAGCGAAAACCCTGCTACACAGAAAGAGAGCGCTATTGTGGACTGTTGTGGGAGGCCGAGGATAAGGTCTGGGATCTGACCTAAAACAAACATGGAGGTGAAAAGGCACGAGGAGCTTACAGGACACACCAGCCAGTGCCAAGCTGCAAGCTCCCGGCTATTTGGTCGGTTTAAAAGAACCATGGGCACCAAGGATGCACGTACCCCAGGACAAGGATAGGGCAGGCGGGGCACCCGGAATCGCGCTCAGGGAAAACTCAACAAGTCTGGATGGCGAAGGATGCAACGAGAGACGGATGAATGACTGCCAAGAGGCTCCAGCTAGCTCTCAATGACCACTACCCCTTTCCAGGATTTGCGCCGCAGGCGCCCGCCGGCTCTCCGACAGCCATTTGCACTACGCTCCCCTACGTGCCCCGACGTTCGCCCGGGACCGCGGTGTCTACCAACGACCCTGCCCGGAGCGATGGCCCCACTCCAGGCCCGCTTGCGGGCGGCGCGGGCTCCCGGTCACCACCGGCTTTCCGGGAGGAAGGCAGCGGCGGGCCTGCCGGGGCCGGAGCCGCCTTCGAAAGTGGGCGGAAGGATGGCGGCCCTCGCGGCGTGCGGGCGCGGCCCGGAACCCTCGCCTCCGGCGCGGCCCCGTCCTCCCTGCGCAGCGCCGCCCGCGCCCTCAGCCCCGGCCGCAGTCGGCCGCTCGCGGCGGGCTCCGCGCTCCGGGCTGAGGCAATGGGGAAAGGGGGCGGGCGCGCCATCATGAAGGGGAAAATGGTGGGCGGGCGGGCCCGCGCGCGGCCGCCGTACTCACCCGGGCCGGCCAGTGCGGGTAGCCCTTCATCTTGGCGAAGACCAGGTCGCCCGCCTTGTACTCGCGGGGCCGCGGACGCGCCATCCCGGCCGCTCCCCTTCCTGGTCGTCCTTGGGCGACGCGAAGATGCCGGGAGGCCGCCCCCCCGCGGGCCAACGGACTGCGCCGCGCTCCCCGCGGGCCTCGAGCCGGGCGGGCGGGCGGACGAGCGGCCGCTCCGACGAAGGGAAGCGGCGAGGCGGCGGCTGGGGCGAGGGGTGGGCGGGGGGCGCAGCAGGCCCGGCAAATCACCGCCCGGCAGCGGGGGAGGGGAGCCCCCGGCCGCTCGGCTCTCCCCGCGCTGAGGTTCCCCGCCGCCGCCGTGCGCTGCTCACAGGCGCCGCGTCGCCTGCCTCATGCCGCCGCCGCCGCCGGCGGCCTCTTTCCCGGGCTCCCGGGCGCGGCGCGAGCACCGGGCCTCGCGCCTCCTCCGAATTCCTCCTCGGGCAGCGACCGCAAACACGATCTTATTATTGTTCTCGCGCGCGCTCAACATCCCCCCCCACCACCACTTCCCGCTCCCCACCCCTCCCCTCCAGGGCCGGCCGGTTAATTCCTAGGTACACGGCCGGCTTTTGCGCAGAAACCGAGCGCGCCAGCCCGGCAGCTCGGCGGGCGGGCGGTGGGTGCGTCTTCCCCCAGCACCGAAGCCCGCGCCGGGCGGACGGGAGCACCTACTCCAGAGGCCGCCCGCCGCCCGCTCTCTTTTGTTCTTGGCCCGGAGCTGCCAGCCTCAGCCCAGCCAATCACCACCTGGCCGGCCCGCTCCCCACCCGTCCGCGCCACATCGGGGGCGCTCCCACCGGCACCCCCAGTCCCACGGCCACCTCCCGCTGACTGGTCTCCCTCCCGGCTCCCCGCCGCGGGCCGCTTCTGCGAGTGCTCTCGGGTGAGTGGGGCACAAAGGCGCTCCAGGCCGGGGGCCGGCCGCGCGAGGGGACCCGCTACGCAGAGCATCAGGCTGCTGGAAAGAGCACCGCTCTGGAGTCAGCGACCTTGCTGGGGTCTCACCCTAGGCCTGCCCTTCACAATGTGGCGTGACCCACCCAGGGCAAGTTAACCGGAGTCACCGGAGGTTATCTAATTTGCCAAGCGGGACAGTCGGAATTCGAACACGGATCTCCATAACTCCAAAGTCCGGAAGCGGTTATGCTTTTCCATGCGTGGGCCTTATAGGCCTGTAGTTTTGTGAAAGGGACTTATTCTGGCAGGTCACTCGTTTCCAATCCTGGCAACATTTTGGACAAAGTTTTTTTGAATCTGCCCAATGAATGCTGCCTCTCTCATCATCCTGAAGCTCATCTTTAAGAGGTCAGCTGACGCAGCTCCTAAGCGTAACGGACTTTATGTGGTCCTCATCTTGTCTCCTTGTTTGTGTCTGTCCCCTCTTCTAGGCTTTCTTGCCCTCTCCCCCTTTTATAGAAGCTACAGTTCCTCCCAGCATTTGCGTTCCTCACTTGCTGTGTAGAATTGTGCGTGTGTTTTAACCCCTGCTCGTGTTCCTTTAATGGGGCTTTAAATTCTCTAGACTTCCTGTGGATTGTTTACTTTAATAGTGCTTAACATTATCTACTAATGCATTTCCTTACTACTTGCATCTGGTGATTTTCCTTTTTAGATATTTACCCTTCCTCACCAGTCCTACAGGTTCACCTTTTCCTGTTTTCTCACTGTAGACTAGTCTAGGTCCTTTTGCCTCTGTTGCAAGAGCCTGTGTAAATCGTAGTCTCTTCGGGCTGCTATAACATAATACTGTAAATACTGTAGACTGGGTGACTTATAAACAACAGAAATTTATTTCTCACAGTTCTGAGACTGGGAGGTCCAAGATCAAGGCATAGGCAATTCATTTGTCTGGTGAGGGCCTGCTTCCTGGTTCACAGAAAATAGTCTTTTCTCTGTGTCCTTACATGGGGTAAGGGGTAAAGGGGAGGAGAGTGAGGCAGCTCTCTGGGATCTCTTTTATAAGAGCACTAATCCCATTGATGAGGGCTCCATCCTCATGATCTAATCACCTCCCAAAGGTCCCACTTCCAAATACATTGGTCATTAGGATTTAACATGAATTTTGGGAGGATACAAACATTCAGTCTATAGCAGCCTGCTAATGTGTCTCCCACTTCTAGGACTACCATGTATACCTGTCATCATGTCATCATGCGCTGCTCATGAACCTGTGAATGGTTCCTATATCCTCTTATGCCAAACCCAGATCCCTCTGACCAGCTGCCAAAGCCCTAGCTGTTGGCTGCTCTCCCCACATGGTCCCGCCTCCCTCTGGGCACAGATTAGAGATAGGGGAGAGGAGAGAAATGAGAGGGGAAAGGTGGTCAGTTGGAAGCCATGGGAGGACTTTAAATAGGGGAGGGGCACGATCATTGTTTGGGTTTAGACAGATTACTCCGGGGGCCTCTGTGGAGGTGGATTTGAGGGTGAGAGTCTGGAGGCAGGAGCTCAGCTGGCAGGTGGGGGGCTCTCTCCAGAAGAGAGAAGACAAGGGCTGAGACAGGCCTTGCTGACTCACTGGGCAGTATGTAGCAAGGAAGAAGGAGGAGTCAAAAACTCTTCCCTGGTCTCTGGCTTAAGCAATGGGATGATTAGTTTTGACATTCACTGAGATGAGGAAATCCATGAAGAATGGGCAATTTGGAGATGAGATCATGAGTGGTTTTGTGTGTTGAGATTTCCTGGGGTATCCAGAGAGAGATGCTTTAGTGGAGAGCTGAATACACAGCGTAGGGAAAGTGGTCAAGGTAGAACATAGAGACTCGAGTGACTGCAGTAGATAAGTGGTGGCTGAAACCATGAGGGAGGTTCCTAGGAGACCGTGTAGAATGTAAAAAGCGGTGGCGAGGATGGAGCCAGGTAACGCCAACATTTAAGGGTCAGGCAGAAGAAGAAGAGGAACGTGGTCCTGTAGGAACCAAAGAATTAAAGAATTTCCAGAAGGAGGGAGATGTCCAGATACATGCCACAGGGAGGTCAAGTTAAGATAAAGGAGGCGATGGCTCCATTTAATCTGGTGATTGAGAAGTATTTGGTGTCCTTGTTGGGAACTGTGTCACTGAAATGGTGATGAGAAGAAACCAGAGAGCAGTGGCTTGAGATGGGAGTGAAAGGTGAACCTGTGGAGGCAGGAAGTGTAGACAGCTCATTCCCAGCGGTGGAGAAGGAATAGCCCAAAAGCATGCAGGGAGAGTTGTTCTGTTGTGATTATTTGGCTGGATTTTAAAGATTGGAGAAATTTGAGTTTGTTATTAGGAGAAGGAGCCAGCAGAGTGGTTGAAGACAGAGTCCAAAGAAGGGACATTTGATGGGGGTTTGGTTATATCGATAATGTGGAGATTTCTCCCAGTCTAGGCTTTGGTTTCAGGTTTTTAATTGAGCCTCGGCCTGACTGCTCAGCACACATCTTCTGCCTGCCTCTCCTGCCGTACCAAGTCACACTTAATGACACACGCACATGGGATCCCCTTACAGGCTCCCTCTGACTGGTCATCGGGAATCTCTTAATGTGCTTGGCTAAGAGCCCATCTGTTTTGCAGCCAGGTTGGATGCAGACCACCTTGTCAACACAGTTTTGCCAGGGATGAAGCATTGCTCTGTGGCTTTCACTGCAGACAGAGCTTTCAGACTGGGTCCTCCGCTTTTATGCAAAGGATTGTTCCTCTGGCTATTCCAGAACAATGCTCTATTCAAATATTTAACAGATAATAAGTAACCCTTTAGAGATACCACTAAGACCATTAAAAGAGTCTGATGTATTTTATTTTAATCAATGTGGCCCCAAGAGCTGGTCTATGTGCTATGTCAAAATAGAATACATTAATTTTACTTGAAAATTGGAAGGATCTCCATTCACACGTGGTGATAATATCAACTTCCTTTGATCACCTGATTTCAGCGTCCTCAAATCCCGATGGGCTACTACATCTCCCTGCCCTTGGCTACCTGATCTATTTTTTGCCACTTCTCACTCACACATCCACACATGCTGTCAACCCTGTCCTGTTTTCACCTTCCCCTTTCATATCTTGGCTCAGCTTCCTGATAAAACTCTTTTAACAGTTCCTTCAAATCTTGTCTCCCAATTCACCCATTCCACGATGCTTCAATTACCTACAATCTATTCCTCCACCCAAAATTATATATGAGATGATATATCTAAAGCATTCGGAACAGTGCCTGGCACATACTAAGTACTCATTAAATGTTAGTTTATATTGTTGTCTTTGTTGTTAACATGGTGTGGTGAAAAGAATTATGGAAAGGGAGTTGGGAAAATTTGGTGTTACACACACACTCGGTATGTCAGAAGGGCACTCCCTGGACTTTGCATCAGAGTTCATTTCTATTACTTTTGCCACTAGGGTTATCTCTCAAATGTCCTTTGACCCAGTCCCAGAAGAACTGGTCTCATATTCTTTGAAAGAGAAAGGATCATAAGATATTGACACCTTTGTGACAGTCAAATAGAAGAACTGTAATATACTACTTGTGGTGAGAGAGGGAACTCCCACCTCAGTGTGAGCACCAGGAAGTTCTAGGTTGGCAAAAGGCATCAGAAACTCAGCATGGGCCACGATGGGGCAGGGTAGGGGTCAAAGGTTGGGGTCAGCATTGCTGGAGGGAGGGTGGGTAACAGCAGCAACTGTACTCAGGCCACAATGTGTAGAAACAGAGAGCCCCCCAATAATGACCCTAGATGCATGTTAATGTTCTCTGAAGACATACTTGAGTCACCTGCATCTTTTTTGGGGAAGGAAAGGGATATTGTTTAGGTCCTGGGAATTTTCCTCCCTGATACTCAGAGTCCAAGGCTGTTTCTATTAAGACTGTTCTCATTCTTCTCCCTTCACTGTCCTGTCTCAGGCTGAGAAACAAACTGGAGAATTTTAGTGAGTTATCAGCTATTTGGGAGAAGAGGTGATTCAATATGTAGAAAGTATTAAAGACGAAGAATTTGCAAATTTAGCTACCACTTTGGCTAGTATTGTTCCAATATTTGTGTAAATGCTGCTGAAGAGAGCCTTGGATCAACAGTTAGCATTCATTTCTTCATTGACTTATTGAACAAATATTTGTCGAGTACTGCTGTGTGTCAGTCATTGTTCTAGGACTAGAAGTCATGGACAACAAGGAGGATGGTGAGGGAATCAAAAACATGTCAGATGAAGTAGTGTTGCAGGAGTTACGAGAGGCCAGTGTATCTAACGGCAACCATCTGAAGGGCTGCTGTGTGGAGTGAAGGATGTGGGAGAAATGATGCGTTGCGAGCTCTAGTCCTAGCCATTGTGAGGCGTAGTAACTTCCACTTTCACCTTCTTGGAATCCTGGCCCACCGTGTAAATACAGTAAGTCCCCTACATACAAACAAGTTCTGTTCCTAGAGCGCGTTCGGAAGTCCAATCTGTCCGTAAGTCCAAAAAAGTTAGCCTAGGTACCCAGCTAACACAATCAGCTCTATAGTACTGTACTGGAATAGGTTTATCATACTTTTCACACAAAAAATACATAAAAAACAAACAAGCACAAAAAATAAAACATTTTGACTCTTACAGCACAGTACCTTGAAAAGTACAGCAGTACAGTACAACAGCTGGCATCCAGGGGCTGGCATCGAGTGAACAGGCAAGAAGAGTTACTGACTGGAGGAGGTAGAGGAGGTGGGAGATGGTAGAGCTGAAGGATCGTCAGCAATAGGAGACGGAGGGCAAGCTGCAATTTCACTCACTCCTGACGTTGCTGGCACAGGTTCTGGTTCCTTGCTGGAACCAGGTGCACGTTAACGTCTTTGAAATTTCACAACTTGAAGGGGAGTTACTGTAATTACAAATACCCTGCTGGTATGGAAGGGGAAGGGGCACGTGGAGAGAGACAGACCCTGGAGAATGAAAGACTAGAGAGAGAGAGAGACACCTAGACAGCCCCCAACTCTTCTGATCCCCCTATTGAGGTGCCAGACATGTGAGTGTAGCCATCTTGGGTCCTCCAACCCCCGTAAGCTACAGGCAGTCCTTACTGAGCCTGGCTCAGATTGCAGAATTATGTGCAAGTAAATGGTGATGATTGTTTTAAGCTACACAATTCGGGGATGGGTTGTTATGTAGCAACAGATAACTGAAACAGGGTTTAATTAGCAGATTAGATACAGCTAAAGGGAGCTTGTGATCTGGAAGATAGGTCAAAAGGAAAGATATTCAGACTTAAGCCCAGAGAGACTAAAGGAAGGAAAAAACAGAAAAGAATGTAGTATAGACACACCAGCTTTCTATTGGTATTTCTAAGGTATTTTCTATGAGATATGGTGAGAAAGTCTAATATGAAGTCTCAGATGTTGAGGAGAGAGAGAGAAAATGGGATAGAAGCAGTATTTGAAGCCATGATAGCCAAAAATTTTCTAAAACTGATTAAAGCTATCAAGCCATGGATTAAAAAGTATTTTGCATGATGAATTACTTGGGTAATATATATGGAGAAATAAAAATTCACAAAAAGTGAGATGAGGTGCATGGAATAAAAAGGCCCTAGATCCTAAGATAGTACAGAAAGTGGGAAAAGCACTAACATATTAAATTTTAATAATTTAAAGATTCATGTCATGATCTGTAGGATAACAACTAAAAGAATAATAAAAGAATTCTCAACTAATGGGTGCAATAACAAAATAGTAAAATAATACAGAACCCAAAAAGGTAAGAAAGAAGAGAAAAAGGACATAGAATAGTGGATTAAATATGAGATAAATATTCATAATTATTTTAACCCAAAAATATCAGTGATCACATTAAAGGTAAAAGGAACAAATACTCCAATTACAATTAAAAGATTGTAAGACTGGATTAAAAAGACATCAGCGTTATGCTTTCAAGAGAGGTACCGTAAGAGTACTGAAAGTAAAATGATTAACAACAACAAAAAAACCCTTGCAAATATCAATAGAAATGGCTTTACTAACATCAGACAAAATGGACTTTACAACCCAAAGCATTACTATAGATGAGTGGCTCTCAAGTACGAGCGATTTTGCCCTCCAGTGGACATTTGGGAATGTCTAGACATTTTTTTTTTTAATATTTATTTATTTGCCTGTGCTGGGTCTTTTTTTTTTTTTTTTTTGGCTGCGTTGGGTCTTTGTTGCTGCCCGCGGGCTTTCTCTAGTTGTGGCAAGTGGGGACTACTTTTCATTTTGGTGAATGGGCTTCTCATCGGGGTGGCTTCTCTTGTTGTGGAGCACAGGCTCTAGGTGCGCGGGCTCAGTAGTTGCGGCACACAGGCCCTAGAGCGTGCAGGCTTCACTGGTTGTGGCGTGTGGGCTCAGTAGTTGTGGCACACGGGCTTAGCTGCTCTGTGGCATGTGGGATCTTTCTGGACCAGGGATCGAACCTGTTTCCCCTGCATTGGCAGGTGGATTCTTAACCACTGAGCCACCAGGGAAGTCCCAGTGCCGGGTCTTATTTGTCACATGCCGGATCTTCATTGCCGCGAGCAGGATCTTCCTTGCAGCATGTGGAATCTAGTTCCCTGACCAGGGATTAAACCTGGGCCCCCTGCATTGGGAGCTTGGAGTCTTAACCACTGGACCACCAGGGAAGTCCCTATTTATATAGTTTTGATTGTCATGGGTAGGGTCGGGATGCTACTGGCATCTAGCAGGTAGAGAACAAGGATACTGCTAAACATCCTACCGTGCACAGGACAGCACCACCATACCCACTCAACAAAGAGTTCTCCTGCCCAATATGTCAATAGCACCACAGTTGAGAAATGCTGCTATAAAGGGACATTACATAGAAATAAAATGGTAAATTCACCAGAAAAAAATCAAAAGCTTAACGTATACACTAATAACATTGCCCCAAAATATATAAAGCAAAAAGTTTACAGAACTACAAGGAGAAGAGACAAATCCACATTTATGGTGGGATATTTCAACAAAGTTCTCTTAGGAACTGATAGAAGAAGTGGGAAAAAAATAAAAATAAAAAGAATAAGAATGTATGTGATTTATCAAAAAATCTACAAACAATAAATGCTGGAGAGGGTGTGGAGAAAAGGGAACCCTCTTGCACTGTTGGTGGGAATGTAAATTGATACAGCCACTATGGAGAACAATATGGAGGTTCCTTAAAAAACTAAAAATAGAACTACCATATGACCTAGGAATCCCACTACTGGGCATATACCCTGAGAAAACCATAATTCAAAAAGAGTCATATACCACAATGTTCATTGCAGCTCTATTTACAATAGCCAGGGCATGGAAGCAACCTAAGTGTCCATCGACAGATGAATTGGTAAAGAAGATGTGGCACATATATACAATGGAATATTACTCAGCCATTAAAAGAAACAAAATTGAGTTATTTGTAGTGAGGTGGATGGACCTAGAGTCTGTCATACAAAGTGAAGTAAGTCAGAAAGAGAAAAACAAATACCGTATGCTAACACATATATATGGAATCTAAAAAAAAAAAAGTTCTGAAGAACCTAGGGGCAGGACAGGAATAAAGATGCAGACGTAGAGAATGGACTTGAGGACATGGGGAGGGGGAAGGGTAAGCTGGGATGAAGTGAGAGAGTGGCATGGACTTACATATACTACCAAATGTAAAATAGATGGCTAGTGGGAAGCAGTCGCATAGCACAGAGAGATCAGCTCGGTGCTTTGTGACCACCTAGAGGGGTGGGATACGGAGGGTGGGAGGGAGACACAAGAGGGAGGAGGTATGGGGATATATGTATATGTATAGCTGATTCACTATGTTATAAAGCAGAAACTAACACACCATTTGTAATGCAATTATACTCCAATAAAGATGTTTAAAAAAAAAAGAATGTATGTGATTTAAGTAACGTAAGTAATAAACACAATCTTATTGATATATTTAGAACACAGTACCAAATATCTATAGAATACACATTTTCAAATATATATGGAACATTTACCAAAACTTACCATATGCTGGTTCTTAGAGTTAATCCCGACAACTTCCAAAGGATAAAATTAGGCATGGTGTGTTCTCTGCCCACAGTGGAATTAAGCTGTGAAGTCAGTAACAAAAAGAAAACTAGGAAATTCCAAAATATTTGGAGATGAAACAATATTTTTAGTGTCTAATTTTCAATAACCCATGAGTCAAGAAATTACAATGGAGATCAAAATATATTTTGAAGTGAATAATATTGGAAACACAATGTATCTAAACTTGTGAGATGAAGTTAAAGCTGTGTAGAGTCTTAAATGCATATATCAGGGGGAAAAGGATGAAAAGCAATGATCTCAAGCATTCATCTCAACAACTTAGGAAAAGAACATAAAGGTAAACCCAAAAAAGGAGAAGGAAGGAAATAACAAAAAGCAGAAATTAATAAACCATAAAAATATATCACAGGATAAACAAAGCTGGTTTTCTAAAGGACTAATAAAATGGATAAGCCTCTGTCAAGACTGATCAAAAGAAACAGAGAAAGAACAAATAACAAATGAGAAATGAAAAGGGGGACATTTCAAGTTCTACAGATATTTAAAATAGTAAAAAAGTCATTGCGGACAACTTTGTGCTGTTACATTTGGAAATTTAGATGAAACTGACAACATACTAGGAAAACACTTCTTACCAGAATTCACACAAGAAGAAAGAGAAATGTGACTAGTCCTAAATCTACTACCGAAAGAAATTCCGTCTGTAAGTGAAATCTGCCCCCAAAGAAAATTCCAGGCCCAGATGGCTTCACTGGTATATTACACCAAACATTTTAGGAAGAAATAGTGCCAATTCACAGAAACTCTTTCAGAGAATAGAAAAAGAGAGAAGACTGGAAAGTTTTTTATGAGTCCAGCACTATCTTAATATCAAAACCTGACAAGTATATAACACAAGAAAGGAAAACTATATACCAATCACTCTCACAACACAGATAAAAAAATCTCAACCAAAATATCAGCAAACCAAATCCTGGTATACATAAAAAGAATAATATAGCATGACAAATTTGAATCTAATCCAGAATGCAGGTTGTTTAACATTGAAAATTAATCGATGTCATTCACAACGTTAATATAGTAAAGGAGAAAAATCACATGATCCTTTTAGGAAATTCAGGAAAAGTGATAAAATTCAGCATATATTTTTTAAGCAACAACAAACTAGGAATGGATAGGCACTTTCTTAATAGAATAAAGGGTATATACAAAAATCTATAACAAACATCATACTTAATGGTGAAATATTGAAAATTTTCCCTATGACTGTGAACAGGGCAAGGATATCTGCTGTAACACCTTCTATTCACGATTGTACTAGATTCTTTAGCTTATGAATTAAGGTAAAGAGAAAAAACAGGGACTTCCCTGGTGATGCAGTGGCTAAGAATCCGCCTGCCGATGCAGGGGACAAGGGTTCCAGCCCTGGTCTGGGAAGATCCCACATGCTGCGGAGCAACTAAGCCCATGCGCCACAACTACTGATCCTGTGCTCTAGAGCCCACAAGCCACAACTACTGAAGCCCATGTGCCTAGAGCCCATGCTCCGCAACAGGAGAAGCCACCACAATCAGAAGCCCGCACACACCACAACGAAGAGTAGCCCCTGCTCACCGCAGCTAGAGAAAGCCTGCGCACAGCAACAAAGACCCAACGCAGCCAACGATAAATAAATAAAATAAATAAATTTATAAAAAAAGAAAAAAAACAAAGTATGAGGATTGGAAAAGAATAAATATACTGTTATTTGCAGATGACATAATTATGTATGTACTAAGTCTAAAAGAACCTATAGATAAACTATTAGAATTAATAAGTGAATTCAACAATGTCACCAGCAAAAGGTCAATATAGAAAAACGAGCAATTGCATTTCCATACACCAGCAATAAACAATTAGAAAATGAAATTTTAGAAATGCTATCATTTTCAATAGCACCAAAAACATCAACTGCTTAGGAATAAATTTCATGAAAGATTTGTTAGAACTTTGCACAGAAACTATATTATTTAGAGAATTTAAAGAACTAAATAAATGAAGAGATATACCATTTTCATAGATTGGAAGACTCAATATCATAAATGTGTTATTCCTTCCCAAGGTGATGTATGGAACCTAATTAAACCAAATTAAAATCCCAACAATTTTTTTGGGGGGTTGAGGGGGTGTGTGAAAATTGACAAGCTGCTTCTAAAACTTGTATAAAATGCAAGGAGGTAACAATAGCCAAGACAACACTAAAGAAGTGAGTAAAAAGACAAACCACACAGAGTGTGAGAAAATATTTGCAAGACACGTAATCAACGAGAGGCTTATATTCAGAAAATACAAAAAACTCCTACAGATCAATAAGAAAAAGCAACAATCCAAAAGAAAGATGGTTAAAAAACTTGAACAAGCACTTCACAAAAGATGTTAGGCATATGGGAAAAAAAAAAATGAAAAGCTTCTCAAATCATTAGGTATCAGAGAAATGCAAATTAGAATAATAATGAAATACCACTATCTTCCTAAGAGAATGGCTAAAATTAAAAGCACAAACAATTCCATGTGTCGGCAAGAATGTGAAGTAATTGAAACTCTCAAACACTGCTGGCAGAAGTATAAGTTGGTATAACCAATTTGGAAAATAATTTATCATTATTTTACTGAAGTTGAATATATTTACTAAAGTTTAATATAAAGCAATTCACTCCTTAGGCATATAAATGTGAACATAAGTACAACAAAAGTCATGTACAAGGGTTTTCTTAGAAGTGTTATTCATAATAGTTAAAACATGGAATAAATCCAGATGTTCATCAACACTAGAATGGATAAAAAATGGAACAGTCATATAATAGAATAATTTATGGGATGCAATACCCATAAATACCATAAATACTACCACATGTAATAATATGGATTAATCTTATAAACATAATGTTGAACAAAAGTAGCCAGGCACATGAAAGAATAAGTACTATGAGATTCCATTCACAAAAAGTTCAGAAGTTATCCATGGTATTAGAAGTCAGGATAGTGGTTATCTTTAGGAAGGAAGATGGAGATAATAATTGGGAATGGGCACAGGGGACTTCTGCTGGTAATGTTCTGTTTTTCCACCTGGGGGTTGTTTACACAGGTGTGTTCACTTTATGATAATCACACTGTACACATGGTAGGCATGTTTTTTCACATCTTTATAATTGTTATACTTGAATAAAGTTTATTTCAAATTAAAAATGAATATTGGTGGACTATGGCTTAAAAATTCTGAAATCAACTCCATGTACATGCTTTTATGTCTGATGTTTGCTTTCCTTGACAAATCCCTAAAGGATGAAGGGGATTTCTGACTTTCAAAGTGACTTCAGGAATGGGAGATAATTCTTAGAAAGTATGCAGAATTCTTTCCAGATCATTAAGGACCACTTACCAATAAAGTTTGAACTTCTCAAGGAGAGAGACTATTTCATTTACTTCTGTATGCCCAGCACCTATCACAAGGTCTGACCTAGCTTTAGGCCAGGGATGGCAAATAGATTTCACTAACTGTGCCAACTCCAAATTATTAATAATGGCTACCTGGAACACCATGTAGGAGAATGTATTTTGAGACTGCATCCAGGATCAGTGGGAAAGATTCTGTGTTCAGTTAGCAGTGTCTGCCATATGTACCAGATAAAAAATGATGGCACACACAACATGTACCTGTCATTTGTGGCTTAAAGATGCCACAACCATGGGATCTTGGTTGATGATGCAGAGCACTCAAGAGAATTGTTTGCCCAGGAATTCACCATAGGACCAAAGGCTTTTAAGCTAATAATGGATGATTTCAGAGAAAAGTCAATGAATCAATCTGTAGAAATAATTACTGTGGAGGAAGTAAGTTTTAATGGGAAGAAAAATAATAGTAAAGGATGTTGGCAGTAAGTCAAAGTGAAATGGAAAGGAAATCAGAAATAGTACTTATGACCTCCAGTGTCTACACATCAACTTTTCCCAAACAAATACTGCTTTTTTAGGATATTCACAAGCAGGTTTCCTAACATTTGTGAGACCCAGGTCAATAGTGTAAATTGAGGCCATGTATCATACAAAAATATTTAGAAGTTATAAGTCAAGCTAACATACTGTTAGATAAAATATGTTCTGCCCACTTACTTTGGCAAGCGTACTTTCAAAATGATAAAACTGAAAAATGTGTAAGCAGCTATAATCTTTATGTGATTGAAACATGGCAAAAATCAAAGATGATGAATATAATTATTATCGCGCATGTCTGCCTGTTCTGTTGATGGTCCAGTGATGTTTGGGTGAGTAATAAATTAAAGGTACACATGGTTAATCAATTGTTTTTATATTTACTCCATAACATTTATTTTCCTGCCTTCATTTCAGCAAATCAAGATTTCCATAACATGCATTTTATTGATAATGATGTCAAATTAGACATTACTAATGTCTGTAATATAACACTGTAGTTCTTAGATGATTTAAAAAATTTTTTAAATTATTTCAATTTGGAGAAATGTTGCTCTGCTGGGGCAGTAACAACTATAATTGCCAATATTCTCAAAGCAATACCTACATTTGGAAAGAAACCAATAATTTTACATATTTTATGTATCATGTATATCATGATATGCAACAATGGGGTTGCATATATAAAATGATTATTACAGAATATATTATAAAAATATTTTAATTTCATCATATACTGTTAATATTTATTATGATTTTTATCATCTTCTAAAGGAATATCTGTATACATACAGTATACAGTATATTTATTCAGTTATTTTCAAATATTTTTCAATGTTGAAATATTCCATAGAAAACCAAAATAGCAGTATCTTGCTTGATTGGTGCAAATTTCTCTTTAAAAGAAGACTACTTCTTGATTTAATTTGACCAGAAAGGGGTCTCCACAGAATTAGTTTTAGGATCATTTGTAAGTAAATCCTCTCCTTCAGAATCAAGCAAATTGTCTGTTTCCATGTTCTGATATCCTACTATTTTATTGGACTATCACTTTTTTTGTGTATTTCATATGTAGCTTCTTTTGATTTAGAAAAACATGTTCTCAAAAATTAAAAAAATTAATCCTTTTAAAAGTGAAATAGTTTTTAAAAATAAACTTCCGCTAATACTTTTAGTAGCAAGCAACAGTTTATACCAAATAACTGGATAATGCAAATTCAAAATTATTTTAATTTTCCAACAAATACCCTGATTTGTTTTTCATTTGAGGATTTTTTGTGATTTCACTGAACTCTTTTTGGGCATTTCATATCTTGTCTAAATTAAGTCTAATAGCCTTAACAACATTCACCTGGATATAATTAGTGTCCTAGAATGGTTGTAAGGTCACAGTTTATATATATTTTCATCAATATTGTTCTATCTTTGGGCAGACCTAGAAAAATTGTAAGGGAGGAAAAAAACTATTCCTCTATCTTTTTCAGTTCTATGACTGGGGCCTGAGAATTAAACTGACAAAGACAGATTAACAAAAGGAAAGGCACACAGATTTTATGTGATGTTAGTATTTTAATCTTTACATGCATGGAGGCCTTCATAGAAAAGCAGTTAGGACCCCGAACAAGCAGTTAGACCCAGGAGCTTGTATACCATGTTAACAAAGAACAATCAATGCGGAGACGTGACAAGTCAAAGGAAAAGGGGTTTGGGCTTCTATGGGTGGTAAATTATGGGAAGGGAGGAAACTAATGGAAGATAATGGTTATTTTAGTAAGATTTGTTTGTCAGCACCTATCTTGGTGCTGACTTTCTGTCTCCAGAAATAAGAATCGTTTTCCTCCTGGTATAGGAGAGGGGAGGGGGAACACCTTCACAAAGGGAAACTTATGACTTGCTTTTAGGGAAAAAGCATTTTTTTTCATTTGCACCTTCTTAATTGCCTTCAGCTCAAAATAATCCTTATGCCAAAGAGGCATATTTTGAGGTGGCATATTCTGATCTTCTGATCTCCTACAATATCATACATAACCTTTGAACTGTTTCCAAGTATGTCTCTTATCAGAACAGATGAGGTCCCATCTTTTAATGTTAAATTCGAACAGTACACTGTATATGGCACAAAGAATATGTCCATATCCAGGGCCAAAATTCTGGCTTATCCACCCTTTTCTTTTTTTTGTTTTTAATTGATTGATTGATTGATTGCTATGTTGGGTCTTCGTTTCTGTGCTAGGGCTTTCTCTAGTTGCAGCAAGCGGGGGCCACTCTTCATTGCGGCGTGCGGGCCTCGCACTATCGTGGCCTCTCTTGTTGCGGAGCACAGGTTCCAGACGTGCAGGCTCAGTAGTTGTGGCTCACGGGCCTAGTTGCTCCGCGGCATGTGGTATCCTCCCAGACCAGGGCTCGAACCCGTGTCCCCTGCATTAGCAGGCAGACTCTCAACCACTGTGCCACCAGGGAAGCCCTATCCACCCTTTTCTTAACTGTTAGTACCCTTGACAGTTTTTTTCCAGCTTTACTGAGATATAACATTGTGTACGTTTAGGTTCATAATGTGATGATTTAATATACATGTATATAGTGAAATGATTACCACAATAATGTTGGTTAACACAACCGTCACCTCATGCAGTTACCATTTCTATTAACACATATATGTGGAATCTAGAAAAACGGTATAGATGAACTTATTTGCAAAGCAGAAATAGAGACACATATAGAGAACAAACGAATGGTTACCAAGGGGGGAGGGATGGATTGGGAGATTGGGACTGCCATATATACACTACTATGTATAAAATAGATAACTAATGAGAACCAACTGTATAGCACAGGGAACTCTACACAATGCTCTGTGGTGACCTAAATGGGAAGGAAATCCAAAAAAGAGGGAATATATGTATATGTGTAACTGATTGACTTTGCTGTACAGCAGAAACTAACACAACATTGTAAAGCAACTATATTCCAATGTAACAACAAAAAAAGATTTACTCTTTTGGCAACTTTCAAGTATATAATTCAGTATTGTTAATTATAGTCACCATGCTGTGCATTAGATTCCCCAGAACTTACCCATCTTATAACCGGAAGTTTGTACCCTTTGACCACCATCATCCATTCCTGGTACCCTGGTGACCACCAATCTGCTCTCTGTTCCATAAGTTCAGTTTTTCTAGTTTCCATATATGAGATCAGACAGCACAATTGACGGTTGAACAGTATAGGAGTTAGGGGTGCTGACTCTCCTTACAATTGAAAACCTGCATATAACTCATAGCTGGCCCTCTGCATATGTGGTTCCTCCATATTCACAGTTCCAAATCTGCAGATTCAACCAACCTCCGATTGTGTAGTACCATAGTATTTACTATTGGAAAAAAATCTGATTATAAGTGGACCCATGCCGTTCAAACCCATGTTGTTCAAGGGTCAACTGTATTTGTTTTTCTCTGTCTGACATTTCACTTAGCATAATACCCTCAAGTTTTATCCATGTTGTTGTAAATGGCAGAATTTCCTTCTTTTTTATGGCTGAATTATATTCTATTTATATATATACATATATGTGTGTGTATATATATATATATATATATAAAACAAAAGAAGAACAGGGAATTCCCTGGCGGTCCAATGGTTAGGACTCTGTGCTTCTACTGTAGGGGCCACGGGTTTGATCCCTGGTTGGGGAACTAAGATCCCAAAAAAGAAGAGCTGAGTGTTTTGCCCACCATCCAATTTTACAAAGATTAACCCACTGTAGTCGCTGACTGACAGTGCACCCTGTGCTTCAGACAGAGAAATTAAGGCGATGACAGGATGAAGCAATCTGTGCTTCAGACAGAGGAAATTAAAGGCGATAAGAGGATGCTCTGTGCTTTGGACAAGCAGGCCCCTTAGATAGTAAGATGTATCTCAGGAAGAATTTTAATGAACCCAGCTTCTTGCATCTTCCCATACATAGAAAAGCACTAAAATCATTAACTTGTGATATCTGTTCTTTGTGACTAGTGGCAAGCGTTTACAAAGATGTATGCTTGACTGCGTGTATTCCCCAGCAAAAAAAAAAAAAAAAAAAAGAGTCATATATAAACTAAGCTTCTACCACCTCTTCAGAGCAGTTTCTCAGAACCCTCTTCAGATCTCCCAGGCTATAGTTAGTCCTCAGCAAGTTTAACTCACAACTCTTGCATTGTGCATTTTTCTTTCAGTCGACAACATACCACACACACACGCACACACACACACCCCCCACATTTTCTTTACCCATTCATCCATTGATGGATGGGAACTTAGGTTGTTTCCATATCTTGGCTACAGTGAATAATGCTGCAATGAACACATGGGTTCACATATGAGAGAGTGACTTTATTTCCTTTAGATATAATACCCAGAAATGGGACTGCTGATCATATGGTAACTCTATTTTGAATTTTTTTAGGAACCTCCATACTGTTCTCCATAGTGGCTGCGCCAATTTCCATTCCCACCAACAGTGCACAGGCTTCCCTTTTCCCCACATCCTTGCCAACACTTGTTGTCTCTTGTCTTTTTGAGAATAGCCATTCTCACAGGTGTGAGGTGATATCTCACTGTGGTTTTGATTTACATTTCCCTGATAATTAGTGATACTGAGCACATTTTCATCTACCTGTTGGCCATTTGTATATCTTCTTTGGAAAAATAGCCCTCAACAATTTTTGACATTACTTACATAATTTATATGAAACCAAAATGTTATTTTATTTTATTTTATTTATTTATTTTTGGTTGTGTTGGGTCTTCGTTGCTGCGCGCAGGCTTTCTCTAGCTGCGGCGAGTGAGGGGCTACTCTTCATAGTGGTGTGCGGGCTTCTCATTGCGGTGGCTTCTCTTGTTGTGGAGCACGGGCTCTAGGCACACTGGGCCTTCAGTAGTTGTGGCACATGGGATCAGTAGTTGTGGCTCAAGGGCTTAGCTGCTCCACAGCATGTGGGATCTTCCCAGCCCAGGGATCCAACCCATGTCCCCTGCATTGGCAGGCAGATTCTTAACCACTGTACCACCAGGGAAGTCCCCAAACCAAAATGTTTTCATTTTAACTTTAATTAAACTTCATAAAATATTTTCATGGAAATAAAAGCATTTGCCATTCGAGCATAAAATGTCCAGTTTATGCCAAGGTAAAGAATCAGTATTGTAGAGTATATGATATATCTATATGAATATATATATGTATACACATTTAAAATTAGTCTTTTTTTTTTTTTTTGGCCATGTGGCATGTGGGATCTTAGTTCCCCAACCAGGGACTGAACCTGCACCACCTGCAGTGGAAGCGCAGAGTCTTAACCACTGGACCACCAGGGAAGTCCCCTAAAATTAGTTTTAATTGTTTAGTATTGCAACATATTCTTCTCCACCCTGTGCAACTGTTGGCTGAAACCTTACTAATTCACACCAGAACGATGAATTGGAATACAAAGAAAGGAAAACAAGTAAACTCAGTCCTACCTGGAGAAGATATTTTGTTATGCAAAAATGTATTCAAGCTATCAGAGAAGGATTTGACATGTTAATTTTTCCTTTCTCTTACTTAAGCACTTCTCCCACTCAGAACTTCTCCAGACTCCCAGCCAGTGTTGATCATTCACACTGGCAGCAGAGCCACCCACAAACCTTCATTGTGTTTTGACACAGTCACCTTTGGTTTGGAGGATGCAGGGAAAGTGATGCAGAGAAGCTTTTCTCTGGGTCCTGAACAACGTTTGTGATATGCAGGGCCCAGGGCAAGGATTCCTCTCGTCTGGATCTGTGACTGGTACAGTAATAAGTGTAGGGCAAAAAGAAATACACAGTCACATAAGTTTGGCAAATGCTAAGTTAAAGCACAGTTAAGCCATCTTTACTGTGGGGATTCTTAGAGCCTCTAATACGTTAGAGAATCTAATAAATGGGGGACAAATCTAACAAAATTTTTAATCTTCAAAAGGGGACAAAGTATGTAGCTCATGTCAAATGAATTCACCCTCAGGATCCTTTATTCTTGGAACATCTTATAGGATGGGTGCTCCAGGGAGCAGAGGTTGGGAGATGCTGTTGTACCTCAGTGCACAAGATTTCCTCTCCACAAAGTGGTGGGAAGGGGAGGAAAACGGCCTGCAGGGCAGTGCAGTGTTTGAGAAGAGACTCTTTCCTCCACTTACCTCTTCAAAGCCAAGTCAGGGATTCCCCAAGGGAATCACTCGTAGAATTTGGGAAAGTCTGTGAGATGGGGAGGCTGAGGTTTCCATTTGTGACTGTGTTCTTGCTTAGTCACTTGACTTGCTGACCTTTCCCTGGGATACCAGAGCAAGGGAAAAGAGCACTGGAGAAGACAGACGAGGGGCCAGGCCCACATCCCGTACTTCCCAGAAGCCAAACATATGGAAGAGAGATCCCACAGAACTCCAAGGGCCTGTCAACTGAAAAAAAGCACAACCTAAAAGTTGAGAATTATGTTTTATTTGGGGCATTACTGAGGATTTAAGACCAGGATGCAACCTCTCAGCTCTGAGGGACTATTCCAAAGAGGTAAGGGAGGAGCCAGGATCTATAGGAATTTTTGCAAAAACAAAACAAAACAAAACAAATCAGGTAATCAAGCATCAAAAGATTATTGCTAATTAAAGAACAACCAGATATCTCAAGTTAATGAATTTAACGCTTTTCTGTGTACAGGAAGGTTTAAGAGACTGGGCTTAATGAAATCATTACTTTGATATGCACCTTAACTACCAAGGGCCAGGATCCTGTTTTTCTCCATCCTGAATCCCCTCAGGGTGCACCGCTGTGAGTGGCTGCAGTGGCTGATGGCTTGATGGCCACAACATCCTTTGTTTTCTGATATGGCAGATGATATTCTTTGTTTATAGTCACACAGGTTGCCATGGAGAACAGATGATATAGGGAGCCTTAGTCTTTCAGGGGCCACCACAAGGGGGAATGACATTTTACAGATATCCTAGGAATGCAACACAATACCACTAGCTGGGGAATCATGGAGAAGATGCGGCCAAGTCTCCTAATGGCACCAGTGCTAACCCCTCACCATTGTTCACACCACACCAATAGACAATGAGCTAAGAGAGGCTTGTAACATGGAGGACCCCAGGTTTCTATCCTCCTCCTGCCCTGGAGAGAGAAGAAGTCACCAGGAAGAGGTGGGGGTTGAACAGATCTGTCCTGCTACCAACACTTTACAACATGACTCTATACTTTAGTCAGGATGGTGAAGTGGAGAGGGAGCTTTAAGCCACATTTGCAATTGATACATTAAAGTCAACTGGACTGAATCTTAAAAAAAAAAAATGAAAAGGTAACTGAATTTAGGGAATTAGTATGAGAGGTTAAGAGAGCCCTCTCCACAGTAGGAAAAAGATTTCTCCAGAGAAGAAAAAAATAAATAAAACTATTTCATAGTGGTGGTTAAAAACAGGTTTTGGAGCCAGACTACTACCTGCACTGACTTGTTGGTTCCTCTTATTAGCTGAATGACCTTTGACATGTTACTTAATTTCTCTGGGACTCAGTTACCTCATCTGTAAAATGGGGATGATGAGAGTATCTATTTCACAAGGTTATTCTGAGGATTAATCAAGTTGCTATTTGTAGAGCACTTAAGAACATACATGGCACAGAGTAAACTTTTTATAAATGGTTGTTAAGAATAAAATAAGTTGGATTTCCATCATACTCAATAGTGAAAGGCTGAAAGCATTTCCTCTAAGATTAGGAACAAGACAAGGATGCCTACTCTTGCCACTTTTATTCAACATAGTTTTGGAAGTCCTAGCCACATCAATCAGAGAAGAAAAAGAAATAAAAGGAATCCAAATTGGAAAAGAAGTACAACTGTCACTGTTTGCAGATGACATGATGCTATACATAGAAAAATCCTAAAGACACTACCAGACAACTACTAGAACTCATCAGTAAAGTTGCTGGATACAAAATTAATATACAGAAATCTGTTGCATTTGTACACTAACAATGAAATATCAGAAAGAGAAATTAAGGAAACAACCCCATTTACCATCACATCAAAAAGAATTAAATACCTAGGAAGAAACCCACCTAAGGAGGCAAAAGACCTGTATTCTGAAAGCTATAAGATGCTGATGAAAGAAACTGAAGAAGACGTGGATGGAAAGATGTACCATGCTCTTGGATTGGAAGAATCAATATTGTTAAAAATGACCATACTACTCAAGGCAATCCACAGATTCAATGCAATCCCTATCTAGTTACCAATAGCATTTTTCACAGAACTAGAACAAAAAAATTTTTAAATTTGTATGGAAACACGAAAGACCCTGAATTGCCACAACAATCTTGAGAAAGAAGAACGGAGCTGGAGGAATCATGCTCTCTGACTTCAGACTATACTACAAAGCTACAGTAATCACAACAGTATGGTACTGGCACAAAAACTGACATATAGATCAATGGAACAGAGTAGAAGCCCAGAAATAAACCCTCGCAGTTATGATCAATTAATCTATGGCAAAGGAGGCAAGAATATACAATGGAGAAGAGACAGTCTCTTCAATAAGTGATGTTGGGAAAACTGGACAGCCACATGTAAAAGAATGAAATTAGAACATTCTTTAACACCATACACAAAAATAAACTCAAAATGGATTAAAGATCTAAAGGTAAGACTGGCTACTATAAAACTCCTAGAGGAAAACATAGGCAGAACACTCTTTGACATAAATCACAGCAATATTTTTTTGGATCCGTCTCTTAGAGTAATGGAAATAAACACAAAAATAAACAAATGGGACCTAATTAAACTTAAAAGCTATTGCATAGCAAAGGAAACCATAAACAAAATGAAAAGACAACATACAGACTGGGAGAAAATATTTGCAAATGATGCTACTGACTAGGGATTAATTTCTAAAATATACAAATAGCTCATACAGCTTAATATCAAAAAAACAAACAATCCAGTCAAAAAATGGGCAGAAGACCTAAATAAACATGTCTCCAAAGAAGATATACAGTGGCCAACAGGCACATGAAAAGATGCTCAATATCACTAATTATTAAAGAAATGCAAATCAAAACTACAGTGAGATATCACCTCACACCAGTCAGAATGGCCATCATTAAAACTTCTACACATAATAAATGCTGGAGAGGGTGTGGAGAAAAAGGAACCCTCCTACACTTTTGGTGGGAATGTAAATTGGTGCAGCCACTATGGAGAACAGTATGGAGGTTCCTTAAAAAATTAAAAATAGAGTTATCATATGATCCTGCAATCCCACTCCTGGGCATATATCTGGAGAAAACTCTTAATACAAAAAGATACATGCACCCCAACCTTCGTAGCAGTACTATTTACAATAGCCAAGATACAGAAGCAACCTAAATGTCCATTAACAGATGAATGGATAAAGAAGACGTGGTATACACACACACACACACACACACACACACACACACACACACACAATGGAATACTAGTCAGCCATAAAAAAGAATGAAACAATGCCATTTGCAGCAGCATGGATGGACCTAGAGATAATCATATCAAGTGAAGTAAGTCAGACAGAGAAAGACAATTATCATATCACTTCTATGTGGAATCTAAAAAAAATGATACAAATAAACAAAACAGAAAATGACTCACAGACATAGAAAACAAATTTATGACTATCAAAGAGGATAGTGGGGCGGGGGAGATAAATCTCAGAGTTTGGGATTAACATATACACACTACTATACATAAAATAGGTAAGCAACAAGGACCTACTGTATAGCAGAGAGAACTATACTCAATATCTTGTAATAAACTATAATGGAAAAGAATCTGAAAAAGAATATATATATATATATATATATATATATATATATAAACTGAATCACTTTGCTGTACACTTGAAACTAACACAACATTGTAAATTAACTATACTTCAATTAAAAAAAATAAGAGGTGGATTTCTCAATAGACTGGCTATACTCAAATGACTACTGGGCTAGGCAAGAAATGTAAGTGGTTGAAACAAACTATGTACAAGATAAGGAGTGGTGAGGACTGTGGCAAACTGGGGAGCCCCTTATAAAAGGGACAGTCATGCTAAGCTTCAGCTGATTGTTACCATACTGGAACGAGGCCCAACCTTAATTAGAAATATTCCTGAAAGACATTACTGGAGAAAAATGCCCTCACCTACCACAACTTCAAGTGGTCCATTTCACTGATAATTCATTCAACATGAAATAACTAGAGGTGAGAATCTATACTTATCTCTTGGCAGAGGTTTATGAGTTGGCCAGTTGGCCAGGGACTTGGAAAGAACAATATTGGAGTGAAAAGGAGATCTAGGGAAGAGATATGAAGATGGACCTCCTTGAAAGGGCACAGAGTGTAAGGATATTTATGTCCCATGTGGGTGCTCACCAAAGGGCATCTACCATAAAAGAATTAAGTAGATAAGAAGACGTGATCTGAGGAGGTCAGCAAGCCTCTTTTCCCAGCTACCTTAGCGCTTGCTGAATGCTCTGTATTCAAAGTGGCCATGATGGCAGCAATGGGCCCAACACGTAGACCTCCTCCTCATCAGGATGATGTAGCTGAATGTCTAACCTGCCAACAGCACAGGCCAATGATGATACCATAATATGAAGTAGGCAGTAATTGGTTCTCATTGGAATAATCACTTATGGATATGGATTACCTTTTCTATCTGCAGTGCTTCTGATAGTACCACCCTCCCTGGACTTATGGAATGCTTTATTCACCAGGAAAGTATTTCATACATCACTTCTGACCAAACAACTCATGTCACAGCGAAAGGAGAACCACAACAAGCTCATGCTCATGTAATTCACTGGCTTTACCATGTGCCCCAACACTCAGAAACAGCTGGCCTGAGAGAACAGTAGCATGGCCTACTGAAGACAGCTACAGTGTAAGTTGGAAGACAATAACTCTGAAAGGTTGGGGTATATCCTACAAAATATGTTTCTTTTCTTCTTGTACCAGTGATCAAGATATGTGCTAATTTTTCCATAGCCAGGATATTCAGGTTTAGAAATCAAGGGGTAGAAATGGGAATGTTTCTAATAACCCACTCACAAAATTTTTGCTTCCAAATATGATAGGTTTCTGCTAGCTTAGAGGTCTTAGTTTCTAATAGAAGAATATTTCCACTAGGGATCATAGTTGATTAACATCCTTGAGTTATAAGTTGAGACTACCATTGGCCAATTTGGACTTTAATATGCCACTCAATTAACAGGCAAAGAAGGGGGTCATTGTATTGGCTGGGGTGATCCCAATCATATTAGGGAATTGAGTTGCTAAGACACTCAGTGGATTCTCTTAAGGCATCTCTTAGTGCTCCCACGTCCAGTAGAAAGAAAGTTAATAGTAAACTAAATAGTAAACTAAATGAAGACCACTGGGGGTCAGATAGTTCAGGAATGAAGGTTTGGGTTACCCCAAAGAATCTGTATCTGCCAAGAGACTGGCTGAGGATAAAGGGGACTAAAATGTATAGTGAGACAAGAAGCTGGATACAACAACTACAGCTTGAGTACCAGTTACAGAAATGGGGTGCATCAGCATGTATATTTTTCCTTGCACCCTCTCTCTCTCTCTCTCTCTCTCTCTCTATATATATATATATATATATATACACACACACACACACACACACACATGCATATATATATATCTGTATATGTATTATTTCTTCCTCCCCATTTTCCCCTGGTCAATTTCATATAAGGCTTAATATTAGTCTTTGTGTTCCAAATGGTTCACATGGGATTCTGACTGAATTAGAAGAGAAACTAGCCTCACCCAGAGATGGAAATAGGAACTGTTAGGTTTTTGTATATTGCTTATTTGGGAAGAGAGTGACGGCTGTATTGCTTTTTTGGGAAGAGTGTGATAGCTTTGTTGTACAAAAAATGGTAGCATCCTGTTAGGTGGAAGCATGGAGTTTTTATTCTTGTCTTACATTCCTGTCTTCTGGCATTGTCTTTCTAGAGATGATCAGAACCCTGCCTGGGTTTATTCCCCAATATAGGTGACTTGCCTGTGTGCTAATAGTATTCTTTATCTTTAGAGTTGAGAAACTTCTCCAGGCTATGTCTCAGTTTTGATGATACTGTACCATATTTTCCTCCACAACTTTGTTGTCTTCAGTTGACTAAATTTGAAGATATAGTTATTTCTTCATTTCAGGGGTGTTTTCATCGTTCTAATTTTGGACACTTTTTTTCTTTAACATTTGTTTATTCTTTATTTAAGAGTATCATTTACCTATGTCTTCCATATCCATCATTTTACCTCTAATTGTTTTATTTCTTTGCCTTTTCCCTTTCTGTGAGACATTTTTTTGTGTAATTCATTATCTTCCTTGATTTTTATTCTCATATATGAACTAGTTATATACAGACATTTTTTTCCTTTTGTTCTCTATTTCTTTCCTTTTCTCTGAAATCTCCCTGTTATTCTTCTTAGTCTATTGTATTATCTTTTAATCTTTTCTTTCATACATTTCATGTTCTCTAAATTTAAGGGCATGAAATATTTATTGCTTGGTATTTCCTTCTTTTTTCTAGGGTGCACTTACTGACAGAATGGACTTTTCCCTGGTTAAAAGATCTGCCATCATTTATCTGGTAGCTTCAGTCTATTCTTTTTTATCTTATTTTATTTTATTTTATTTTATTTTATTTTATATTGGAGCATAGTTGATTGACAATGTTGTGTTAGTTTCAGGTGTACAGCAAAATGATTCAGTTATACATATACATATATCCATTCTTTTTCAAATTCTTTTCCCATTTAGGTTACTACAGAATATTGAGCAGTGTTCCCTGTGCTATACAGTAGGTCCTTGTTGGTTATCTATTTTATTTTATAATATTTTATTTTATTTTTTAATTAATTTTTTATTGGAGTATAGTTGATTTACAATATTGTGTTAGTTTCTGCTGTACAGCAAAGTGAGTCAGTTATACATATACATATATCCACTTTTTTAGATTCTATTCCCATATAGGTCATTACAGAGTATTGCAGTCTATTCTTTGTGAATGTCCTTCTAAAGGCCTTAGATGTGATTATACTTGTTCTTAAATTCATTCTCATGAAGAAGTTACCTAGGTACTTGTATTTAGTTAGGGTTCTCCAAAGAAACAGAACCAATAGTGTGTGTGTGTGTGTGTGTGTGTGTGTGTATCTGATGGGGTAGGCTGGCAGGCTGGAGACTCAGGGAAGAGTTACAATTTGAGTCCAAAGGCAGTCTGCTGGCAGAATTTCCTGTTTCTCAGGGGAGGTCAGTCCTTGTTCTATAAGGCTTTCAACTGATTGAATGAGGTCCATCCACATTATGAGTGGTAATCTGCTTTACTCAAAGTCCACCAGTTTAAATGTTAATCTCATTCAAAATACACCTTCATGGAAACATTCAGAATAATGTTTGACTAAATATTTGAACACTGTGGCCCAGCCAAGTTGACACAAAATTAACCATGACAGTACTATACCAATATTTTCTGAATGGGTGGTGTCAAGAAAACAAATGGGTAAACAGAAATGCAGAAATTATCTTCAGACATGTAAAATAGATTTCATCAGCCAACCATACTTTAGAGAAGCCCAAAGTTTCTGAGGTAAACAACTATCCTCTTTAATAAGGGCTAAACCAGAATGCAGTATTTCATTCATTCAAGGAGAAAGCAAGGAAAATTAGAGGTGATGAATGAATAACTGTACCCCCAGCTTTGGGAAGACCAAAATTTCTTCCAGGCTATCAAAGAAAGAAGGTAATTTGCATCAGCTAGTGATGAAAAGAAAGCATCACTATCTCTCACACAGACCACACCATATGCCCCAGGTACTATCTGTGTTCATTTCCCCCCTTTCCCAACTTCCCTTTGGTTAAGGGCTCCCTCCCTTTGGGGCCCAGTTCTGTTCATATCCTGCATCAAAACTCCCCTCTAGGATTTAGACTCCTCTCAAAGGCTATAGCATTTGGTATCTGTACTAGGCATTTTATTTATTATTTATCTTACATATCCATCCTTTTCCTGACGCACAAGACTGCAAGTTTCTCAAGGACCCATGTCTTATTTCTGGAGTCCAGCACACAGCGTGGGCAGTTAAGGAGCTGATAACATCTATTAAGAATGACACTATGGGGCTTCCCTGGTGGCGCAGTGGTTGAGAGTCTGCCTGCCAATGCAGGAGACATGGGTTCGAGCCCTGGCCTGGGAAGATCCCACATGCCGCGGAGCAACTGGGCCCGTGGGCCACAACTACTGAGCCTGCGCGTCCTGAGCCTGCGCGTCCTGAGCCTGCGCGTCCTGAGCCTGCGCGTCTGGAGCCTGTGCTCCGCAACAAGAGAGGCCGCGACAGTGAGAGGCCTGCGCACCGCGATGAAGAGTGGCCCCCGCTTGCCGCAACTAGAGAAAGCCCTCGCACAGCAACGAAGACCCAACACAGCCAAAAATAAATAAATAAATAAATAATTAAAAAAAAAAAAAAAAAAAAAGAATGACACTATGGACTTTTTCTTAACATTGTATTTACATGGTACTGTAAAAGTGTAATATCTTTATATAAAATTTCAGGGTTAAATGGTGACTTGAGTAAAGGCAACCTACTTCTATCTCAATCCCAATGGAAATGAACAAGGGAATAAAAAAACTAAAAAATGTCCTATTTCTTTCCTATAGAAGAGGGCAGTCGCATGACAGAAAATTAATTTCTGGAAGTCACAGTGAGCTGGAACATGATCAAGAAGAATGCCAAGTATTAATTTATAATTCCCCTCCCAAGAAGGCAGTTGAACTTGTGGATTTTTAAATCTAAGAATTCCTAGTAAAAAAAAAAAAAAAAAAAAAGAATTCCTAGTTTTTGGGTTTTTTTACGACGGGAGGGAACACTGAGAGTGGGCAATAGGACAGATAGGCAACACTCAACTCAGTATCTTCTTGTCTATAAATATCAGTGGCATTTGAGGGCCTGGTTCATGGCACAGAATCTTTACCAGACATAGAGAAAAAACTATGTAGATACCTTGGCCCACAGCCCTGGCTTCCTCCCTTTTCTCTTTGAGAGGCTTGATCACTGAACTGTAACAAGTTCTTTACCTTAAGATAAAGGCAGAATGCCATCAGCACCTGAGTCATGCATGGAGTGATCTAAGAAGAATGTTGGGGGCAAACACAAGGCATGGATGACACTCTTAGCATTCAAATCTGATTAAATGAACGAGCACATAAAGAAGAACTATTCCGTGACTTGAAAGGAAGCTTGCCAAGTTCTCATGAGTCAGAAGAGCACGTGTTCACAGGAGAAATTTTATTTTGGGTTCTCAAAATTCAAGAGAACTTCAAGGTATCCCTGGATGATGGTGGCCACCTAAATTTATATCTTTCCATGCTTCCTCCAAAAACTGTACAGATTGACAAGAAAAACAAGTGAAACCACCACTAACCTGTGCCTTTGGCATACTAGAAGACAGAGAACACTACACACTTCAAATTCATTTAATACATGTAACTTTAGCTCTAAGACTAAAACAAAAGTGGGGGGCAAGAGTGGAAGAATAATATGTCTTGGGGATGATAGAATAAGTTCATGGATTGTTGTATGGGCAACAGGTGGGAGTTACTGGATACTTTTCATAACTGGCAAACCCAATATATAAAAATATATAAAATAAAATATATATTTATTATAAAATAAAAAAATGTAAAAATATATATTAAAAATAAAAAGTAAGGTTATTGTAAAAGGTCTAAATATAAGGGTAACAACTAAACAAATATTCTGTGACTTGGCAAACCTCTCTAAATATCAAAAGAAAATTTAAAAATTAGAACAAAGAAAATACATCCAATAGAGAAAGAAATACAATAAAGATACATGTATAGTAATTATAACATAAAATAATAAGGTAGAATTGAGGCCAAACATATATGTCATATCAATAAAAGTGAGTGGACTGAACTCACCTAATAAAAGAAAAGGATTTTTAAGTTGGCTCATAAAGCTGATAGGTATACAAGAGACACTGAAAAGTCATTCAGAACGGTTAAAAATAAAGAAATAGGCAAAATATACCAGGTAAATGGAAAGGAAAAGAAAGCTGGAGTTGTAATCCTGATATCAGTCAAAGCAGTATTTAAGTCAAAAAGCGTTAAGTATAACAAATAAAGATGCTAAAACCTATGACTCACAATTAAGCTACAACAATTATAGATAGGTATGCACCAAATAATGCAGCAACCACCTATAACTATACTGTAGTTGCAAGGAAACACAGATAGGAAAACACTAATAGTAGGAGGCTTTAACATACCACTACAAGTACAAGACAGGTCAGATGGTCAAAATAAGCAAGAATAATGAAGACAAACTATGTAATCAATAAGGTAGACTTTATGCATATATAAAACTTTCACACCCTGATTATAGGAATTACACCTTCTCAAGCACACACAGATCATTAGCAAAAATGGATCATGTATAAAGTCATAAAGGAAATATTAAATTCCATAAAGTAGAAAATTACTAATAATACTTTCTGATAACATAGAATAAAACTAGAAATTAATAGCAAAGTATTTTTAAAGGTCCACCTAGAAATTAAAGAATCTCCTATTGGGTCTAATTTTTCCAATGTTTATGGAATATCTACAAAAATTAATTGTATATGGGGCTACACAGAAAACCTCAATTAATTCCTCAAAGCTGAAAATGTACAGGTCACACTACATCTTATCATGATGCAATAAAATCAGAAAGTAATAACCTAAGATTAAACAAAGAAATAATCTTGTAAAACTTGGAAACTAAAACAAAACAATTTTATTATATCTTGGATCAAAGAAGAAATAAAAGTTAAAATTATACTACTTAAAAAATAATAACATTATATTTTAAAACCTCCATAAGAGTTAAATTCTTAGCACCAAATTCTTACACTAGAGTGAGAATAAATGAATTGAGCATTCAACTTACGAAAACAGAAAATAAACACAAGAAAAGCAGAAGTAAGGAATTAATAAGGATAAAAGTAGTATATTAGTAAGTAGAAAAGTGAACTAGTGTTACTGATAAACAAATTGAAGGAAAAAAAATAACACAGATTTCTAGACAGATTGATCAAGAAAGGAGAAAGAAAATGTTTCTTTTAAATTACATGTTTAAATTACCCGAATTGGAAAATTACTTTTAAAATTGGCAAAGTAAAGGCATTTTTTTTTCCTCCTCCTCCTACTCCCCACCTCAAAGCTCATCAGAACCAACCATCAAAAAAGAATGTGATCTAGGCTCTGCAATGGGCATAAGACATTCTTTGATGTGAAAGAGAGCCAGGAGGAGGCAGGCACTTTGTGGATTCCATTTTCTGCAAGGTTGGCTGGGGAGGGGTCTGGCCTTGGGTGCAGTGTGGCGGAGTTTCAGGGCGTCCAGACCCAGTGACCGAGGTCCCAGCTGGCATAGGGTCTTCACTGTAGAAGAAGAAAGGTCTTTGCTGGGTGAATCACACTGTGTGGCTAGACAAGCAATGCTCCTGGCTGTGTAGCCTCCAAACCTGACTTGCTGTCTGGCTCCCCTAAAGGTTTTGTGAGCCACTTAATGTCTTTTGATAAATTCCTTTTCTGGTTACAATAGCTTGAGTGAGTTGTGTAGTTAATGACCAAGAACCCTCCCGACCTGAGGAAGGTCAGAGACCTGAAAGTTCATTGCTAGGGGCAGTCTTCTCCAAATATTTTTGATTGTAAACCACTATCAGAATAAAACAGATGCACCCCAACACATAACCCTGTAATTTATATACAGGGTATGTTCATGAATTATATAAATGATAAAACAGATTGAAGGAGAAAATTTAAACTGATGAGATTTTAATGGACTAAACAATATTTAAAGCCAGATCATTTTAATTTTATTTATTAACAGCACATCTTTACTCATATAAGAATCCACACCTCAAATACTTTTTTTGGATAAAGTTTGGCTTTTTTTCCGTAGATCTGATTAGATTGTTGTAGTTTTTACTCTGTAACGTGGTTGATGAAAAGTTCATCTCTAATAGTAAAAGAGGTGTTATATCTGCCATTTTGATCTTAGTGTTTTGTTTGTGCTTGCTTTAGTATTGTCTTCATGCTGTGGACAATGAATGTCTCCTGCCATATCAGCAAACAAAGGATGCAGGCACTGCAACCACCCCCAACAGTGCACCCTGAGGGGATTCAGGATGGAGAAAAACAGGATACTGGCCCCAGATAGCTGAGGTGCATATCAAAGGAATGATTTCAATGAGCCCAGATTCTTGCATCTTCCCATACATAGAAAAATGCTAAATTGAGTAACTTGAGATGTCCGGTTTTTCTTTAATTAACAGTAATCTTTTGATGTTCTGACTACCTGGTTTTGGTTGTAAAAACTCCTGTATACCCTGGGCTCCTCTCTTACCTCTTCAGAGTGATCTGAAAGGCTGCCTCCTGGGCTTGAGTCCTCAGCAAGTCCACTGAATAAAACATAATTCTCAACTTTTAGGTTGTGCAGTTTTCCACTCCATAACACCATAGTTTTTTGTTCGTTTGTTTTGTTTTGTCTTGTTTTTGTTTTGGCAGGAATTTCTGTAAACTTCTTGTTTACTTTGTGTTGGCTAGGTTTTACAATTAGATAGTATAGTTGCTAATCTTCTAAACTGGGCACACATAAACTGCGTTACTCTGCAACACAGAGAGGGAAGGAAGGAGTGTGAGAGCCACTGTCAACTTCTCTATGTGCTTAGCTTCCAGTCTTCCGAATATGTACCACATGTCCACCTGACACACGAGCCAAACAAAGGTGCTCTTGTTTGGCTGTATATTCAAGGTCAGTAAAGATGAACTTCTTTGTTTTGTCAAGATAAAAATAAGATCAACTTATTTGAAGAAATAAGGAGAGACTCCTTTCTTTTTTTTTTTTTTTAAACATTCAGTTCTTTTGGGAATTATTTATTTATTTATTTCTGGCTGTGTTGGGTCCTCGTTTCTGCGTGAGGGCTTTCTCTAGTTGCGGCAAGTGGGGGGCCACTCTTCATCGCGGTGTGTGGGCCTCTCACCATCGCGGCCTCTCTCGTTGCGGAGCACAGGCTCCAGACGCGCAGGCTCAGTAATTGTGGCTCACGGGCCTAGTGGCTCCGCGGCATGTGGGATCTTCCCAGACCAGGGCTCGAACCCGTGTCCCCTGCATTGGCAGGCAGATTCTCAACCACTGCGCCATCAGGGAAGCCCGAGACTCCTTTCTTTAAATATGAAGCTCCATATTTTCTTCCTTCAGCCCATTTGATCATCTTGTGCACCCCCTTGGGAGTGATTTGGCCACCTGGGAGACTCTGGATGGCAGTAGTGAGATCCAGAAGCAGGTGTCAATCATGAAAGAAGCAGGACACTTCCTGTACAGGCCAGGTGGACACTGGAAAGGCAGGGGAAATGGAGCTGAAGGAGAAGTGACACTGGAAGGCCAAATTTGTTGCTGGTGACCTAGTTTGTATGGCTTCTGAGAAGAGGCAGTAATCTCCAGACCATAGTACAGGGAGTAGTGACTCAACCTCTGAGCCAACCACCCAGTTGAAAAATGGAATATGAAAGGAGACTTAGTCCCAGGACAAAGGAAAGATGTGGAAACCACTGTTTGTTTGTTTGTTTATTTGGCTGTGCCACGCAGCATATGGGATCTTAGTTCCCCAACCAGGGATTGAACCTGCGCCCCCTGCAGTGGAAGCGTGGAGTCTTAACCACTGGACTGCCAGGGAAGTCCCCACTGGGTTTCTTTAAATTGAAGTATAGTTGATTTACAATGTTGTGTTAGTTTCAGGTGTACAGCAAAGTGATTCAGTTATATATATACAACTGAATATATATATTCTATTTATTTATAATATATATATTCTTTTTCAGATTCTTTTCCATTATAGGTTATTACAAGATATTGAATATAGTTCTCTGTGCTATACAGTAGGTCCTCACTTATCTATTTTATATATAGTAGTGTGTATCTGTTAATTGTTAATTAATTGTTAATTGTTAATTGTATCTGTTAATTTGTTAATCCCAAATTCCTAATTTATCCCTCCTCCACCTATTTTCCCTTTGGTATTCATTAGTTTGTTTTCTATGTCTGTGAGTCTGTTTCTGAAACCACTGTTACTTGGCTAACTCAGTAGACAGTTCCAAACTCTTTCTTTGTTGCCACCTCCACTACAGAGGAAAGGAAAACTAAATCTTTGCTTTCCCTGCTTCCCTGGCTGCTAAATATGGCCATGTGACATGGTTCTGGTCAATGATACGGAAGTAGAATCTGCTAGGGCCTTCTGGGAAAACTTCTGCTTTTCTTGATAATACAGAAAAACTTATTTAGCGCCACTCCTCTATCCCTTCCTCCTACCTTCAGTTCAGGTTGGTGACTGGAGTCAGAGAAGCCTCATTGTTCCTTGACAATGAGGGAAAAGTCAAGAGAATTGCAGAGATGGTGGCCCTGGCCAGGTTGGGCCACTACACAAATCCCAGCAGTTACTTATGCCTAGATTTCTTGTTATTTGAAATAAATTCTGTCTGACACTAATTTTTTGAATTTTCTGTTGTATGCTTCAAAGTATTCCTAAGTGTTACAAGACACCTCCTTATAGACTAAAATGATAGAGCATTTCTCTCCATTTCCTCCCTCCCTCTGCTCAGCCTCACTCATCCCCACTCTATTCTTCAGCAAGTAACCAGCCCCACTGAAAGGTGAAAAATCATCAGAAAGAACCTTGCATAAGTTCTGTGCATGGAAACAGCAAAAGCAAAGGAGGAAAGGAAAGTAGGCAGTTGAAAACCATACATCCCAAGAAGAATTACTCCTTTGGAATATGGAGCTCTTAGAAATATATAAATATAAATATAATATCTAAGAGAATATAAATATAATAGCCAAAATAAATATTACTTAGATAAAAAGAAAAGTAAATAATTAAACAAACGCGACTTTTCTTTTAACAAAAGAAAGGAAATAGATGGAAGGATGATGGCAGGGTGGGATTTTTAAACTTTTGTCTTCTGTGTTTTCATCCACCTCCCCTCAGCCCCCCATGAGTTTGTATTACTTTTGCATTCAGAAAAATCCCGATATTTAAGAAAAGATTCCACTTTACTATATCCTCAAGTCTCTTCTCTGGTGGCTTGGATTTTAGGTCAGAGAGACTCCTTTCTTTAACAAAAGCCATGCTGTTCTGATTATGTTAGGATGACTATTATCAAAAAGCCAAAAGAGGAGGAGGAACCAAGATGGCAGAGTAGAAGGATGTGCTTTCACTCCCCCTTGCGAGAACACCAGAATCACAACTAGCTGCTGGACAATCATCGACAGGAAGACACTGGAACTCACCAGAAAAGATACCCTACATCCAAAGACAAAGGAGAAGCCACAATGAGAAGGTAGGAGGGGTGCAATCACAGTAAAATCAAATCCCATAACTGCTGGGTGGGTGACTCACAGACCAGAGAACACTTATACCACAGAAGTCCACCCACTGGAGTGAAGGTTCTGAGCCCCACATCAGGCTTCCCAACCTGGGGGTCTGGCAATGGGAGGAGGAATTCCTAGAGAATCAGACTTTGAAGCCTAGTGGGAATTGATTGCAGGACTTTGACAGGACTGGGGGAAACAGAGACTCCACTCTTGGAGGGCACACACAAAGTAGTGTGCGCATCGGGACCCAGGGGAAGGAGCAGTGACCCCAGGGGAGACTGAACCAGACCTACCTGTTAGTGTTGGAGGGTCTCCTGCAGAGGCGGGGGGCGGGCTGTGGCTCACCGTGGGGACAAGGACACTGACAGCAGAAGTTCTGGGAAGTACTCCTTGGCATGAGCCCTCCCAGAGTCTGTCATTAGCCCCACCAAAGAGCCCAGGTAGGCTCCAGTGTTGGGTTGCCTCAGGCAAAACAACCAAAAGGGAGGGAACCCAGCCCCACCCATCAACAGTCAAGTGGATTAAAGTTTTACTGAGCTCTGCCCACCAGAGCAACAGTCAGCTCTACACACCACCAGTCCCTCCCATCAGGAAACTTACACAAGCCTCTTAGATAGCCTCATCCACCAGAGGGCAGACAGCAGAAGCAAGAAGAACTACAATCCTGCAGCCTGTGGAACAAAAACCACATTCACAGAAAGATAGACAAGATGAAAAGGCAGAGAGCTATGTACCACATGAAGGAACAAGATAAAACCCCAGAAAAACAACTAAATGAAGTGGAAATAGGCAACCTTTCAGAAAAAGAATTCAGAATAATGATAGTGAAGATGATCCAGGACCTCGGAAAAAGAATGGAGGCAAAGATCGAGAAGATGCAAGAAATGTTTAAAAAAGACCTAGAAGAATTAAAGAACAAACAAACAGAGATGAACAATACAATAACTGAAATGAAAACTACACTAGAAGGAATCAATAGCAGAATAACTGGGGCAGAAGAACGGATAAGTGACCTGGAAGACAGAATGGTGAAATTCACTTCTGCAGAACAGAATAAAGAAAAAAGAATGAAAAGAAATGAAGACAGCCTAAGAGACCTCTGGGACAATATTAAACGCAACAACATTCGCATTATAGGGGTCCCAGAAGGAGAAGAGAGAGAGAAAGGACCAGAGAAAATATTTGAAGAGATTATAGTCAAAAACTTCCCTAACATGGGAAAGGAAACAGCCACCCAAGTCCAGGAAGCGCAGAGATTCCCATAGAGGATAAACCCAAGGAGAAACATGCCGAGACACATAGTAATCAAATTGACAAAAATTAAAGACAAAGAAAAATTATTGAAAGCAGCAAGGGAAAAACGAAAAATAACATACAAGGGAACTCCCATAAGGTTAACAGCTGATTTCTCAGCAGAAACTCTACAAGCAAGAAGGGAGTGGCATGATATACTTAAAGTGATGAAAGCGAAGAACTTACAACCAAGATTACTCTACCCGGCAAGGATCTCATTCAGATTCGATGGAGAAATCAAAAGCTTTACAGACAAGCAAAAGCTAAGAGAATTCAGCACCACCAAACCAGCTCTACAACAAATGCTAAAGGAACTTCTCTAAGTGGGAAACACAAGAGAAGAAAAGGATCTACAAAAACAAACCCAAAACAATTAAGAAAATGGTCATAGGAACATACATATTGATAATTACCTTAAACGTGAATGGATTAAATGCTCCAACCAAAAAACACAGGCTTGCTGAATGGATACAAAAACAAGACCCATATATATGCTGTCTATAAGAGACCCACTTCAGACCTAGGGACACATACAGACTGAAAGTGAGGGGATGGAAAAAGATATTCCATGCAAATGGAAATCAAAAGAAAGCTGGAGTAGCTATACTCATATCAGGTGAAATAGACTTTAAAATAAAGAATGTTACAAGAGACAAGGAAGGACACTACATAATGATCCAGGGATCAATCCAAGAAGAAGATATAACAATTATAAATATATATGCACCCAACATAGGAGCACCTCAATACATAAGGCAACTGCTAACAGCTATAAAAGAGGAAATCGACAGTAACACAATAATAGTGGGGGACTTTAACACCTCACTTACACCAATGGACAGATCATCCAAAATGAAAATTAATAAGGAAACAGAAGCTTTAAATGACATAATAGACCAGATAGATTTAATTAATATTTATAGGACATTCCATCCAAAAACAGCAGATTACACTTTCTTCTCAAGTGCGCACGGAACATTCTCCAGGATAGATCACATCTTGGGTCACAAATCAAGCATCAGTAAATTTAAGAAGATTGAAATCATATCAAGCATCTTTTCTGACCACAACGCTATGAGATTAGAAATGAATTACAGGGAAAAAAACGTAAAAAACACAAACACACGGAGGCTAAACAATATGTTACTAAACAACCAAGAGATCACTGAAGAAATCAAAGAGGAAATCAAAAAATACATTGAGACAAATGACAATGAAAACATGACGATCCAAAACCTGTGGGATGCAGCAAAAGCAGTTCTAAGAGGGAAGTTTATAGCTATACAAGCCTACCTCAAGAAACAAGAAAAATCTCAAGTAAACAATCTAACCTTACACCTAAAGGAACTAGAGAAAGAAGAAGAAACAAAACCCAGTTAGCAGAAGGAAAGAAATCATAAAGATCAGAGCAGAAATAAATGAAATAGAAACAAAGAAAACAATAGCAAAGATCAATAAAACTAAAAGCTGGTTCATTGAGAAGGTAAACAAAATTGATAAACCATTAGCCAGACTCATCAAGAAAAAGAGGGAGAGGACTCAAATCAATAAAATCAGAAATGAAAAAGGAGAAGTTACAACAGATACCGCAGAAATACAAAGCATCCTAAGAGACTACTACAAGCAACTCTATGCCAATAAAATGGACAACCTGGAAGAAATGGACAAATTCTTAGAAAGGTATAACCTTCCAAGACTGAACCAGGAAGAAACAGAAAATATGAACAGACGAATCACAAGTAATGAAACTGAAACTGTGATTAAAAATCTTCCCACAAACAAAAGTCCAGGACCAGATGGCTTCACAGGTGAATTCTATCAAACATTTAGAGAAGAGCTAACACCCATCCTTCTCAAACTCTTCCAAAAAATTGCAGAGGAAGGAACACTCCCAAGCTCATTCTATGAGGCCACCAGACAAAGATACTACAAAAAAAGAAAATTACAGACCAATATCACTGATGAATATAGATGCAAAAATCCTCAACAAAATACTAGCAAACAGAATGCAACAACACATTAAAAGGATCATACACCATAACCAAGTGGGATTTATCCCAGGGATGCAAGGATTCTTCAATATATGCAAATCAATCAATGTGATACACCACATTAACAAATTGAAGAAGAAAAACCATATGATCATCTCAATAGATGCAGAAAAAGCTTCTGACAAAATTCAACACCGCTTTATCATAAAAAGTCTCCAGAAAGTGGGCATAGAGGGAACCTACCTCAACATAATAAAGGCCATATACGACCAACCCACAGCAAACATCATTCTCAATGGTGAAAAACTGAAAGCATTTCCTCTAAGATCAGGAACGAGACAAGGATGTCCACTCTTGCCACTATTATTCAACCTAGTTTTGGAAGTCCTAGCCACGGCAATCAGAGAAGAAAAAGAAATACAAATTGGAAAAGAAGAAGTAAAACTGTCACTGTTTGCAGATGACATGATACTATACATAGAGAGTCCTAAAGATGCCACCAGAATACTACTAGAGCTAATCAATGAATTGGGTAAAGTTGCAGGATACAAAATTAATGCACAGAAATCTCTTGCATTCCTATACACTAATGATGAAAAATCTGAAAGAAAAATTATGGAAACACTCCCATTTACCATTGCAACAAAAAGAATAAAATACCTAGGAATAAACCTACCTAGGGAGACAAAAGACCTGTATGCAGAAAACTGTAAGACACTGATGAAAGAAATTAAAGATGATACCTACAGATGGAGAGATATACCATGTTCTTGGACTGGGAGAATCAACCTTGTGAAAATGACTATACTACCCAAAGCAATCTACAGATTCAATGCAACCCCTATCAAGTTACCAATGGCATTTTTTATGGAACTAGAACAAATCATCTTAAAATTTGTATGGAGACACAAAAGACCCCGAATAGCCAAAGCAGTCTTGAGGGAAAAAAACCGAGCTGGAGGAATCAGACTCCCTGACTTCAGACTATACTACAAAGCTACAGTAATCAAGGCAATATGGTACTGACACAAAAACAGAAACATAGATCAATGGAACAAGACAGAAAGCCCAGAGATAAACCCACGCACCTACGGTCAACTGATCTATGACAAAGAAGGCAAGGATATACAATGGAGAAAAGACAGTCTCTTCAATAAGTGGTGCTGGGAAAACTGGACAGCTACATGTAAAAGAATGAAATTAGAACACTCCCTAACACCATACACAAAAATAAACTCAAAATGGATTCGAGACCTAAATGTAAGACCGGACACTATAAAACTCTTAGAGGAAAACATAGGAAGAACACTCTTTGACATGAACTACCGCAAGATCTTTTTTGATCCACCTCCTAGAGTAATGGAAATAAAAACAAAAATAAACAAATGGGACCTAATGAAACTTCAAAGCTTTTGCACAGCAAAGGAAACCATAAACAAGATGAAAAGACAACCCTCAGAATGGGAGAAAATATTTGCAAACGAATCAACAGACAAAGGATTAATCTCCAAAATATATAAACAGCTCATGTAGCTCAATATTAAAGAAACAAACAACCGAATCCAAAAATGGGTAGAAGACCTAAATAGACATTTCTCCAAAGAAGACATACAGATGGGCAAGAAGCACATGAAAAGCTGCTCAACATCACTAATTATTAAAGAAATGCAAATCAAAACTACAATGAGGTATCACCCCACACCAGTTAGAATGGGCATCATCAGAAAATCTACAGACAACAAAGGCTGGAGAGGGTGTGGAGAAAAGGGAACCCTCTTGCACTGTTGGTGGGAATGTAAATTGATACAGCCACTATGGAGAACAGTATGGAGGTCACTTAAAAAACTAAAAATAGAATTACCATATGATCCAGCAATCCCACTACTGGGCATATACCCAGAGAAAACCATAATTCAAAAAGACACATGCACCCCAATGTTCATTGCAGCACTATTTACAATAGCCAGGTCATGGAAGCAACCTAAATGCCCATCAACAGATGAATGGATAAAGAAGAAGTGGTACATGTACACAATGGAATATTACTCAGCCATAAAAAGGAACGAAATTGAGTCATTTGTTGAGATGTGGATGGACCTAGAGACTGTCATACAGAGTGAAGTAAGTCAGAAAGAGAAAAACAAATATCGTATATTAACACATGTATGTGGAACCTAGAACAATGGTACACATGAATCGGTTTGCAGGGCAGAAGTTGAGACACAGATGTAGAGAACAAACATATGGACACCAAGGGGGGAAAACCGTGGTGGGGTGGGGATGGTGGTGTGCTGAATTGGGCCATTGGGATAGACATGTATACACTGATGTTTATAAAATTGATGACTAATAAGAACCTGCAGTATAAAAAAACAAACACAGAAAAAAACAACTAATACTAAACTTTCTTTGGGTTATTTGTATGGAAATATGTTAATATAAATGTTTCAGACATTACATGAAATTTCTAAAAATCTTATATGTTCTGGTATAATAAGTCATAATTCCAGTTATTACTTTAAAATGTATATCTCAGAAATAACTAAATTTCCTTGTCAATTGCATTATTATGAACTTTCATCAAATCTTTAACCATGGTCATTTTTAAGTCTTTTGTCATTTACAGACAGTTCTGGGTGTACTCTGATGCTTTTGCTAAAATGTTCCTATAAAAGGGTTTCATCTTCAAGGAATTCATGGAAAAGACTGACAAGTACAGGTTTCTGGTAACTGACTATACTGCTGAACTGAATGAATAAGCATTTTCAGAACTCTAATGGAAAACTGATGAATTCATAAAAGTGCTAACAAAAGATCAAGATGAAAAAAAAATTAATTACATGGGACTGAGTGAACTGATGAGGATGATTATAATTTTTGTGACTTTCTGTTTGAATAAAAAATAAAATAAAATAAAATAAGTCCCTCAAGGACTCAGAGGCAAAAAATATTCAAATCAATTTTCACTGCAAAGTAAGGGACCTGTTACAGTGGAGGATTACTGGACTGAATGTCAGTATTATGACATAGTATGAGTGTGTTTTGTGTTTGGTAATTGCAATCATTGTTGCTTTTGTTGTGGTCATCCATTTACAATGCTTGGTGTCAGTTTATTTATCTCTTGTAAAAATAAAATACAGTGTGTGTGAAAAAAAAAAGTTAAAAAAAAAAAGCCAAAAGATAACATGTTGGTGAGGATGTGGAGAAAGGGGAACCCTTGTGCACTGTTGGTGCAAATGTAACTTAGTACAGCCACTATGGAAAACAGTATGAAGGTTTTTCAAAAAATAAAAAATAGAACTACCATATGATCTAGCAATCCCTGTTCTGGGTGTATGTCCAAAAGAAATGAAGTCACTATCTTGAAGAGATATCTGCACTCCCATGTTTGTTGTTGAATTATTCACAGTAGCCAAGACATGGAAACAACTTAAGTGTCTGTTGACAGATGAATGGATAAAGAAGATGTGGCATATTGGGACTTCCTTGGTGGTCCAGTGGCTAAGACTTCGTGCTCTCAAAGGTTCAATCGCTGGTCAGGGAACTAGGTGCACAACTGAAGATCCCGCGTGCCACAACTAAGACCCGGCGCAGCCAAATAAATAAATAAATATTAAAAAAAGAAGATGTAGCATATATATATATAATATACATATATTATATTTTATATATGTTCTTTTTTTTTTTTTTTTTTTTAGCAGAACACAAAATATTAAAACCTAACATATGAGACCAGATAGAAGGGGAATGAACTCCTCTGGTGCTGGTCATTGCCCTCCTGGCTACTCCTCATACCCCCTTTGGCCTGTGAGGTCCCTGTGAGGTTCCTAGAACACTTTGAAATAAAATCTGAAACCACCATTTGGTAGATGGAGAAATGAGGTCTCCAAGCGTTAGAGATGTTTAAGGCCCCACAGCTAGGGGTGTGCAGAGGTGGAAGGTGAAGCCAGGAGCCTGGGGGCCCTAAACGTGTCCTTCCCACCACATCACTCCTCCACATGCAGGCAGGTTGGAGAGCTGGAAGGGCTCTGGTTTCACCTTCTGTTCTAGGAAGGCAAGTGCCGAACTGGGGAGTGACAGAAGGAGCCTGTGTGAACTTACCCTGAACCACTGCCCTAGGTGGAGACACTCAACTCCACGAAGCAGGTTTAAGAACATTCAGGAAACATGTCTTCTTTTCACCTGGCCTTGGCATTGGAGGACATGAGGGGAATTTCCAAACACATTATTTCTGGACAGGCAGGATTCCAGCAGCACACAATGCCAATTGCAATAACCAAGACATTCCAGCAGAGGGCACTATTCACCAACAATCTGAAAGGTGGCCAAGCATCAAAGAAGATTGGAAAGCCAAGCAGCTCCTTTAAAAAATCATTTGTTTTTTCATAGTAGTCCCAGCCCTCTGCAAAGAACATAAAGAAAATATAGCAATACAGATGAATTAAGAATCAATCACAGATTTCTAGGATGTAGCTTTAAAAGCATCAGGTGACCAATTGGCATTCAGTTCTTTATACAATTTGTCTGAAGTCACTTCTAAAGTTTCTTGGGGGACTTCCCTGGTGGTCCAGTGGTTAAGACTCTGCGCTTCCAATGCAGGGGGCACGGGTTCGATCCCTGGTCGGGGAACTGAGATCCAGCGTGCTGCAAGGCATGGCCAAAAAATGAAAACAAAAAGTTTATTGGAAAATATGGTTTTAATGAGTAGCCAAAAGTAGACCTTGCACAGAAGGAGTTATTATGGGTGAGGAGGGAGGGTGACAGGGGCTGGGCTACCTGTCAGGACTATAAAGCTGGTGTTCAGAGATTCAGACGTTTTTCTTGTACCCCACAATTGCCAGGGAGCTGGGACCAAGGTCTCATTTCCCCGTGAGTAAATCCTGGGTGAAAGATGTTGCCCCAGGGCGTCTCAGACTCCTTTGTAGATGCCCCCCAGGATCTGAGGGGGTGGGAGAAGAGGCTGAGAGAGGTTGCCTGAGCCAGGGGCCAACTCTCCTCTTCCAGGAATGGGATGAGTGACAGACCCTCCCTTTTAGGAACGGTCTTGACCAGTGGTTCTCAACTGGGGGCTATTTTGTTACCCACCCCCACTAGGGGATATTTGGCAATGCTTGGAGATATTTTTAGCTGTCACAATTTTGGGGGTGCTACTGGCATCTCGTGGGTAGAAGCCAGAGAAGCAGCTGAACATCCTACAATGCGCAGGGCAGCCCCCTACAGATAATAAAGAATTATCTGGCCCCAAATGTCAACAGTGCCGAGACTGAGAAACCCTGGTCTGGACTTTAGACCAGGGATTCTCAAAGTGTGGTCCCCAGTCCAGGTGCATCAGCGTCACCTGTTACAAGTGTAGATTCTCCGGCCATGCCTCGACCTACTAAATGAGAAGCCCCGAGAGCCACCTGTACTTCAATGAGCCTTTAAGATGATGTAATGCATGTCCACTTTGAGAACCACTTGCCCAGGGACGATACAGCTTGAGATTTAGCAGTCTAAGGGTGCTTTTAAGATACGAATGTGCTTGGGACTTCCCTGGCGGTCCAGTGGTTGAGACTTCACCTTCTAATGCAGGGGGTGAGGGTTCGATCCTTGGTCAGGGAGCTAAGATCCCACATGCCTTGTGGCCAAAAAAACCAAAGCATAAAACAGAAGCAATATTGTAACAAATTCAATAAAGACTTTAAAAATGGTCCACATCAAAAAATCTTTAAAAAAAAGAAAGATACGAATGTGCTTATAATCAGCGTGGAATTGCTAAAATGCAGATTCTGATTTAGTTGTATGAGAATTTGCATTTCTTACAAGCTCCAGGTGATGCTGATGTGGCTGGCCGAGGCCTACACTTTGAGAAGCAAGGATCTAGGATATTGCTTCCAAAACCTGCCAGATCATAAGGTAGACCTGAAATGTGCGTTGAAACTTCAGATTCCCAGGATCCCCCTGAGGCCCACTCTCTAAGCCATCTCCAGAGAAGGGGCCTATGAATCTGTAGTTTTAGGAAGCGCCTCAGAAAATTCTCACGATCAAGCAGGGGAAAACACTGACTTCTGACGGCAGATTCAGGAGTTATCGATTAATGACATCATCTCTGAGTCCTCTTTGTCTGTATACTGGAAGTTCTCAACCAGGGCTGAGGAGAAGCATCTGGGGAGCTTTGAAACTCTCCCTGCAAAGGCCACAAAGCAGGTTGATTACATCAGAACCTCGGAGGATGGGACCTAGGAAGTGGTAATTTTAAAAGATGCCCAGGTGACTCCAATGCGCAACTACATTTAAGAATCAGTGACCTTAGAAAACAGTCCCACAGTTCCTCAGAAAGTTAAACATATAGTTACCATATGACCCAACAATTCCACTCCTAGGTACATACCCAAGTGAATTGAAAACGTATGTCTACACAAAAATTTGTATATGAATGTTCAGAGCAGCATTATTCAAAATAGCCAAAAAGTGGAAACAATCCAAATGCCCACTAACTAAGTGGAAAAAGAAATTAAAATAGTTGTGGTATAGCCATACAATGGAATATTATTTAGCCATAGGAAGGAACGATATGTTACAACATGGATGAACTTTGAAAACATTACATTAAGTGAAAGAAGCCAGATACAAAAGACTATATATTTTATGATTCCATTTATATGATATACCCAGAATAAGCAAATCCATAGAGGTAGAAAGTAGATCAGTGGCTTCCAGGGGCCGGTGTGAAGGGGGAATGGAGAGTGATTGTTAATGGGTACAGGGTTGTATTTTGGGGTTATGAAAATGTTATGGAACTAGATAGAGGTCATGGTTGCACAACACTGTAAATGTACTAAATGCTGCTGAACTGTATACTTTAAAATAGCTAAAATGGTAAATTTTATGTTATGTGAATTTTATCTCAATTAAAAAAAGAAAAAAAAAAAGAAACAGTGACCTATACAATTTCCTAATAGAGTCTAAGAAATCAGGGAAAATCTGGATGTGAGTGGATTAGCTCATTCAGAATAAACCTTAAGATCGGCCATATTTATGCCCCCATGGTCTTTGACCCTCTGCTAGAGGAGGGAGAAAAGGGTTTTTGAAAGCTTGATTGGAGGAGTGAATATTATCAGATCCCTAGGATAAAGGGCAAAGAAGCTAGTTTTCATCTGTCAGCTGAGGTTGTATTGACTTGAAAGTTTGCTCTCAGAATCTGGGAGGCTCGTGTTCTTTTAGTGTTCAAAGGCTGATGGAGAAAGTGATTGCTGAGATGAATTTTCTTAAAGTGTGGGCGTTATTTAATGTGAATATAAACAGAAGGATGACCCACAAGGCTGAAGGTTTAGGGACGTGCAGGCAATTGACAGTTAAGTTACATTTATGCAGCCACACACCTGGGCGTGGAGACAGAGTGCCCAACCTTGAGGAGGGGAGGTCACGGGGAAGTCATGACCCCATTCCCTCAGTTAGGTGGGCCTCGCAGGAAGGGATGCTAGTGAGAGAAGTTGAAGATAGAGAGACCTCTCTTCTGGAAATTCAGCTTGTATCATTTTTAAATTTTTTGGTTTATTATCAGTCTTCCTTGCTGGGCTTTAAACTCCCCAAGAGCAGGGACCACGTCTATTACATTTACCACTGTGCGCTCAGCATGCTTGGCACACGGTAGAGGGTTCTCTGTTGATTGACAGCCAGAGGTCACAAGTAAAGCCCCTTGGTGAGGGGTGAATGCTGACAGTAGACCTGCCAAAGGAGGGGCTGGGGTGGGGGAGGGCAAGTCTGTGGGTAAACCTGACAGCACATGGGTGCCAAGAACTGGCTTGCTTCACTCAACACTGAGAGGGAGAGACAGCGAGGTCACCAGGGGCTTTCAGGAAGTGATGACACCTGAGCTGAGTCTCAAAGGAGGACCAAGGGTTAGTGGGTCAGAGACTGGAAAGGCGATTCCTGCAGAGCAAGCAGCATATGCAGGGCCTTTGGGGCCTGACTAGCCCCAGGATTGTGGGCCCACTGCAGGGGGTCAGCCTGGCTAAGGCCTGGCTGGACCGGAAGTCCCTGGAGGGGGTGACACCATCAGACCTTGGGCTGCTGTCTGGAGGTTGGATTTGAGAGAGAAATAAAAATAGGAGGCTGCTGAAATACTCTCAGAGAACGGAGTGGAGGGTTGCCTTGATGAACTGACATCGATGATGAGCAGGAAAGAGGGGAAGGATGTGAGAGCGTTTTCGAAGGTAGAGTTGTTTGGATTTGGTGACTGAGTGCTGTTGTTGGGAGTGAGATGAAAGGAGAAGTCTAGGATAGGGATGATGATGGTGACGAAGACGATGCTTATGGCTAATGTTTGTTGAGGGTGTACGTGCCGGGCACTGTGCTGTGTTTCATATACACCATGTCATTTGGGTCTCATAATGAGCTATTGATGCTCATGAGTGTATTTTTATACTCATTATACAGATGAGGAAACTGAGACCCAGGGAAGCTGTTACTTGGCCAGGGTCACCAGGTTAGTATGTGGAACAGCCAAGGACAGTCAGACCTAAAGAGCTATGCTCTTAACCATACTCAGTACCGCCCCAGGGTTTTAGTTTGGGTTGGCCAGGTGATGGCGCCACTCCCTCAATCCGAGGAAACGGAAGGAGAAAAATGTTTGATTGGTGGGGAAACGACAAACTGAGTTGAGGACAAGTTGAACTGGAGATGCTGTGGGTTATTCCATGATAACCAACAGTGAAGAGGGCAGCTCTGGAGGGATCCTGCTAGGGATGCAAGTCACAGGGATGAATAAGACAACCAAAAGCATGAGCATGAGGAGAGAAAAAGGCCAGGGAGGAACCAGGGTGCACCAAAGAACCAAATGTGTCCTTTGGATATGGCCATCTGGGAGCAAGAAGAGTGCAGCCACAGGACAGAGGCAAAATCTACTATTCTAAGGAAACTGGATGCACAAGGAGGAGGAAAGAAGAGTCACCAGAAGGGATCGGGGGGGGGGGGGCCGGGGACAGAGAGCTATTTTTTCTTTCTTTTAATCGTTAAGATGAGAGAGATTTGCAAATGTTACAGGCTAGAGAGACGGAACCATTAGAAAGATGAATTTGATAATGAATGGGAGAGGAGAGAAGTGATGGAACAACAACCTTGAGGCAGCTGGAGGGATGAGGTGAGAGCATCAGTCTTCAAAAAGAAAATGAACACTTCTTCTGAGTCTAGAGAAAAACATAGGTTTGAATGTAGCTTGAACAGGACCCAGGGACTTTAGAAAGGTAAGATTTGGCCAACTGCTCCAGCTATCTTGCTCTACATCCGCTGCCACGTTTGCACAGCGGCCACACTTCCCATGGGTTGCTTGCAGTCAAGACGGAGCATGGCAGGGAAACGATTCCCAGGGAACCCATTCCCGGGAGATGGGGGACTGCTCGGATGGTTCATCTGGACACAGGGACTCCCCAAAGGCCGTGCTGAGCCTTCCTCAGGTACATGGCAGTCTCAAGACACTTTCACCCAATCTTCCCTCCTTCCTTTCTTCACTTGGGGTCAGCCCTGCATTGCATCTGCCGGCTCCTCCAGCTTTCCCCAGCTCCCTATTTTCTCTCAAGAGTGTCTCTTAATACCATCCTTGTACATTTAGTCCTACTGGCATCTGCTTCTTAGAGGACCCAGACTAACATAGCCACCCAGGCACACATGGATAAAATCAGAAAGGTTGAGTTAGGGAGACTCGGATCCCTCAGTGGGAGGTGATGAGCCCAAGGAGGCTGTGACGGGTCTGCGTGTGATGGCAAAATGGGTGGTGGGAACGCAGGGGGGATCCTGGTCCCCTTCTCACAGAGGCCTGCAGCTCACTGCTGTCTGCCAGGCACAAGATAGATTCTCAGGAGGTCCAGGCAGATGTGACCACATGAGGACGGGTATGAATACAGACAAATGGATGGGGGCTGGTGGGCACCGGGGGAGAAGCTGAAGGGGTTCCCACCTAATTCGCGGAGAGCAGGAAGTGAGGTCAGCTCTGTGAATATGACCGGTCCATGGGGTGGGACCTTGCAAACTGGAGGTTTGGAACAGCTGCTATGGTGAGAGGGAGGGAGAGACGGCTGACAGAGACTGTAATGAAAAGAGAATGGAGAAGCGGCAGGGGCAGGAAAATGTTTTAGGGCCTTGTAGGCCTTGGGAGGGTCTCTGGATTTTACACTAACTGCTAAAGGGAAACCTTGGATGGTTTCGAGCTGGGGCACTACAGGACCGGAGCTATAACTTAGAAGGACATTCTGGCTGCTGTAGGAGATGAGAATGGATGCAGCAGACCAGTGAGGAGGTTACAGCAGTCATCCAGGCAAGAGATGACACAGCCCGGAGCAGGGCGGGAGCAGTGCAGATGCTGGTAGCTAAGAAAGTTCCCCTCTGATGACTCCTATTCTCCCACTGAAATAAGAAGCAGGAACACTGACATCACCTGAGAGGGGGGGCTGGATGGGTACGTGGGATCGTGCTTTTATCTATATGTTGGAAGAGTAGAAGAAAGAGGCAAAGTTGTTAAAAGATAAGTAATAAAAACTTACTTTCATGTATAAAATAGATAACTAATGAGTACCTACTGTCTAGCACAAGCAACTCTACTCAGTGCTCTGTGGTGACCTAAATGGGAAGGAAATCCAAAAAAGAGGGGATATATGTATACGTATAGCTGACTCACTTTGCTGTACAGCAGAAACTAATACAGCATTGTAGACCAAATACACTCCAATAAAAATTTTAAAAAATAAATTAAGGGGCTTCCCTGGTGGCGCAGTGGTTGAGAATCTGCCTGCCAATGCAGGGGACACGGGTTCGAGCCCTGGTCTGGGAAGATCCCACATGCCGCGGAGCAACTAGGCCCGTGAGCCACAATTACTGAGCCTGCGCATCTGGAGCCTGTGCTCCGCAACAAGAGAGGCCGCGATAGTGAGAGGCCCGCGCACCGCGATGAAGAGTGGCCCCCACTTGCCGCAACTAGAGGAAGCCCTCGCACAGAAACGAAGACCCAACACAGCCATAAATAAATACACAAATAAATAAAAATTAAAAAAAAACAAAAAAACCCCAAAAAACCCCACAAAACTATAAAATAAATAAATAAATAAAATAAATTAAAAAAACCCTGCGTATTTAAGAAAGAAAGAAGAGGCTTAAATCTTTCATTGCATTCCATTTTGAGCATTGGCCATAAGACTTATCTTTGATAGCATAGATTTTTAAAAAATCCCTGTATTTTCCTTGATAAGTGATACCTAGCCCCTCCTCCCAGTGAAGTAACCACTTAATTTCTTTGCAACTCATGAACCGCTGCAGTTCCTGTTAGGATGGGGCAGTAGTTACTGATTCCTGTCCACCAGACCAGACCTTCCCTGGGTGGTTAGAGCTGTAAAATTCATAAATGTGTGTGTGTGTGTGTGTGTGTGTGTGTATGATGATCACATGCACTCACACAACACACAGTATGTATGACAAAACTGCTTTGACAAATGTTTGCCTTTTTAAACAAAAAGTGTGTCATATATTTTTATTAAATCATAGAAAACTCATTTGTATACAAATTTTTCCACTTTGGGGACAATGGAATATTAAACAGCTGGGTAACAAAACAGTTGAAACATACATCTCATTTTAAGCAGAGACAAATTTTAAGTTGTCACATTTATTTTTTAAAAAAATGTTGAAATAATCAGTAACACGTTATTGGCTTTTTTCACCTTTGGGTCAGAGGAATAATATCTCTTATAAAGCCCCAATTCTCCTTAAGGATGCTTTTCATTACTCAAACCAACCATGAGTTTAAAAAGGTGATTAACTTGAAGTTTTAATACAAAATCAATTTCTTTTTCCCAACCATGTACTTTTGGGGTATTGTAAATGCCAAATTTCAGGAGAGGGTCTCCTTTCACAGGACCTATTATGCTTCTTTTCTACAACAGCAAATGTGTATAATGGTACAGAATATATTTCAGAATAAGTTAAATATTAAGACATACAGTATGGCAATAATGTCCTACTTTTCTTTCTACCATGTAAATTCAAATGTTCATCCTAACCTTACACATTTATAAAAGGGTGAAGACTGAGGGATCCAGTGATAATGAAAATGCACAACCATCAGGACCACATTCTCTAAACACTTTGGCTGAATATATACAAATGGTCCTGCCAGAGTCACGCCTGCATTTGTTCCACAGGGGATCTAAATGAACAGACGCCGAAGGTCACCAAACGAAAATGGGCAGTGGTTTTGCAGTTTAGGTTGTCACTCGTTCTGCTTTTGAGCAGAGACCCAGTGGTCACACTGTGACATGTCTGCACTCACCACAAACACTCACATAACATAAACACAAATTAAATATTAGCAAACTTATTTTAAATTAAATTGAAGACCGCTATTTTTAAGTGCATGAAGTATTTCCCCCTAGCTTCTTAACGCGTGTTACAGAGCGAGAACTAACATCTTGGGTAACATTCGTGTTCCTACGTATTAGAGGCCAACGTGCTTCCTTTGAGAACTCCCTGGAGTAACACATGAGATCTTCAGGGGGAAAAAAGGCAATTCTCCAATCTACATGGAGGGATAGTCTCAAATAGTCATTTTCCCAAACTCCAGTTTGGATTTCAGACTCATTAAAGCAGGAACTCAAAAATGTGATCTTTGGGAGTGGCTCCCAAAGATGGGAGTGTCACCTGTGGTGACAGTCTGTGTCCCAGGACACTCGACTAACTCTTAATACTACAAGCCTCACTTCAAGCTGCCCCCAGGTCCTGGGCCCCTGCTGTCAACCTGCAGACCTGGAGCTCTCCCAGGGAATGTGTAAACAAATCTGGGGAAAACCACATCTCTGCAAGTTTTTGTTATGTCAGTGGTAAACCTCCTGGGCTAAGAAAAGTAATAGGAAACGCCACCCCAGTGACAACTTCTCACAAGGCTTGTCTTCTGCTCATCCTGCTGTAGAAGACTATGAAGTCAACTCAAATATTCTTTGCCTCACTTGCCCCAAATGGTAACTAAACAGAGTTAGAAACTTTTCTTTGGACTACCTTATTCCTGAATTACGACAAATGCTTATCTGAGCAAACGTGGTCCACTACCTTGTTACTGGAGGTGACTTGGAGAGGAGGCTAGGCTTTTGTGCAGGTTGGGATTCTGGCTGTGTCTGTTTCGACTTCGAACAGACGAGAACATGGTGTTGCAGCCCGGGACTTTGCACTTGTGGAGCTGGCGGAGGTGCACAGTTTTGTAGTGAGCCCTGAAGGTCCCTTTATTACTGTATGTCTTTTGGCAGAGGTGACATGTTATGGGCAGCCCAGACGGCAGGCTGGCAAGGCTCTGGTCGGCCTTCTCCATCAGGACGCAGATGGGATAGTCATCCTCGCCGGGGACCAGGCTCGCCCCTTCACAGTTGCCATCGCTGTCCTCCATGAGCACGGTGCCTTCCTCACTTGCCCCGTCTGAGTCCCAGGAGGAATGGCTGCTACTCTCCGATTTCATGCTCGAGGTAGTACTCAAATCCAGGATGGTGCCCTCGCTTGGCGGACCGGAGGTGTAGCTCTCCAGGCCGGCGCTGTGGACTTGGGCTACTGGGTAAACCAGGCTGCCCATCCGACTCGTTCCCTTGAAGATGACAGATGTCGGGGAGGCTTGCTGTGTGAAAGCCACATCCTGATAGGCATCCTTAGCCATATCTTTCAACAAGTAAGCTGCACGGAAATGGTCTTCATTGCTCTCCAACACTTCTTGAGTCAACACTTTTTGGTGGAGGTTTAAGTTTGAACTGTGTCTACGAGAGTGAAAAGATGGTTAGCAATGGGTTGGGCTGTTGTTTCTGTTGTGTTAAAGACAGCCTTCATTCTGAGTAGAGACACTAGGCAGATACCAGGAAAGCTTGTGGCATGAGAGAAGTGATACAGTGCGTGTGTGGTGGACACTGCCCACTGCCGTTCACCGCTTGTCACAAGTTAGCATTTGACTAGATAGGTCAACAGAATATGTAGTTCTCTTCAATTTCCACAGTCTGATTGACACGTAAGTTCTTGTACCTCATCTTTAGAGAATGGCTAGACTACTTCAGTTAGGCCAGTTCAACTGGGACACTGGAACCAGGAGATCCCAGAAGAAAACTGGTCACAAACAATAAGGAACTAAGCAGAGGACTTTATTTCAATGAAACCAGGAAATATTATCTTCTAGAGCTGCACTGTCCAGTATGACAGCTACTCATAAGTGTATGAGCACCTGAAAGGTGGCTAGTGTCATATATTGAAATGATAATATTTTGGGTGGGCTGAGTGAAATAAAATATGTTACTAACACTTACTTCACTTGTTTCTTTTTACTTTTTTAATGTGGCTAGCAGAAAATTTAAAATTTCCTATGTGGCTTGCATGGTGGTCTAGAGCATTTGCATACACACCCCCACGCAAGTTCTACAGGTGTGAAAATCTGATTGGCTAGAAATTGTATGTGTGTGCATGAGTGTGGGGGTGGTGTGTGCACATGTGCGTGTGCTAAATTTAGTTCGTATTTGCAACATTTCACTATATAGCAGACAGAAAACTTGCAAAGGCAGCACTGTGAGCACACTGCCAATCATCTACCCAACGATTACTCCTAAAGGACAGATAATGAGTATCCATTACGACACACGCCTTTTACTCATAAGGTATCATTTGATGTAACCTGTCAATCAATGTCGGCCTTGCTCGGAGATCCCCTAACTATTGATGAGCAAAAACACCCCTTACCAGAGGGTACAATCTTAAAGGTGATTGGAGAATTATTCCAAACAGGGAAAATACCTCCCCCAACACAGATCAGAATGCATGCCAGGGTCAAATTGGGAAAAACACCCTCACCTAAATAACAAGGAATCAAATTCTCTCTTCTAAATCTCCAAAGACATATGGCAGGGGTGTTACTCATAAAATGTATCAAATTTATTTCTGAACTTCTTTTTAATCCTCTTATACATTCTTTTCTTGGGACATAATCAGAATTATACTCCCAGATCACCCACTTTGCAAGCAGCTCTTCTCAGCTGCAACTCTGCCCTGTGATTATGTCAGCACCCTGCGTTGAAGGGGCAGGTATGTCTCAGCAGAAAACCAGATATTAGATTGACATACAGGTTCCAGTATACACAAGTTGTCAAAAAAAAGTCTGACAAACACATTTACTGGAACACCTTGCACAGAAAGGTCCCTGATGCAACAAAGCAAACCTCTGGGCCCTTTGCTCAACTCCTGAGGATCCCATGAACACCAAGAGCTAACATGTGGGCAGCCCTCTCTCCTCCTTAACCATCCTCAGAGGGTTAGATGCACTTCCCAAGGTGCCATGTACCCTGAGACCAGTGAGTACCACAGCTGCAAAAACCCTGTGGACCACGTGCCAGGCTTTCTGCTTCCAGGACTAATGCTGTGCCTACTGCCCAGGTCTGCATTTCTTCCCTCCAACCTCTACACCTCCCCCTCCAACTCTTCCCTCCCGTTTTTAACTATTTAGATTAGCTGAGACCAGTGGTTTTCAAATTGCGGCCTGGGTACCCCTAGTGGTCCCTGAGATCCTTTCAGGATGTCCCTCAAGTCAGACTCCTTTCATGATGATTCTAAGACACTATTTTCCCTTTTCAGGCTCATTCTCTCACTAGTGTAGAGTGGAGTTTTCCAGAGGCTACGTGACATGTGATATTGCAACAGATTGAATGCAGAAGCTGGTATGAGAACCCAGTCGTCTTCTACCGGACCAGACATTAAAGATATTTGCAAAATGTACAACAAAGCCACTTCTCACTAAGTTTTTGATCCAGAAAATGTAGTTATTTTTCATAAAAATATAATGGTAACATATAATAGGTTTATTAAGTGATGTGATACATATTTTTTCAATTTTAATTTCTAATACAGTAAATATTGATAGATAGAAACCCAAATAGACAAAAGTTCTTGAGGGTCTTGAGGTTTTAAGAATTTGTAAAGGGGCTGTGAGACCAAAACTTCTGCGAGCTGCTGGATTAGACAGAACTCCTCTGGGAAACCATCCCTAACTTCTCAGAGTTTGGTGAGGCGCCCTCCCACGTGCCCGTAACACAATACCCCCGCTTCTAGCAGCCACCACCTTCAGCTGTAATCACCTGCTTACTGCTCTGTCTTCCCCACTGGCCTTCTTGGGCAGGGACTGTGTCTAGAGCACCTAACACAGAAGGTTATTGACTGTTTGTTGGCTAAATAAGTATCCACAGTGCTGTCCTCGTCCCTTGGTGATGGGTCCTAGGAACTGCTGTTGGCAGTAGCAGTGGCTTGAAGGGAGGAAGTCAGTTATCCTTACAGCCATGCAATTCTCATCTCTGACTCAGAAAAATGGTGGTGGGCCCGGGACTGCTCACAAAGTCCTGTTTAAAATGGTATCATTTAAATCACAGATTCTAGGGAAAATGCAGTCCAAGTTCTAGACTACTAGAATTAGTGGTTTACATTTAGAACGAAAGATGTTTTCCTGTGGTGGGGCAGGAGCATCACAAATAGGTCCCAAAATAAGAAAATGTTAAATATATGAAAAATAAATATAAATAGTATCTTAAATTCAATATGCCTTCTAATTTAGTAGACAATGTAGGTCAGAACAGTATCATAAATATCAAGGATAACCTGACCGATACGACTATCTCTTCTTTATAATGACAGCTTATTCATGAATGAACACCCCTCTTGGAGGGTAGAGGAGGGGCACTGACTCACTAATTTGGGTATCTTGGTGGTTTGGTGCAACATCCAGCAACAGTTCTCTCCTTAAAGCCTCCTGGGGTCATCTTTTGGTAAGCTTCCTCTTCCCTTTATAGGCTGGGGAGGAAGGCGACCTGAAGAGTGGTTATGCGACTCAAGTTCATTAAGAAAAGCACAAGTAAGATAGTAACGCCAGTGCTGTGTCCCCAGAGTGATGAGAGATACTCTATACCCGGGCACTCTGTACAAACAGTCTGACTCTGTGTGGTGGGGTCATGAAAACCCGGCACTGAAAGTCTTCTCATCTTTGAACCACACATCACAGACACTGAAATAACCTGTTAATTGCCTTTACTCTTTGATATCTTAGTATGTCAAAAATCTTCAATCAGGCAGTTATTCTTCCTTTCAAAAATAGTGGTTAAATAGAAATTGGAGAAAACGTTTCATTCTGTGGACTTCATAGTGTGAAATGAAAATCAGACAAGTTTTGGGGAGCTACAATCCTAACTTTAAAAGCTCCCCCGCTTCCTCCCCCTCTAATGTGTGAACTAGTTCATGATGCCTTATCCCAAACCCTTGGGGCCAGATGTTTCTGAATCCAGAATTTCTCAGGCTTTAAAAAGGCAGAATGATGCATATACTGTCATATCATGGCAATGTCCCCATAATAAATCCATTAACATTTCTGTATGGAATATATATTAAAAAAATCCACACAAAGGGAGATTTAAAAAGATTGAAATAGCCTCACATCATTTCAGGTCAGGTTTTGTGGCTAAATGAGTTTAAATTCTGGAATTGAAAATCCAGGAAATCTGGATCTATAGAACACTGTTTCTCAATCTGTGGTCCCTGGAATAGCATCAGTGTCCCCTGGGAACTTAGCAATGCAAACTCTCACATCTCGTCCCAGACCAACTGAAGCAGAAGTTCTAGGGGGAGGGCTCAGAAGTCTGTTTTAACAACCCTCCACGTGACTCAGATGCATGCTAAAGTTTAAGAACCACTGCCTTGGAAGAAATGATTGCCACCAGACGTCTTACCTGTCTCTGCTCCTGCGGGAAGGGAATGTGGCCTTACAGCCCTCCATCGTGCACGTGTGCGTTTCTTTGGCATGCATGTTCTTGTGATGCATTTTCACACCGCAAGCGTTTTTAAAGGTCTTCTTGCAGATGTCACACTGGAAGCGATTTTCCTCCTTCGGCCTCGCTAATGCGTGCTGACCTGAGTGCTCCAGCTCTTTGGAATCTTCAAAACAAGGAAAAGCCATCCCCCGGCTGGACAAAGCACTGAGGAGGCCCCCAGCCAGCAGGCGCTGCTGCAGTTTGACGTAGTCAGGAAAAGGGACACAGGGCTCCAGCCCGGGGGTGAGATGAGGTTCACGGCCACCATCCTCCCCGTCCCGTGGCACCACGGTCAGCACTGACTTCTGCTCAGTCTCCCTCTCTGAGTTGTATGTGGCCTGCTCGGGGGTTTGGCGGATGGCTCCGCTGGACTCGATTGCCGGTTTGAGATGGCAGGGCCTCTCTCCTTCAGGACCAGACTTCCCTAAGCTTCCCAATGGGGCTCTGTCTGACCGGGGGCTGCAGCCCTCCAGCTCGTCTTCACTGACCACCTGCAGGGGCATGTCTTCATCTGAGCTGAGAGTGTGCCTCTTCTCATCCGCTATCTCCACAGCCTCCTTCTCTATTTTGATGGGCATACTGGACTTCCGCGATTTCTTCTTGGGCAGGGCATCGAATGGCATTTCGTTGGAAACCAGTTGTTCCGGGATTGAAGAGGACAGCAGAGGGAGGGAAGGTAGCATCCCAGGTGTGTTTGCTAGCTCAGCCGGGGTGGCCGGACTGCGGTAGAAAGGAAGGACCGGCTGGACTGTCTTCAGGTTGGGAAAAAGCACTCCGTTTTGGCCGATGCTTGGGAAGGCTGGCTGGCTCCTGGAATCCTCCCCTGAACCAGTGTAGCCCGGGAGAGGCCGACAGTCTGGAGAAGTCACCCTGAAACCCGGGCGCTTATAGCTCTCAGAGGCAGCCAGGTTCAGGCTGTTCCTCAGGTCTTTGTCCCTGTTGTTTCTGTTCATTGGCATGTGCAGCCGGGGGTTGGGGTTGGCGCTGTGGCGGTTCCGGCTCCTCAGGGAGCTGAACACCATGTTACAGCCTTCGATGGTGCACTTATGCTTGATCTTCAGGTGGACGGCGTTGTAGTGGATCTTGAGGGTGCCTTTGTCGTAGAAGGTCTTCTCACACGCTGTGCAGAACACCCGGCCCTTCTTTGTGCCGAGGCTGTTCCTCTCGGACTTCACTTTGCCCTCTGGGGACAACTGTGTCCTTTCGAGCTTTGTGATGATGTTGTATGAGCTGGAGTCACTTAAATGGGCGCTGTCTTCCTTTTTAGTAACAGGACCTGGACAGTTTAGACACTGCTCTTTTTCAACCTGAAATGGGGTGGAACTGGAAGTTAAGAAGCTGCTGTTGGGGAAGGGTCCGTGGATTTCCTGTTTGGGGTCCTGACTTTGGTCCTGACCCTGCTCCAGCACATACGGTTCGGGCACTGACCCTATCAGTGCGGGAGGCACAGGGTTGAAGAACTGGAAGGGCAGCATGAAGGTCATGTTGTTTATGAGGTTCTCAAAGGGGTGTATACTGCCGGGGTTTCCTTTGTCTACAGAAGGGGGGAGGCTGCCACTCCGGTGGCTGCAGCTCTCGATGAAAGCCCTGATATCTACGTTCGCCGTGGAGGGCGGGATGATGATGGACTGCTCTTCCTTCTCTTGAATTGCCATGAGCTCAACGATAGACTTGGTCTCTCCAAAACGAAGGAACTGCTGCAAGGTGGCCACCTCTTCCTCACTGGTCATGATGCTCCAGTGATCCAACACCTTTCCTGATGCATCCTAAACCCAAACCAGAATTAAAACGGGCAATTAATTTACTATTCCTTACCCTTTTCTCTAAGAAAGGAACCATGTATGTGGTCAGGGCCTCCACCAGCACCACAGGGCACTCTTGTACATATTAGAAAAAGACACCCCTGTGAGCACAAGGCTTGATGAGTTCAGCCCTTGCTCACCTCACTGTCCTAGGACAGAAACTCTGTGCAGAAAATAAACTGCACAAATGTAAGCAGTGGTCCAGAAGAGAGAAATAAAATTATATCACTCAAGCCTAAGGAGAAGTTTGGTGATTATTTTCCATCTTATTTCAAACCAATTGGTTGTCTTGCATCAGGCATAATTTTCCTCCACTAAAATTAAAATATGTATCATTTGAACAATAGTAACTTCTTTATCTAAAGAGTATAGATGAGGCAATCAGGCCTAGATATAGTTCAAGTATTTATTTGCTGCAAGTTTAATAATCTTTCCCAAGCAACTAACATTGAAAAACAAATGAACCTGTATTGATCTATTGCCTATGTTCACAAAGCAGAGCTGTAATTACACTAGAGTGTTGGAGATCTTTCAAACTCTAGCAAGGCCTAACTTTTCCCAAAACTACAATAAATATTTTATCACAGAACATGTATTTGATGGCCTACTGAGATTTTTCACAGTGCATGTAAGAGTTTTGAAGATGATGAGGAATGTAACATCATAAATTTTTCATGCACTAGAGGTTCAAGGTAATTGATTCCATATTTTTAATCCTAACACTAGAAAGCAAGATTATTAGGATCATTAAATATTGATCTATGTCATAATGTAAGATCATAATGCTGCTCTACATAAAAGGTGGTTTCTAGCCTGCTGGGGGTCCTGCACTCGAGGTGAGCAAACATGTTTCCAGAGGAAGACTGGAGGCATTGTCAGAGTTCGAAAGAAGTGGGTTCAAATTCTCAGTCTGCTGCATACAAGTTGAGTGACTTCAGCAAGATTTAGAAGCACTCAGTATCTGGTTTTCTAACTGGAAAATGGGGATAATCTACCTACCTTGTGAGATTACTGGATGAGGGTCTAAGTCAATAAATGGTTGTTATTAGTGTTTGTTTCAGGGTTATGGTCCAGCTGAGTTAGACTGAAGTGTATGTTAATCTTGGAAATAACATTCATCCGCCCATTTCGTTGAAATTTTTATCAAAGTTAGCTGACATTTTCTAGCGTAGTAACAAGGAAGAAAATGCTGTAGCTGTTTCATATGTCAGAGAAATGATATAATTCACACCAGGGAACACGTTCTTTGCTGTCGAAACACCCTGATAGCCTCTCTGGATAGGAAGCATAAGGCCTACCCCCCACAGTATGGTACAGAAAGAGAGGTAAAACTACTCTGCAAAGGAAAGAGATGAGAGAAGGGACGAAAGGCATGGAATGATGGAGAGACGTAGAGAAAATGCGAGGAGGCCAAAAGGAACTGGGGAGGCAGAGAGAGAATGAGCCAGAGCATGCACACAGAAATATCACAAGGTGATGAAGCCTGGGAAGGAAAATTAGCAGTAGGATGGATGGCAGAGGGCTTTAAAGAACAGGAAGGTGTGGCATGAAATTGTAACTGTTTGCTGTGCCCTTCTGCAATGTAAGTTCCCTTCCTCACCCCCAAACTCTCAGTAAAATCTGAAACATGATGTCTTGTGTCAGTAAATAGTTTGAGGATAATAAAAGAAATGGAGGCAGCACCAAGGAAGGGGCAAATGGCTGACTGTGGAAGAGCTGGCTGAGTGAAACCCAAATCAGAGAATATGTAATGCTCGCGCATCCTGAAGTCTCACAGATACCTTGAGGAAAGGCACGGATTTCACCCAGAATATGAGGTAGGGTTTAAGCCATTAGAAATAACTATGAAAGGGAAGGATGACTACCAATGGCTGTAGCACTGTAGGCAACTGGGTTACATCAGTTCCATGGACACGAGCTTCGGAAGACATTCTAGGAGAACAGTGCCCATGGTCCCCATACCTGCAGCACGTATCCACGGATGTAATCCTGGAGGGTCCAGTCCAAGGCACGGAGGATCTGGAGGACCTCATCTTGCTTCAACACACTGAAGAGCCGGTCCAGTAGGATTTTCAGGCGAACAGGGATGGCCTGGGTCCCATACAGCATGAGGCTGCTAATATCAAACACCACGTTGGACTGGACAATCTCCACCTGGCTTGTTGGATACACGGGGGGAATCCTTAGCTTACTTAGAGCTGAAAAAGTGAATTGAAGAAATATCGTTTTTCAAGATTCTACTTTTAAGAGAAACACTGCACAGAAGTAGGTTAGCGCTAACTCTCAGTTATTTGTTCCAGTAGAAAAACCACAAATATGCAAACAATTAATAATCTTAATAGCTATCTGGCTCCAAGTTATTCTCAGGAACTTCTAAAATAAAATGGACTAGCCTGAGAGGCTTCTTTTCTCCCTTTCCTGTGGCATGCCTAAGGAGTAAAACAGCCGCAAGTAGGGACCGTGCACAGAAAACGGGTAAAAACGAAGGCGGCAGGTGCATAATCAAGAAGATGGAAAACCAGGAAGCATGGGGTCTGGGGAAGAACCTGGACTTGGAAATCCAACAGATCTGGGTTTGAGCCCTGGTCTGCCACTATCTAGTTGTTGGGCTGGGCAAGTTAAGCCACTGAACTCCATGCTGTCCAATGCAACAGTCATCAGTCACATACGGCTATTCAAATTTAGATTTAAATTAATTAACATTAAATAAAACTAAAAATTCAGTTCACCAGTTGCGCTAGTCACATTTCAAGTACTTGTAGCCACATGTGGCTAGTGTAGGGCTGTCAGGTATAGCAAATAAAAATACAAATAAAAATTAAACTTGAATATACATTTCAGATAAAAAATGAATAAGTGGTATACACTTAAACCAAAAATATTCATTGGGATATACTTAGGCTAAAAAATTATGTATAGTTTAACCGAAATTCAAATTCAACTGAGCATTCTGTTCTTCCATCTAGCAACCCTGGGTTAGAGGCTACTATATTAGACAGCACAGAACATTTCTACTGTTGCAGAACAACAGCCCTGAAGCACCATTTTCTACATCTTTAGAAGGGGGTTGATAAACACTTATCATATAGAGTTGTTAAGATTCAAAGAGATAACATATATAAAGCTCTTAGGCTGTTACCTGGCACATAGCAGTAACTTACAAATGTTAGCTGTCATTCTTAGATATTAAATCTGTTCCTGAATAACTGTAAGTTATTTAAAGGGTACACTAAAGGCCAAGAGAGGGGGCAAAATAAAGTTACCGTGGGCCACCCATCCATGTCTGCACTGCTCACACTGACGGTGGTTTATTTTCCCTGGTTTGAAGCTTTGGCAACTACAGTTCAGAGTACAGCCGATGGCCTGCAGAAGAGAACACAGGGATACCTGGCATGTTAGTGTGGCGTGGAACACACATCACATTTACATAACAAAACACACTCCTCCACTGAGCAACATCCTTTGAGTGATGTGTGCCCACTCTGTGCCAGGCCCAGACTTGTACAGTGTATCCTGGAAAGAGGAGAAGCTGGCCCCAGACCTGGAGACGGTGAACATGCTACACAGATATTCTGCATGCGAGAATGGGCTAAAATCCCAGAACTCTTTATAAGAAAGGATTACAGGGCTTCCCTGGTGGTGCAGTGGTTGAGAATCTGCCTGCTAATGCAGGGGACATGGGTTTGAGCCCTGGTCTGGGAAGATCCCACGTGCCACGGAGCAACTGGGCCCATGAGCCACAACTACTGAGCCTGCGCATTTGGAGCCTACGCTCCGCAACAAGAGAGGCCGCGATAGTGAGAGGCCCGCGCACCGCGATGAAGAGTGGCCCCTGCTTGCTGCAACTAGAGAAAGCCCTCGCACAGAAACGAAGACCCAACACAGCCAAAAATAAATAAATAAATTAATTAATTAATTAAAAAAAAAAAAAGGAAAGGATTACAGGTGGGAAGGAAACATCTTGCTTGTTATTAAGGACACAGAAAGGGTGAAGAAGAGTCACATTCTCACTAAATCTCTAAGTTGACCAGAACAGCAACCCTGAAAGGTATACACGGGCTACCCTGACACAAGTAAATAGGAGAGCAATCAGAACTGACAGTATCACACATGTGTAATTCGTTACCCCCCAAAATGAGGCAGAGGCTGAACATCAAGATAGATTTGAGGACATGCAATGGCTGACCACACTGATGATGATTCCCCGACTCCGCTCACTGGACTGTGTGACTGACAGACGCACACAGGCTGGACAAGCCCTGCATCGATGCCCAGGTGCAGGTCGAAGTGTCGGGTGTGGTGTGGGGGTGTGGAGTGTGCAAACACACAACTGAAATTGAAACTAGAGATGTACGTGACAACAAAGTTCTAGTATTAAGAACAAAGCTTCACATGTATTTTTAAGATGAATTTCTCAAAACGGAATAGAGGCCTGAGGAATGTAATCTATTATTAAAGAGAAAAAGCTCTCACAGGAGCTCTGTCAGTGAGATTCCTGGGAAGCGCCGCTGTGTGGAATCTGTATGATTCAAGAGAGCTTTGACACTGGGGAGTGTCTCTGTGTTTGGAGGGGATGAAAGAGCCCTACGACTATGGGTTTAAACCCTCCATGTGACAATTAAGGGACTATGTGGTCTTGGGTGGGGACAGGGAAGGGGAGAATCTGGCCTAGGACACTTTAAGGAGTATATAACTAGTCTTCACTTAAAAATCAGTTGCTGGTGGGATTGTAAAATGGTGCAGCCACTTTGGAAAACAGTCTGGCTGATCCTCACAAACACAGTTACTATATGACCAAGCAACTCCACTCCTAGGTATAAGCCCAAGAGAACTGAAGACATATGGCCACGCAAAACTTGTACCCGAACTTTAAAATAAGCATTATTTATATTAGCCCCGAAGTGGAAACAACCTCAATATTGATCAGCTGACGAATGGATAAACAAAATGTGGTATGTCCATACAATGGGATATCACTAGGCAATAAGAAAGAATGAAGTACTGATACCTGCTAAAACATGGGTGAACTCTGAAAATATTATGTTAATGAAAGAAGCCAAGTACAAAAAGTCACAGGTGGAATGATTCCATTTATGTGAAATGTCAAGAACAGGCCAATCCATAGAGGCACAAAGCAGACTAGTGGTTACCGGGGTCGTGGGGAGCAGGTAGGGATGAGGAGTGACTGCTAATGGGTGGTAGTGGGGGGAAAGGGTTACCTTTTTTGTTTGTTTTCATCTTTTATTAAAAATTAATTAATTAATTAATTTATTTATTTTTGGCTGCGTTGGGTCTTTGTTTCTGTGGGTGGGCTTTCTCTAGTTGCGGCCAGCGGGGGCTACTCTTTGTTGCAGTGCGTGGGCTTCTCACTGCGGTGGCTTCTCTTGTTGCAGAGCGTGAGCTCTAGGCACATGGGCTTCAGTAGTTGTGGCACGCGGGCTCAGTAGTCATGGCTCGTGGGCTCTAGAGTGCAGGCTCAGTAGCTGTGGCACACGGGCTTAGTTGCTCCACGGCATGTGGGATCTTCCCGGACCAGGGATCGAACCCGTGTCCCCTGCATTGGCAGGCGGATTCTTAACCACTGCGCCACCAGGGAAGTCCTGTTTTCATCGTTTTTTAAAAACAGCTTTAAGTTGAGATATAGTTCACATATACAATTCACCCATTTAAAGGAGACAATTAAATAATTTTTTAGTATATTCACAGAGTTGTACAACCATCGTCACAATACAATTTTAGAACATTTTCATCATCCCCAAAAGGAACCCTGTGTACAAGTTTATTGCAGACATATGCTTTCATTTCTTTGGGATATACTCCTAGGTGTAGAACTGCTGGATCATATAGTAACTCTATGTTTAACTTTTTGAGAAAATCCCAAACTGTTTTTCAAAGTTTATATTCCCACCAGCAGTCTATGAGGGCTCTGATTTCTCCACATCCCCACCAACACTAGTTACTGTTTGCCTTTTCTACTGTAGTTATCCTACTGGGTATAAGTGGTATCTCATTGTGGTTTTGATTTGCATTTCCCTGACGGCTAATGGTGTTCAGCATCTTTTCATGTGCTTGATGGCTATCTGTATGTCTGTTCAGATCTTTTGCCCATTTTTAAATTGGGTTGTCTTTTTAGCATTGAGTCGTAAGAGTTCTTTATATACTCTAGGTACAAGTCCCTTACCAGATATACGATTTGCAAATATTTTCTCCAATCCTTGGCTTATCCTTTCACTTTCTTCATGGTACCCTTTGAAACACAGATAGTTTAAATTTTGACCAGAGTTTCTTTTTGAGGTGATGAAAATGTTCTAAAATTAGATAGCAGTGATGGTTGCACAACTCAATGAATACAGTGAAACCACTCAGTTGTATACTTTATAAGGGTGAATTTTATGGTATGTGAATTATATTTTGATAAAAATGTTATTTTAAAAAATCAGTCCACTATACTCCTATTAGAATGGCCAAAATCCAGAACACTGACAGCATCAAATGATTGTGAGGATGTGGAGCAACAGAAATCTCATTCATTGCTGATGAGAACGCAAAATAGTAATAAAGCTACTTTGGAAGACAGTTTGGTGGTTTCTTATAAAACTAAGCACACTCTTACCATACAATCCAGTAACTGCACTCTTTGGTATTTACCCAAAGGAGCTGAAAACTTATGCCCACACAAAACCTGCACATGGATGTTTATAGCAGCTTTATTCATAATTTCTAAGACTTGGAAGTAATCAAGATGTCCTTTAGTTGGCAAATAGATAAACTGTGGTACACCCAAACGACAGAATATTATTCAGCACAAAAAAGACATGAGCTATAAAGCCATGAAAAGACATGGAGGAAACGTAAATGCATATTACTAAGTGAAAGAAGCCAATCTGAAAAGGCTACATACTGTATGATTCCAACTATAAAACATTCTGTAAAAGGGAAAACTATGGAGACAGTAAAAAGATCAGTTGTTGCCAGGGGGTTGGCAGGGGTTGGGGAATGAACAGGTAGAACACAGAGGATTTTTAGGGCAGTGAAAATACTTTGTATGATACTATAATGATAGATACTTGTCATTGTACATTTTTCCAAACCCATAGGATGTACAACACCAAGAGTGAACTCTAAGGTTAAACCATGGATTTTGGGTGATTATGAAGTGTCAAATGTTGGTTCATCAATTGTAACAAATGTATCCTCCGGTGAGGGATGTTGAAAATAGGGGAGGCTATGCCTACGTGGAGGTAGGGGATATATGGGAAATCTTTGTACTTCCCTTTCAATTTTTCTATGGATCTAGAAGTATTCTAAAAAAATAAAGTCTTTAAAAAAACCAGTGACCTTCCTTAAATACAGGTTAAACTTTACATGATTTGACTGTTATCTACAATTTCTTTTGGATTACAATGGGCCTGAACAGAACAACTAGACAGAGATTTTCAGGTGAAGGAATAGGGCTGTTTATAACTGAGGTATGCAGCAGACAGCAACAGTGTTACCTAATCCCTTCAACAGGCTATCAAAAAAGCAGGAAATATGGGTAAAGGGTTTTGCTCTTTGTAAAGTCATAGAATATAACATAAAGAACTCCAGATGATCAGAACAGTCTCTCACTCTAATAATGCATACATTCTCATCTGGGGTATACCATCCCCAAAGGGTGAAAACTGTTCCGTTCTTTTTATGTATAAAGCACACATATACATACATAAACAGATATATAGTATATGGTGTGAAACTAAAATTTCATTGGGGTAGGCACAATTAGAAAAAAATTTCTAAAGTCTCCTTAGATGCGTGTGGGGGGGTGAAATAATGAAAAAAAAGATCAAGAAATATTGCTCTAATGACAGAAATTATTTTAATTTTTGGTTACAGAGTTTCTACTTGTATACACATATACAAATGTATTATTGATAAATACACAAACACACACATCTATATACCTACACACATAATTATATAGTTATCTTGACTGGAAGTTAAAGGATAAAAATGAGTAATGGTTTAGTTTCTACTACACACTGTCAAAATTTAAAAGAGTGCCATTACCTCAGTTTGCAGCATTCCTATGTTGTCCAGCTTCTAAACTTCCCTGCAACTCCCTGAACGTCAGCTCACAGGCAACCCAATCATCTATACTCTCAATAGCTACCAGCACACTTAGTACTAAACCTCTGAAATATTTCACCACCTACATTCTACAAATATGACTGTTTTAATGGACATTTTTAAAAGAAGAAAAGTTCTTATTTTGGATTATGTCCCTCAAGATGCTATTCATTCTTTAAAAACAAGATATTGGAACTATATGAAGTGAATTCACATTTCATTTACTTGGAAAGTAGGACCTGCCTGAATTAGAGAAAGATGTCCTTGAGCACATACTTCCTCCACTCCCTAAAGAGTCTGCTCAGAAGGCTGACTCATGCGAAGCCCCCAGGAAATTCTGAGTGACACTATCTCAGGCCCAGCACAGTGAAACTACAGAGGGAACAATTCCAAGCACATTTCATAGCCTAAGATTGAAACTCCTTTCTTTCTGCATCTCTTGACACCAACTCAGGGTTTCTCAACGTCAGCATTATAGACATTTTGAGCTGGATACTTATTTGTGGTGGGCGCTGTCCTGTGCATTGTAGGATGTCCAGCAGCATCCCTGACTTCTACCCACCAGGTGCCACAGTAACACCTCCCTTCCCCAGTTGTGAAAACCAAAATGTTTCCAGACATTGTCAAATGCCCCTAGGGGCAATACTGCCCCCAGCTGACACTCCCTGATCTAACCTGACTATTCACAGTTATAGCAGCTTCTAGTTTGGGGACTGAATTTTAAGCAGTTTTATCTGTAATTCCAATGTATGAATGCTGCTTTATAAAAAACATACATGTGTTTCTATATGAACCTGTTTGAATAAGGCTTAATAAAGCTCATTAAACATCTATGGAAATAAATCTCAGAAGAATTATTTATGAACTAAAAATGCTAATTACAGTGTCTAAGAAAACTTCCAATATTAAAGCCCTTGGGTTTTTTCCACCCATCTCAGAATCCTACGATGTAGTAAAATTATAGCACCATTATCTACAGACAAATTAAAACTTCTAAGATGAAATCAAATCAAAAATTCTAATTACAGGACAAAAAGTACTCATGTAAATCAATAATGGAAAACTCTTAAAACTTACATCCTTTCTTTCAGAATCCTGATACTTGTTCCATTCTTCAGAAACATAAAGCAGATGTTTACAACATTCCGAACTCATCAAGACATGATTATTGCTTTTTACGCACTCATTTTAATCAGACTATTTCCGAATTGTTATTAGTCACTTTGATGTGCTACAAATCAACATTCAAAATTCTGGTTTGCTTTTTTGTAACTATCATTTGCTCACTCATTCACCCAGAAATTACTGACACACCTAGTATAGGATGGATGATTTGGTTATTTTCAGTTTTGGGATGGAAAGTTATGACCTAGATTTTAGGAAGATTTGAGGGTCTCACTTCCTCTCCCAGATACCCTCTACCTTCAGCTTGGGGAGATGCTGCCATGGGCCTTTTGTCAGTAGATGCTGACTTGAACTCCTAGCAGTGGCCAGTGCAGGCACACAGTGGGGTAGATGCACAGACATCCACTGCTGGACAGTGCAGGCCTTTGATGGGATTTGAATTATTGAGCTTGAGAGTAAAAACTGTCCACTTCAAAACTGTTTTCATCTCTAGTACATGCAAACATTTTCGTATCACTGAAGATAAATTCAGGGGGATACTCTTGGGGGCCCAGATGGAAGTGGGGAGGAGAAAAATCACAGAGGACTTTTGGGATTTCCAGATTCATGGTATTGACCCTTTGAGGGGAGTCATTTGTGATCTGGCTCAGGAACAAAACTGAACTGCACACCAGCCAGACAACTTTGTAGGGTCAAGTTACTTAGTCCGCCTTGTCCAACAGTAGCCACTAGCCACATGTGGCTACTTAATTAAAATAAAATAAAAAATTCAGTTCTTTGGTCACTCTAGTCATATTTCAAGTGCTTGGGAGCCACATGTGGCTAGTGGCTATTATACAGGACAGCAGAGATGAGAACATTTCCATCATGACACAAAATTCTACTGGGCAGTTCTGAGTCCAAAGGCGAGACTAGCTATTCTTCCAGCATCTGCCCTTCCACATGGTGGCATTCATACGTAATAGGTGATCGCGTTCAATCCTCACTACATCACTGTGAGGAGGGAATTATTCTCAGAAAACAAACTTATGGAAGATTGTAATTTGCCCAAGGTCACATAGTTCACGATACTGATTGCTTATTTATTATGTGTGAGGCACTGCAGTAAGCTGTACCTATGTGTTATCTCATTTCTTACCCCCACCCCGTTTTGTAGATGAGGAAGCTAGGAACTTATAGGCTACTTGAGGGTGGTCTCAAACCTGGACACTGAGCATAGATTATATCTTGAATTATCAGTATCTGGTACCAACTGCACTTATATTTATGGTTTCATTTAATCTCGACAGAAACTATAAGGATATTAAAGTTCCACATGGTAAAGAAACCCCATTCATTGAATAAATATTTACTGAGTGTTTATGAGCCAGGCATTCTAAACTCTGGGGGCTGAAGTGTTGAACGAGAATGATGAGGTCCCTGCCCTCAAGGAGCTTATATTCTACAAGAGAGAGACAGAATAAACAAGTAAACAAACAAACAATACCTTTTCAGAATAAGGTAAGTGCTACTGAAGAAATAAGCAGAAAGCTTTGCTAGCAATTTTACTGGGTGGCATGGAGAGGCAGGAGTAGTGGTAAGTGCCTTTTAGACAGGGTCATCATCAAAGGCTTTTGAGGAGGTGACACTTGAACTGAGTCCTAAGGCATGGCAAGGAGCCAGTGAAGAACTGGAGATTGACGGAGTGTTTTGGGCAGAGCAAGTGCAAGGCTCTGAGGCATAAAAGAGGCTGGAAGTGCTCAGGGAACAGAAAGGGGGCCAGGGTAGCTGAGTGGAGTTAGTAAGGTTAATGGTAGAAAATGGGGGTCAGAAAGGTGACAGAGACCACTGTGCATAGGATCTTGTGGGGCAGGCCAAGGAGTATGGTTTTGTCCTAAGTCTAACAGTGAGCCTTTGAAAAAAGTATGAAACTAATATGATTTGCCTGTTAAAATGACCCCTCTGGAGGCAGAGCTGGGGAGCCTAAACTCCTTCCCCCTCATCACACTGAGCATCTTTCACTGAGAGGTAGTACAATCTACGATTGTCCTCAGTCTATGTCTTACTTTTTGTAAAGCCATATAACCTTCAGCTCCATGCCTTGGAGTCTTTGACTATAAAATGGGCTGGATATCCGTTCCTGCCTATCTCAGAGGCCTATTAGTCATATTTAAAGAGGATATACAGATAGAGAGTTGAAAAGACCAATTAGCACAGTGAAACTGTTGTTGCTACCAGACCTACAACAAGCAAGATCTTAGGTCCTCTGGGCTCTAGTGATCTGACTCTGCACAGACAGAGCTACTAAAAATACCTATGATAAAAACCTCCAAAAAAGTTGTTCTATAACGAATCATTCCCTAAAGAGGCAACAAAAGTGAAACTCCCAACCAATACCTAGTGGCTAGCACTGGGCCTGATACTTGGTAAGCTTTCCACTGGTATTAAGAGAATAATGAATGAATCAATGAGAAAGCCGCACCACGCTTACTAATTACAGACACCCATCCAATATCCTTTGCCTGATCTGCCTTTGTAAAGGAAACTTAATTTCCACGTCTCCTTTGGTGGCCAGGTGACTAAGGATTGACCAATGTGTGCAAGCAGAAGTGGCTGGGTACAGCTTTACAGAAAGCTCCTTATAAATGGGAGCTGACACTATGGAGAACAGTATGGAGGTTCCTTAAAACACTAAAAATAGAACTACCATATGACCCAGCAATCCCACTACTGGGCATATACCCTAAGAAAACCATAATTCAAAAAGAGTCACGTACCACAATGTTCACTGCAGCACTATTTACAATTGCCAGGACACGGAAGCAACCTAAGTGTCCACTGACAAAAGAATGGATAAAGAAGATGTGGCACATATATACAATGGAATATTACTCAGCCATAAAAAGAAACGAAATTGAGTTATTTGTAGTGAGGTGGATGGACCTAGAGTCTGTCATACAAAGTGAAGTAAGTCAGAAAGAGAAAAACAAATACTGTATGCTAACACATATATATGGAATCTAAAAAAAAAAAAAGGTTATGAAGAACCTATGGGCAGGACAGGAATAAAGATGCAGACGTAGACAATGGACTTGAGGACACGGGGAAGGCGAAGAGTAAGCTGGAACGAAGTGAGAGAGTGGCATGGACATATATACACTACCAAATGTAAAAGAGATAGCTAGTGGGAAGCAGCCGCATAGCACAGGGAGATCAGCTTGGTGCTTTGTGACCACCTAGAGGGGTGGGATAGGGAGGGTGGGAGGGAGACACAAGAGGGAGGAGATATAGGGATATATGTATATGTATAACTGATTCACTATGTTATAAAGCAGAAACTAACACACCATTTGTAATGCAATTATACTCCAATAAAGATGTTAAAAAAAAATAAAAATAAATGGGAGCTGACTCAGCTGGGGGAATTCTTTGCCTTTCCTCCTTCCTCCTTCTTGGAACAAGAACACGACTGCTGGACCTCATGGATGCAAACTTGAGGTCAACCTCGCAGTCAAGCCCTAAGGATGGCTGAGCAGAAAGGATGGCAACTATTATTTAGGAGCTCTTTTACTAGCAGCCAAATGCTGTTCCTAATTTACACAATGATCTTCCTATCAACCGTGCAGAGTGCCACATAAAAATCATGTGAAAAACTGCTAACTAGTAGAGATCACTGAGGCCAAGTTTAGAGTCTATGGTCCTCTCTTAAATGTGAGATTCTAAGACTGTGTCAGATTCTCAGTTCTGAGAATCATAATTTTCCAACTTGAAATCAAAGGACCCAGTCAGCTAAATCACAAATCACTTTTTAAAAGTCACCAAGCTTTAGAATAAAAATGATTCGGGTTTTTCCAAGTTTTATTTTTAAATGTTGAATATAGACAATGGCTATTCATATGTTTGAGTCCTGGAAATCTACAGTGCATATCAAAAACTGCCCATCTATAATACAAAACATCTTCTAAAGCGGCTGGACCACCCTTAGCTTGTGGGGAGAGAACTTACTTTCTTTTCATCTCCAGTGAAATTGTATTCCCATTCTCTCTGTGGCTGCAGAGTTAGACTTCCTGGTTTGGGAAAATGCTTGATTCAAGGATGGGAGGTCTCTACCCCATTGCTCTTTGGAGCTATTCTGCCTCTTAACACACATTTTATACTTCTAACTTCTCTTACTAGAACTGGCTTTTTTTCTTGTTTTTTGCTCCCTACCTTCCCTCCTCTCATTTTTCTCTAACTTCTTACACTTTTCATTAAGTTTTTCATTGTTTTTCTAACATATGCAAAACCAAAGAGGTACAACTAGGATTCTGAAAATAGTAACATCATTTGCCAGGTGTCCCAGGACAACTGGAATGAAGGGAGAAGAAAACCCATGAGGTCCTTTTGTGTGAGGTAGCTTATCTGCTGCTGGCAGCACTGGACTGACGCCCACCTGGAGAATTACACATGGACCAGATGTTCATCATGCCTTCACCTTCCATTAGTAGTCTGATAAAATGAAACCAATTTATTTAACAAGTCGTTTTTTTTGTGGGGGTCGTTGTTTATTTTTAAAGCATCTACCATGTACAGGTAACAGTGGGGAGCCTCAGGGAGACACAAAGATGAGGAACTCCCAGTGTCTGCTCTAGGGGAGCACATGGCTTCATTGGGGAAAAAAAGTCAGACACCTTGATTGGTCAAGAATTGCTGAACAAGGACTTCCCTGGTGGCGCAGTGGTTAAGAATCTGCCTGCTCTTGCTGAATGGATACAAAAACAAGACCCATATATATGCTACAAGAGACCCACTTCAGACCTAGGGACATATACAGACTGAAAGTTAAGGGATGGAAAAAGATATTCCAAGCAAATGGAAACCAAAAGAAAGCTGGAGTAGCAATACTCATATCAGATAAAATAGACTTTAAAATAAAGAATGTTACAAGAGACAAAGAAGGAGACTACATAATGATCAAGGGATCAATCCAAGAAGAAGATATAACAATTATAAATATATATGCACCCAACATAGGAGCACCTCAATACATAAGGCAACTGCTAACAGCTATAAAAGAGGAAATCAACAGTAACACAATAATAGTGGGGGACTTCAACACCTCACTTACACCAATGGACAGATCATCCAAAATGAAAATTAATAAGGAAACACAAGCTTTAAATGACACAATAGACCAGACAGATTTAATTGATATTTATAGGACATTCCATCTAAAAACAGCAGATTACACTTTCTTCTCAAGTGTGCACGGAACATTCTCCAGGATAGATCACATCTTGGGTCACAAATGAAGCCTCAGTAAATTTAAGAAAACTGAAATCATATCAAGCATCTTTTCTGAACGCAACGCTATGAGATTAGAAATCAATTACAGGGAAAAAAACGTAAAAAACACAGAACACATGGAGGCTAAACAATACGTTACTAAATGACCAAGAGATCACTGATGGAGTCAAAGAGGAAATCAAAAAATACCTAGAGACAAATGACAATGAAAATACGATGATACAAAACCTATGGGATGCAGCAAAAGCAGTTCTAAGAGGGAAGTTTATAGCTATACAAGCCTACCTCAAGAAACAAGAAAAATCTCAAATAAACAATCTAACCTTACACTTAAAGAAACTAGAGAAAGAAGAAGAAACAAAACCCAAAGTTAGCAGAAAGAAAGAAATCATAAAGATGAGAACAGCAATAAATGAAATAGAAACAAAGAAAACAATAGCAAAGATCAATAAAACTAAAAGCTGGTTCTTTGAGAAGATAAACAAAATTGATAAACCATTAGCCAGACTCATCAAGAAAAAGAGGGAGAGGACTCAAATCAATAAAATTAGAAATGAAATAGGAGAAGTTACAACTGACACTGCAGAAATACAAAGGATCATGAGAGATTACTACAAGCAACTACATGCCAATAAAAAGGACGAACTGGAAGAAATGGACAAATTCTTAGAAAGGTATAACCTTCCAAGACTGAACCAGGAAGAAACAGAAAATATGAACAGACCAATCACAAGTAATGAAATTGAAACTGTGATTAAAAATCTTCCAACAAACAAAAGTCCAGGACCAGATGGCTTCACAAGTGAATTCTATCAAACATTTAGAGAAGAGCTAACACCCATCCTTCTCAAACTCTTCCAAAAAATTGCAGAGGAAGGAACACTCCCAAACTCATTCTATGAGGCCACCATCACCCTGATACCAAAACCAGACAAAAAAAGAAAATTACAGACCAATATCACTGATGAATATAGATGCAAAAATCCTCAACAAAATACTAGCAAACAGAATGCAACAACACATTAAAAGGATCATACACCATGACCAAGTGGGATTTATCCCAGGGATGCAAGGATTCTTCAATATACGCAAATCAATCAATGTGATACACCATATTAACAAATTGAAGAAGAAAAATCATATGATCATCTCAATAGATGCAGAAAAAGCTTCTGACAAAGTTCAACACCGCTTTATCATAAAAAGTCTCCAGAAAGTGGGCATAGAGGGAACCTACCTCAACATAATAAAGGCCATATACGACCAACCCACAGCAAACATCATTCTCAATGGTGAAAAACTGAAAGCATTTCCTCTAAGATCAGGAACAAGACAAGGATGTCCACTCTCGCCATTATTATTCAACATAGTTTTGGAAGCTCTAGCCATGGTAATCAGAGAAGAAAAAGAAATAAAAGAATACAAATTGGAAAAGAAGAAGTAAGACTATCACTGCCTGCAGCTGACATGATACTATACATAGAGAATCCTAAAGATGCCACCAGAAAACTACTAGAGCTAATCAATGAATTGGTAAAGTTGCAGGATACAAAATTAATGCACAGAAATCTCTTGCATTCTTATACACTAACAACGAAAGATCAGAAAGAGAAATTAAGGAAACAATCCCATTCACCATTGCAACAAAAAGAATAAAATACCTAGGAATAAACCTACCTAAGGAGGTAAAAGACCTGTACTCAGAAAACTATAAGACACTGATGAAAGAAAACAAAGATGACACAAAAACAGATGGAAAGATATAACACGTTCCTGGATTGGAAGAATCAATATTGTGAAAATGACTATACTACCCAAAGCAATCTACAGATTCAATGCAATCCCTATCAAATTACCAATGGCATTTTTTACGGAACTAGAACAAAAAAATCTTAAAATTTGTATGGAGACACAAAAGACCCCGAATAGCCAAAGCAGTCTTGAGGGAAAAAAACGGAGCTGGAGGAATCAGACTCCCTGACTTCAGACTATACTACAAAGCTACAGTAATCAAGGCAATATGGTACTGGCACAAAAACAGAAACACAGATCAATGGAACAAGATAGAAAGCCCAGAGATAAACCCACGCACCTACAGTCAACTAATCTATGACAAAGAAGGCAAGGATATACAATGGAGAAAAGACAGTCTCTTCAATAAGTGGTGCTGGGAAAACTGGACAGCTACATGTAAAAGAATGAAATTAGAACACTCCCTAACACCATACACAAAAATAAGCTCAAAATGGATTAGAGACCTAAATGTAAGACCGGACACTATAAAACTCTTAGAAGAAAACATAGGAAGAACACTCTTTGACATAAATCACAGCAAGATCTTTTTCGATCCACCTCCTAGAGTAATGGAAATAAAAGCCAAAATAAACAAGTGGGGCCTAATGAAACTTCAAAGCTTTTGCACAGCAAAGGAAACCATAAACAAGATGAAAAGACAACCCTCAGAATGGGAGAAAATATTTGCAAACGAATCAATGGACAAAGGATTAACCTCCTAATATATAAAAAGCTCATGCAGCTCAATATTAAAAAAACAAACAACCCAATCCAAAAATGGGCAGAAGACCTAAATAGACATTTCTCCAAAGAAGACATACAGATGGCCAAGAAGCACATGAAAAGCTGCTCAACATCACTAATTATTAGAGAAATGCAAATCAAAACTACAACGAGGTATCACCTCACACCAGTTAGAATGGGCATCATCGGAAAGTCTACAGACAACAAATGCTGGAGAGGGTGTGGAGAAAGGGAACCCTCTTGCACTGTTGGTGGGAATATAAATTGATACAGCCACTATGGAGAACAGTATGCAGGTTCCTTAAAAAACTAAAAATAGAATTACCATATGATCCAGCAATCCCACTACTGGGCATATACCCAGAGAACACTATAATTCAAAAAGACACATGCACCCCAATGTTCATTGGAACACTGTTTACAATAGTCAGGTCATGGAAGCAACCTAAATGCCCATCGACAGATGAATGGATAAAGAAGATGTGGTATATATACACAATAGAATATTACTCAGCCATAAAAAGGAATGAAATTGGGTCATTTGTAGAGACATGGATGGATCTAGAGTCTGTCATACAGAGTGAAGTAAGTCAGAAAGAGAAAAACAAATATCGTATATTAACGCATATATGTGGAACCTAGAAAAATGGTACAGAGGAACTGGTTTGCAGGGCAGAAGTTGAGACACAGATGTAGCGAACAAACGTATGGACACCAAGGGGGGAAAGCGGTGGGGGGTGTGGGTGGTGGTGGGGTGAATTGGGAGATTGGGATTGACATATATACACTGATGTGTATAAAATGGACGACTAATAAGAACCTGCTGTATAAAAAAATAAATTAAAAAAAATAAAGAAAAAAAGAATCTGCCTGCCAATGCAGGGGACACGGGTTCCAGCCCTGGTCTGGGAAGATCTCACATGACACGGGGCAACTAAGCCTGTGCGCCACAAGTACTGAGCCCGCGTGCCACAACTACTTAAGCCCACGCGCCTAGAGCCCGTGCTCCACAATGAGAAACCACCGCAATGAGAAGCCCGCGCACTGCAACGAAGACCCAACACAGCCAAAAATAAATAAATATATTTTTAAAAATTGCTGTATTGTATCACAGTCACACAACAAAATACACTAAAAATTTCATTAAAAAAAAAGAATTGCTGAACAGAAAATATGATTTGCTAAAAATTAGTGCAAGTCATTTACTGTATTAAAATCTAGCAATTCATAAGGCAGTTAAAAACAAATGTAAAACTCACTGGCCCCCTTTAGAGGATGCTATGGAACCAAAAAATGTTAAACAAAGGGAAAGAATTAAGCATGTATCCTTTTTCATACAAATTGTACTTCAGGGCAACCAAATCACTGATGAGGCAAAGATTCTCTTTATAGTATTCCAGTAAATAAATAAATGAAGAATTAGAATATCAGCATTCTGCAACTCTTAATGAAAAAGATAACAACGAGGTCACCTGCCTCTGCATTGGAGGATACATACTACTACATATGGGGTGCTCTTGCCCAAAAAGTTCAAATCTGAATTAGATCAAGCCTTTTTGTATAGGGGATAGAGGAATGTTTAAATGATATCACGAGGAAACAATCACCAAAATCCAGGCTGGGGAGTACTCCCCAAGACAAATGACCCAGCTTTTTCAACAGATAAATTGCAAGGAAAAAAGTAAAATATAAACCTATAGATCAGTAGACACAATTTATGGACCTTATTTGAATACTGATTTGAACAAACCAATGATAATATAAACTTAAAGGGACAATCAAGGGAATTTGAACACTTTAGAAATTTAATGACATTACATAGTTACTGTTAATTTTTAGATGCTATATGGTATATTGCTTTTCTTAACAAAAGAGCCTTTTATTTTAGAGCTACATATTAAAATATTTATGAATGAATGCTCAGGATTTGCTTCAAAGGAATTTAGTGTTGGTGACGGTGAGGGGAATGGGTAGGGAAAACAGACGAAACAAGATTGGCCCAAAGCTGATCACTGTTGAATCCCCAAGCACGTATCACCAAGCTTCGTTAAACTAGTCCAATTTTGCTTGAAATACTCTATAATAAAAAGTGAAAAAAAAAAAAATCAAGACTCCACCTCTCCCCCAAATTTTAGTTTTGAGTAAGATGGCATAGAGGGAGAGGGCAGTGTTATGCAGAGAGCCCAGAGGAGGCTTTCTCCAGGAGGCAGCAGGCATGCTCTCGGCAGTGCATGCAGGAAATGCCACAGTCCTAGGCGTAAAGAAGGCTCACCCTGTACATGTGTGTCAAGCCCAGGAGGCTGGGCCACAGAGCACAGATTTCTGTCATGGGCAACAAGAGCCGACCGAGAAAGGCCAAAAGGCGGGGGGTGCTGTCCAGATGGGCAGCCATGAGTCTCTCTCTTGGGTTCATGGAACCATCAGCGTTCTGAACAATGGGAAGACACCGTTTATCATGAGCACGGTTGAAAGAGGGGACCCTGGGAAGGCTCAGAAACCAGGCAGGTAGCATTTGCAACATAAAAATGACACTAAAGGAGAACTGACAGAATCTGGTTTCTCACTGCAAGGATGGGGATGAAAAGAGGCCGGTCAAAGAAGACTGAGAGGGTGGAGAAGGGTCTGGCAGAGAAACGGCAGGTGGGAGGTAGAACTCAGGGAACAGATGTTCGGCCAAGTCTACCTGTTAGTAGAAAGTATGCATGAGGCACTTGTAGTGTTTTCCCTTGCCGTTTAGTTCAAAGAGGGAGATGGGGAAAATACCTGTTCCTTTGATCTCTATAAATCAAAGTATAAACTCTGTGCCAAAATAATTTAACAGCTGTGCCTTTTTCCTTAAAATTATTAGTTCTAAAAACAGAAAATATAAGAAGTAGAAAAATTTGTGAATCTTACCTTAGAAACCAAACCAAATATTTCTTCTTAAAAAAACTAACAACAACAACAAAAAACTATACAGGTATATAAATGATACGGAGACTTTTTTTTCCTTTATAACCTAAGTTTCAGAGACCTCAGTTGTAATCTTCAGAAAACTTTGACAACAAAAAACAAAAGAACATTAACGTACATGTAGGGAACTTCTGGACACAACAGTCAGCCTAAGGAAAAAAAACCAAAACAAAAAAAGACATTTACACTTCAGGATAATTTCAACTATACAAACAATGCAACTTCACCATTGCTGCTGATGTAAAATAACGATGACATTATGAACATTGCTAAGTAAAATTTTGCCAATATTTCTTTTAGGGACTTAGTGAGAACTAGATTTTAAAAACGAAGTGTAAAAAAACCCCTAGATTTTCCAATTGAAATTTTTAAAAAGAAAAGATCAGACTTACTTATGACATCCTGATCACTGTCTTAACAGTCAACATGGTGTATCGTGAAACAGAGTTGCCTGTATAAAAATTTTATCCTCATAATGAATAACGAAAGAAATAATCAGAGGGCTACAGAGCAAGGACAATGCTTCTGGAAGCTGATGTAGAGCTGGAAAATAATTTTGATGTTTGCTAGCATGTACTGAAGGATCACACAAATAATGTGTAAGAGGAGACAAACTAATATAACTCTATGAAAAAAGTTAGCAGCCTGAATTAACTTTACCTGAGGCAACCATTTCCCTCCACATAGGCTGTTTGGACCTGGCCTTCACAACATTTTATTTGTCCATCTCTCTTTTCTCTCACATTAGCTGAGTGAAATTATCAACCCCCAAGGCAGCGTCCTCCTGTGATTTGTTAGGCTGGTTTATAATAATGAGTCCATGTGTGGACAGGAACAGCGATAGCTGGTTTGCTTATTTGTGCGAAGTTTGAGAAGGCCCCAAGTTGGACCCTGGTGAAGCAGGTCTGCTCTGTTTAGACCCACCCTTTTTGGATAAAATAGGCGTGTGTCTGAGTAGAGAAATGGGGCTGCACCGGAATCGTGGAATTTCCAGAATTAGGAAAAAGGGCTTCAAAGAATGACAAGATAAGAGGAAATAAGGTTTTCAGGTGGAAACCGATTTAAAAGGGAAAAAAAAACCCCAAAAAACAACCCTTTCCAGATGCTCCTTCTGTGCAGAATCAGTTAGCTTTAATATCTCTCAGATAAGTCATCAAAAATAAAATATCTAAATAAATAAAATTTAAAAATCTACAGAATACTCAGAATAAAGTAATTTAGAAAATTTATTGACTCTAGCACTGAGATTTCACCTTAGCTAAGATATTTCTAGTTCTTTTTTTTTTTTTAACATCTTTATTGGAGTATAATTGCTTTACAATGGTGTGTTAGTTTCTGCTTTATAACAAAGTGAATCAGTTATACATATACATATGTTCCCATATCTCTTCCCTCTTGCGTCTCCCTCCCTCCCACCCTCCCTATCCCACCCCTCTAGGTGGTCACAAAGCACCGAGCTGATCTCCCTGTGCTATGCGGCTGCTTCCCACTAGCTATCTATTTTACGTTTGGTAGTGTACATATGTCCATGCCACTCTCTCACTTTGTCACATCTAGTTCTTTTTAAACAGGACTGTTTCTGACAAAAGTAACTCATTCTAAATGATGTCTGTAGAGGTGAAAATTCACCCTGGGGTAAAGCATGCTCCTCCTGCAAGTAATTTACCTTGTGGAACCTTCAGGGCAACTCTTTAATGGCCACTGTCAAAACAACTTCTAAAGCCATACACAAAAGCTAAAAGACACTTATGCCCCTCACCCCATATGCTGTGGTTTAATTTTACTGACAAACTAAACTTTTAAAATGTTTTCCCATTTATATTTGTCCACAGGCATTCAGAAATAATAAGTGTATGCTTAAAGGACAATTATTACTTGTTCCACTGGGAAACCGATATGGCTTTTCTCACCCAATGGGTTGGTTCGTCCTTCTTTCCAAGCTGATGCTTCTGAGGTACAGAATACGGGCATGGGCTTGGGACGCAGGCCTAACTGATCCATGGGAGAGGCATAAAAATTAAAATAAAATAAAGATAACCCTCTATGTAAACTTTATGCTTCCACTGCAATTACTCCATTTTCGTTAATATTTCTAGTGTGAATTATAACCAGAGCAAACAGATCATCGTTCCACATCCCAGTAGATGTCAACAGCCAAATAATCACTTCAAACTAACCACTCTCTCTGTCTGACTGAAGAAAGGGCACATCGCTAAATCCTTACTATTCTGAAGGGAATAGGAACTATGGGTACAGGTGATATTCCAAATTAAATTATGCAGATGTCTGAACATATTTATGAGTTCCCAGAGTATGAGCAGTACTTATTCTAAGATTTCACCACCTCTTCTTAGCATTTAACTATAACAGAACATGTTCAACCAACAGTTGAGGTGAAATGGTAATACTTTCTTGGGGAAATTAAAGTTAGCAAACTTATTAGATGAGAAATCAAATAATGACTCTTATTCTTTTAGGTATGACAAAAAAGATAAAGCTATTTATCAAAATTTATTTTAGCAAAAGTGGTGGCTATCTTTTCACACCTATTTAAAGCAAAAATCAAATCCTGGACAATCTGTAACATTTGAAGTAATGCTCTTTTACATCATGCACAAAATTTTTATTTTGACGTATTCAATTTTAATGAAATTTTAGTAATATATATCAACAGATTTGGGGACAGCTGAGAAGCCAGTATATTTATCACTGAACAAAAGTTTTAACACGTAAGCACGTATTTGCAAAAAACAATCTAAGAAATCTTATGAAAAGATCCCATGCAATCCAATATCAAATTAAAACAGCAAGGAATAAAAGGACACCAGAAAAAAAAAATTATCTGCTAAATGCTGTTTTTCAATTCACTTACTGTCCAGCCAAAATCTTTGTTGCTTTGATGAGAAGAATATATTTTTTAAAAATTGTTGCTAGATCTGCTCTATGGGACACACACACACACACAAACACACACACACACACACACTGACAGAGATTCCCAGGACACCAGTGGGGCCTCTTTTAGGCCCCTTAAGTGTTAACAGCAGAGGCCTGGCTGCGACCAGGCGCGTCTGGCCCGATTTAAATGCCCTGTCTTCAGAGGACTGCGCTGAGCATGGCCATAAAACTAGGGGACATTACTGAACCTTAGAGTGTCTGATCCTCCCCCCAACAATACACACAACTTTACTCATACAATTAAGGCTGCTAGTTGGCATTCCATTTAACTGTCAAAGTCAGACCGGTGGCAGCCCCGCAGCCACAAAGAGATGCCTTAAATGAGAAGAACATGTTTCTACACCGCATTTGAGAAAGTTTGGCTCCGAGCTATGCACTGATTAATATCAGATCTCCTCCTTCATTCTCTGCTCGACAATCTTGTCACATCTGGCTGACAAATCCTTAGGAGGTTATGCAAAACCAGGCGGCCGGTGGGGCTCGGGGTCTGGCCCGCGGGGCCCGAGGGGCAGCGGGGACCACGCCGCGGCCTCCTCCTCTGCCCTCGGGCACCCCCCACCCCCGGTCCCCTGCCCCGCCGCCCGGTCGGCAGCGGGGACCCGCCTGGGCGCTCAGGTGGCGAGAGAGCGCGGCGCCCCCGGGCCGGGAAGCTGAGGGCGGCCGGGGTTCAACACCCGCAACGCGGAACCGGCCGCCCCGGCGCTTGCAGGCGATGCCGAGTGCGGCGTGGGCACCGCCGTCGGCTCCGCAGCCCGGTCCAGCCCTGTCACCTGCAGGCTGCCCGTCCCCAAGTAGCCAGAGCCCACTGTGTCTGGCTTGGACGTGGAAACCCTCGAGCCTGACCCCGATTCCCGGGGCTGCCTGAACCAGGGGGGAAACACCTCGCGCTGAACTGTTCCGCGCCCCCGGCAGGTCAGCTGTAACCTTTATAAAAACCTGACCTTGCACCCTCGAATCTGTCCTGTCCCGGAAGCTTCCTGACCCGACCTGTCTGCGTCTTCATTTGCAGTTTTGTACAAAAGATTTGTAGACAACCCCTCCCCCCCGCCCCGGACAGGAGGCCCCGTCACTGTCCCTCGCCCGGCTCCGCAGTTCTCCGAGTGACCGAAGGCTACCGCACGCTTAATTCTCCGGAAACAAAATCCAGGTTAAAAAAAAAAAAAAAAGGACACTTTAAAACTCAGCTGTTTAATTAATTCTGAGGTAAAAGCGGTTGAAACAGTCCCAATGTCCTTGGACCGAAAGCCGAGGTGCTGAGGGGGCGGGAAGAAGTGCGGAAGGCGGCCGCCCAGTCTCTCCCGACCCCGCACTTTCGACGCACCGGGGCTGCCCCGGGGACGCCGGGGACCCACCCCCGCCCGCCAACCCGGGTCGCTCACCCAGAGCGCGTCGGGCTGTTCCGGGACGTCGGGCGGCGACGGGTCCGAGCGCCCCCACGGGCCCTCCCCGCCGCAGAGACGCTCCCTCACGCCCTGCCTCAGGGAAGGACCGCGCCGCCGCCGCGCAGGTGGCCCTCGGGGAGATGGCCCCTAGCGCACCCCAGAGTACCGACCTGCCCGGGGTCCGAGCGGCGTCCCCGGCCGCCCCGCCCTGCGCGCTGAGGGGGCCCCGCGCCTGGGGAGGGCGCCACGCTTACCTCGGCCATCCTGCGGCCGCTGCAGTGCCGGGGCTACCGGCGCGTGTCCCCGGCTCGGGCCGCCCCGCGTCCGCCTCGGCTCGGCGGGCGCCGCCGCATCCAACCTCCGGCCGTCGGGGCCCGCCGCGGCGAAGTGGGCGGCTCCCCGTGCGCCCAGGCCGCCCGGCGCGGTGGCCGCCCCCGCCCTCCGGAGCGCCGCGCACCGCGTGTGCCCGCACGCCCGCCCCCTGCGCCCCGGGGGGGCGCCCCTCCTCCTCTCCCCTCCCCCTCCTCCCGGGCTGCTGAGTCGCCCGAGGCTCGGGCGCTGCTGCGCCGCCCGGGAAGCTGCCTCCTGCTCCCGCGGCCCACTAACGCGCTAAATCGATGCAGCTGATGCGAGGCCGTGGCCCCCGCAGACAGCGGAGACCTAGCCGGCGGCCGGCGAGGAGGTGTCTGCCCCCGCCGGGCTTGAAGGCACTTGTCGGTAAAGACACAGACGTGTCGGTGTTTGCCTGTCCCGGGGAAGGGCGAAATGCTCTGAAGTTCTCTGGCTCCCATGTCGGGGGATGATTCTGCCGCCCTGCCTGCTCCGGGGCGCCCTCGGGTCCCACCGCGGCCAAGAAGAGGGCTGTGCCACCCTCGTCACCAGAAACTTTATTTCCAGAGGAAGTGTGGGGACGTGTCCCAGGATGTGGAGAAAGGGGGGCGCCAGGAAGTTTTATTACGAACTCCAACAGGCATCCCCGCTTCCCTTCTGTGGTCTAAGGAGTTATAGTCTCAGCTTTACCACTTTCCTGGGACAAGTCTTTGCTCCCTGAGCCTCAATTGCTTCTGTGGTAAAATGGGATTAAGTTTTCACCTCTCTTATTGGGTAGTAAGGACGAAATGAAATTAAATGTCCTGGAAAACCAAACAGGAGCTTGGCCGCCATGAGCAGATGGGGAGGGGGCCTGCCGGGAGAACCGGTTTCCTGTCCTGGGGACAGGGGATGCTTCACCCCTAGGAGCTGACAGAGATGGCCCACAGCTGCTGAAGCAGGACCCAGCTTTTCTTCTGCCCCGCCCTGGGGCAGACACAGAACCTGAGGAGAGTCAGGCCTTCTCTCCCTTTTCAGGTCCCTAAAAGGATTCTCTGAAGGCTGGATTTGGGGGAATCCTACTTCCTTGTCCCCCAAGTTATCCCACCTACCTTGCTGCTAGTGGAGGTCCTTGGAGGGAAACAAAACCCTTGCACATTGTGGAAAAAGATGTGAGATGAAAGGGGAAAAGAAGTGAGTTGCACTCATTCAGACGGAGGGTACTGGTCCTGGCTCTGAATGGCGCAGGCCTCTGAATGGAAGAGGAGGGAAAGGAGCGACCGTGGTGCGTGTGGAAGAAAGTATCTGGGCTTCATGGGGTCCAGAGAGCCCCTGCTGCCTGTGCCCCGCAGGCTGGACACACATAGCTGGCGTTCTGGCCATGTCCTGGGTCTGCAGTGTGGTGCCCTTCCTTGCAGGTATGAGGTTGCCTGGCCTCATGTGATGGACTCTGCCCTCCCTGCCTTACAGGTGTTGGCAAGATTCATTTTCTCACATGGCTGACTTTATTATGAAGCTTTGCTTTGTGAATTCCAAACCTAAACTGCTTACCTTCCGTTTGTGTCCTCCTCCTTCCCACTCCCAGCATTTCGACCTTTCTTCTTGCTGCTCTTCTCTGCTTGTTGTAACACAGTGCATCCTTCAAGACCTTTCTCAAATGTCACTGCTTCTCAGAAGCCCTCCCTGATCCACCAACCCTCCACTCTGTGTGCTTTTGTCCTCTTCTGACCCCCAAGCACTTGTATCTGCCTCTCTTATTGTGCTTATTACATTCTCTAGCCTGGTTGTGATGTGTCCTTGTCTTAACTTCTTTGGTCATTACTCATCTTAGTGGCTTCTGTGTTATGAGTTGCTGCAGCAGACAAAGCTCAGGTTTTTTTGTTTTTTTTAAAATTTTATTTATTTATTTATTTATTTATTTTTGGCTGTGTTGGGTCTTCGTTTTTGTGCAAGGGCTTTCTCTAGTTGCGGCAAGCGGGGGCCACTCTTCATCGCGGTGCGCGGGCCTCTCACTCTCGCGGCCTCTCGTTGCGGAGCACGGCTCCAGACGCGCAGGCTCAGTGGTTGTGGCTCACGGGCCTAGTTGCTCCGCGGCATGTGGGACCTTCCCAGACCAGGGCTCAAACCCGTGTCTCCTGCATTGGCAGGCAGACGCTCAACCACTGCGCCACCAGGGAAGCCCAAAGCTCAGGTTTTGAAGTTAGAATGGCTTGGGTGTAGCTGGTTCACGCAATTGGAAACTGAGAAAGTCAGCTTTCTAGGCCTCATACTGTCCTCATCTTTAAAAGTAGGTATGAAGCCCTGTTTCTGGCTAGATTGGTAGAGCTAAATAAGATAGTTTCTGTTCTGCAAACGCTGTTCTCCTTCCTTTCTCCTGCACATAAAACTGATTTTGTAATTAATTTAAATTTGTTACCAGAGGAGTCCTTGGTTGCAGTATTAGTGAATGGCCATATATGCTTATTATAAATACACTGAAATGTCTAAGACCCAGACAATGGCCCAATTAAATACCTTTAATCTGTCTGATTGATGGTTTTTGTCAGTATCTTTGTGTTTGTGGCAACTGAATTATATTTTAGTAAAACTTTTCACTAGCAACAAATATCAGGATCAACCTGTTTAACTCTGTTTTGGTTACAGACAAGGAGGATTTTTGGCAATACACGATTTGAAAACGTGAAAATAGGCCACCTCTCCCAAGACACACCATTGGGATCCACATACACATTTCTTCAAATATGACAGTTTGGACCCCCATATATGGAATCAGTAGGACTAGATGAAAATTGCTAATTAATCTTCTGTAGGTTCATTTAGAATCATATACCTGATAAATGTGACTCCTGAAATCAGTCCTCATATTTATTCCCAGATTTGATGGGCTTCTCTGCCACTCCTTGGAAACATGTAAGCAGAACCTGGGACGGAGAAACCATCCTTGAATATAGAAAAGAATGTGGCACCGGCTGGGTAAAGATCATCCAGATCACGCTTCTGTTCTCCTACTGGTCAGTAATGGGACCTGGGCATGACTTTCCTGTCTCTAGGCCTCAGCTTCTTCATCTGGCAAGTGGGGCATCCTGAGGGCCTACCCTGTTCTCACAGTCCTCCCTTTTTGCTTCTGTGTGCTTCTGTGCTTCCACCTTGCCATTTTTCTTTTCTGTCCAATTTTTTGTTGTAGCAAGCACGAAAAACAGAACGTCTTCACTGATACCAGGAATTAAAAAAACCTTTATTAAAAAGGGTAAAAGTCGAGAAGGCACAAAATAAGAAAATCCCTGTGACTTGTTCTTATGGAGGCATGAAGCAGCTCTTCTTAAATGAGAGACTTGGTTGGGTTGCTGCCTCCCTGAGAGAGGCCTTTCCTGAGGTGGGTGTGCTGAGATTGCCCATCCTGAGAACCACTGGTGTATACTGAGGGGTGGGGCAGGTTGAGTCAGGGGAAGCAGGCCAGGTGGGGGTTGTGTGAACTGAGAGCCAGTGCATGTGTGAGGTGATCAGTTGTTGTTCTGCTTGTCATCAGCTGGGAATGTGGGCTCACTTTTGCCAGATTTCCTGAGTTTTCAAGAGAAGCTGGAAATATTCTGATATTTAAAAGCTGGCAACTAATTCAAAGTTTTGATAAATATGGTGTGAGTCAAACAAAATATGTTTTTGGGCTGAATCTGGCCTATGTGCTGTTCATTTGCACCCTCTGCTGTATACAGGGATGTCTTCTTGAGGCCTGGGCTTGTAGTATATAGTAGGTGTGCAGTAAACATTTGTAGAGTGAATATGACTCCTGGTGGCGAATGGCTCACAGCCCGCCTAACCTGTAAATGGAATTCTCAGAAGCCACACAGAGACGAGTAACAACCTTTGTGTGTTGAATTCAGAGCCCACTAATGGGCTGGTAAACATCTATAATATTTATACCCTGATAAGTCTCCGTCTAGTTGTTAATAGTTCTGTGAAATTCAGAATAGCCTCTCGTTGGGAAACTAATTCTCACAAGAAAATTTTTCCCCAGTGGGGACAAATGAACTTGAAAAAAAATTTTTTTTAATTAAAAAAGGGTATTTTTAATCATGGGATCATCGTGTTAAAAAGGGAAAAAAAACCTCCACCTTTACCTATGGAGGTTTGGGCACCACTGATGGGAACAGCATATTAGAGCAGGGCATGTGGGTAGCTGTCTCCCTTCTGAGCTTACCAGTGGCCCGGAGGAGGAGCTAGCCCTGGGGCAGTTGGCAGGAGGCTGTGTTGAGGGCCGAAGGGGCAGGACAGGGAAAGGCTTTTGACATGGCAGCGTGGGCAGAGAGCTGTGGCCCTGTCGAAAGTCTTCTGAGGTGGCCTCACTTGTGTCTTCCACATTCCTCTGAGGACGGTGCCGGGAAACACTGGAAGACAAGAGTCACATTTGTTCCGTCCCCTCCCAGCCCAGACACAGACACCTGGCAGGTCTGGGCACATCTGTGGCTCAGCTCAGCATTGGAGCCTGACTAAGCCGCGTTGAGGCCAAACTGCACGCCCCCCCTCCCCAGCTGCCTGCTGGGGGGCAGGCTGGCCTGCCACAGGCCTGGCCCAGGTGTCGCAACTTCTTCCCTCTAGCCCCTGGGCTGCTCCCTATTGAGAGGAAGGCGATGAGGCCATTCCAGAGGTGGCACAGGGTTTTGGTGGCAGAAAACTGTTCCTGTTTCTCCACCTCTCACACAAGGTCAGGGATTGAGGGGACCAAAATGCCCTGAAGGTCCTGCTACACCAAGGGGAATGCACTGTGTCTTGCATTTGGGGTTTTGGTAGCCAAGACTGCCAGATCTCAAGGAGGGGATGTCAGTAAGGAAGAGTGATAAATACTGTTGTAAATTCCACCCTGCAAACAAACCCAGGCCCGATTCTAAACTGCTTCCCTGAGTGTGTCTGACAGTGATGCAGTTTGTGAGCATCCGTGGCATCCTCTGCAATCAGGAAAGAATATTCATTTCTGACGCGGACAGATTGAAGGCTTATGATGGTTCTTTCAAGTGTAATGCTTGGAGAAAACATTGCAAGTTTGGCTACCATTGTTTTGATATGTCTGGGATGCGTGAAGTTAGCTTCTCATTTATTCTGTCCTCCATGGCCGTTAAACAATCAATGACGGTCACAAGAAGGCTGTGGCCTGCCTTCCAAACAGCTCATCCTCTCTTCACCAAGGCAGTGGAAAGAAAATATCACAGGTGGACTCCTCCCTGGACACTTTATTTAGTACTACAATTGCAACTCTGAACTCAAGGAGCTCTATTTCTATGTAAAGTGTAGAAGAAATACTTAGTTGTTGAAAATCCGTTAGACTGGCACTTTGCATATTGAGTCGATGAATTTGGAGTGGATTTTATCAGGACAGGACAGTTTTGGGAGGCGGGTGAACATGTGTCAGAAGAAAACTTTTAAGGTTCATTATACCTTGGAACATGGCATCTTCTGCAAATTTAACAACCTCTTATTCAAGTTGAAGGAGAGAATATTTGGGTTACTATAACTGAGAATTCCAAGCTAGGTCATATTGCTTTTGGAAATTGGGAAGAAAGGGTTAGGGAAAATGGACTGTAGGATGGACTTTAAATCATTCTCAATTACTAACTGATAGCAAACTTTTAAAATATTTCTTTGGGAGTTTCAGTGTATTCTTAAGGGAAAAGAGACCTATGAAAAAACAAACTTAGAGTTATGCATTTTATGATTTTGAAAAAGTAAAACCATCTTTAAATTTGATTTATCAAATTTAGAGGAAATAGATTCCTCTTTACAGCCCTCATTTCTGATACTGAATAAAAATTAATTAGTAATCCAGAGTCTAGACATGAAAAAGGATTGCAGCAGATACTATGCTATGATTGCCTCCTCAACCTCCATTTCATTCCTTCTAAAGCATGTCGCAGCCGTTTCTTCTGGGTGGGTACCCAACCCCAATCCCACAGGTAATTGGTTCAGGTAACCCAATCACAGGGTTTTTCCTGGTCCCAGGGATTGGTTCCATGGTAGTCCAATGAGCTCAAAGCTCAGAACTTTTGTTTGATGGTCATGGGAAGCCAAGTTCTTCTTTCCCCATAGGCATGAAGAAGGAGACATGTAATCCCCGATGTTACCTGCAGCTTGAGTAGAGTTGAGAGAATTGTAGGGAAATTCAGCTGAAGCTTTGATCAAACCATGCGTGAAGCCTTCAGCCTTTTTAGATTTGTGAACAATTAAATCACTTTTATAATTTAAGTCAATTTGAGATTTTTCCCCCTTATTTTCAATGGAAAGCTTCTCAGCTGATATAGATTTTTTTTAATAAATTTATTTATCTATTTAATTTATTTATTTTTGGCTGCGTTGGGTCTTTGTTGCTGTGTGCAGACTTTCTTTAGTTGTGGCGAACGGGGGCTACTCTTTGTGGCGGTGCAAGGGCTTCTCATTGCAGTGGCTTCTCTTGTTGCGGAGCACAGGCTCTAGATGTGTGGGCTTCAGTAGTTGTGGCACATGGGCTCAGTAGTTGTGACTCGCAGGCTCTAGAGCACAGGCTCAGTAGTTGTGGCACACGGACCCAGTTGCTCTGCGGTATTACATTCAGTTTTACTGGAAGATTATTCTGGGATAAAGGATAAATGAAATACCAAGTGCCCTATGTTGATAACAGTCTTTGTTCATTCTTTCACTCTTAGATGACCTTGGTGATAGACGATTAGGAGAGAATCTCCGAACACAGGCCCTCAATCCACAGACCCTGGGCAAGTGAGGAGATCCTTCTAATTAAAGCACATTGATGCTGTTGTCATGATTATCTCCTTGATCTTAAGTAAAATATTTTCCAGAAATGCACTCACCACATACTTTAATTATTTTTTTAATTTTAAATTTTATTTATTTATTTATTTATTTTGGCTGTTCTAGGTCTTAGTTGTGGCACGCAGGATCTTTGTGGCAGCATGAGGAATCTTTAGTTGCGGCATGTGAACTGTTAGTTGTGACATGCATGTGGGATCTAGTTCCCTGACCAGGGGTTGAACCCCGGCCCCCTGCATTGGGAGCACAGAGTCTTAGCCACTGGACCACCAGGGAAGTCCCCACATACTTTAATTTTTTTTTTTTTTTCATACTTTAATTTTTGAAGAGACTTTTCTTCTTGGCTTTTGAGATTCGGAGGGTAGGGACTGTTGACTTCTACCGTTCTAGAACAGTGCTCTTCTGTATGCAGTCGGTGCTTCTTAAATATGGGCTTACCTATAAATGTATATATGAAGAGATTTAAAAACACATTCCTGACTTGTAGCTTCTTAAAAGTACCTTCTTGTAAATGGCATAATTGAAGTCTTCTAAAATGTAATTGCCAACTGTACTTGGGAATCCACTTTGTCAAACTGTGGCTTCTAACACCTTGTGTCTGACACCAAATCAGTTTTGATACCGACGTTTCCCAGAGGTGTGGCTTTAAATCCTCAAGTTACAACACAAGTTTTAACAGGCCAGTTTTGTCTGTTACCAGGAGTTTAGTAATTAACAAAATGCCCAGGTACTAATGGTTTATCAAAAGGTGAGTCAGTAAGTAAGAGACATTATACAGGAAAATAGACCTGTATGCTTATGAAGGAACTCATGTAAGGAGCATGCCAGTTAACATGTTATGCTCAATTTGGACCAGTCACTGAAGCTCAATCTAAGACTTCAAAGGGAGTCCAAAAGCAAGCCCTGGGCATAGATCCTATATATTAAAATCTAGTGACCTTCATAACGTCCATTCTGGGATTCACACACCTCAGAATCATTTTCACAGCCGTGGGTATTTTGCAACAGCCTTTGTTACACACCTTCTAATAAAAGTTAGTGGTTTTCTTGGGAGTCTGAAACAGAGCACATAACAGCCAGTGAGTAACCTGCAAGTAATGCCGTGGTGACAATTTTGCTTTGTTCTGTGGGAGTGTAAGAAGCCGAGTCAGGACACCGATTGCTCTCGTGAGTGCTGGGAAAGGAAGGTCCGCACGCTCCAAGAGGGGAATGTTCTCTTTATCTGAGGTGGCTGCCAAGTCTTAAATACTAAAACATGTAGGTGTACTTGAGTAAAGAGAAGGCACTGACATTTCAGAGATAACGTGATGGAAGGAAAGGAAAAAGAGGAACTGGTTTACTGGGTAGAGATGTAAATTTACCCCTGAAAAGGTAACCTGTTTTAGAACCTCGGCGTCCTCAGATCCTGACAGAAGGGTCCACACACGTCCTCATGCTTGTGTTTCTGCAGAGCAGGCTTTCTGCCTGAACCTCCCCTCTCACTTTCTCTCTTCAGGACACCCCTAATGGATTGCAGATGTCCCATTCGGTTAGAAACACGTTTCAGATACATCTGCCCTTCTTGCTTTTATGCAAAAAACACCTGCAAATCTTTATCTTTGGTTAGATTTACCACACATTTGAAGCTTTGAAATTTTGGTCCAGTGGGAAAGAGGAGCATATCACCACCCTCCTTCTTCTTCAGTTGGATTCCATAGTGGACAATAGCCTTTGGGGGAGATGTTTTCATTTTTCTTTAAAGATAAGAGTTGGGAAGGCTTTAACAGCCCAGACCTACTCAGCTGAAGGCTAATTAATTTCTTTAAGCCTGTAGAGTCTATGGAAAAATCTATGGTGACTGTGGATGGACAGCTATGGTGAGTGTGTGTGACTTCCTGATTTTCTGAATCTTAGCGAAGAAGATGGGACCACAGCACCTGAAGAAGAGAGAACAATGAAATGTTGGCAAACTGGCGAGGATATGGTTACAGGACCAACTTCCTTGAATGTGCCTTGAAAATGCATGTGTTGTATTTCTAATAAGTGAGTCCCTCTAGGCCTCAGGGAAGGTTTTTAGCCACTCCCTTTAGTCATTCAACTTTAGGATATTCCATCCCAGCACCCAAGGGATGACAAATGCCACTTCACTAGTTTTGGGATAATAAAGTAATAAAATCATGAGCTGCCTCTGGGAAGGTTGAGAAGGAAATCCATATTTAGTGTGGTTTTGTAAGGAGGTGGGAAGCATTGGCTAGCTGAACACTAGCTGTGTAGCTTTGGGAGCCTCAGTTATCTCAGCTGTTAAGTGAAGAAGGTAGATTAAAGTCATTTGTTTATTGCACAATAATTATTGATACTGAGTGCCTTCTGTGTGTCAGACACTGTACTGGTGCCTGAGGACCCAACAGACCCAGTCTCTGTCCTTGTGAGCAGCCCCTCAGCAGAACTGTCACCTCCTGGTCACTTCCCATCGTTCACTGCTGACCCTGGGGATTGGCTTAGAACTTTCCACCCCAACTGGACCTTCATTAATTCCTGGATTTCAGTGTTCATGTGGTCTGCCTACCCAGTAATCTGGCCCTACGATTCTTGGACCTCCTCGGGCTTCAACTTCTCTTCCCTTTCTCACATCTTTGTTCACACTTCAGTGTATTTTGAACTTATAAAGACCTCTAGTTTCCTGACTCTTCTGTTTCCTCTATCAGTCTCTTCCTGGCCTCTGTCTCTTACCTGTGGAGTAAAAACCCCGTTTCTATTATTCAAATTACCCTCTCCAGTAATCCATAATTCCATGGCACCACTATCCTTCTGCAGCATCCAACAACCAGATTCTAAACCTGGGTCAGGGGACTTCTCTGGTGGTCCAGTGGTTAAGACTCAGAGCTTCCACTGCAGGGTGCATGGGTTCCATTCCTGGTCAGGGAGCTAAGATCCCACATGCCGCACGGCGTGGCCAAAAATAAAATAAAATAAAATTCCTCTTTAAGAAAAACCCCCTGGATCAATACTATAATCAGCCTCCTCAGCTTCAACATGCAGACTGAGCGTTGACGGAGAAGCAAAATGACGGTGGGGTTGGTGTTACCACAAATACCAAGTCTCTACCCCAGCGCCACATTTCCGTGGACAACTCCCCTTTTATTCCCCCTCAGTGATTTAACCAAAATATATTTAAACACCTGTTTTATTTTATTTTTTTATTTTTAATTGTTTCTTCTCTTTTTCTCTCTTTTTTTGGCTGCACTGTGCAGCGTGCGAGATCTTAGTTCTCCAACCAGGGATGGAACCCATGCTCCCTGCAGTGGAAGTGTGGCATCCTAACCACTGGACTGCTGGGGAAGTCCTAAACACCTGTTTTAAATCTCACCTCCTCCAGTCTCAGAGGATGCTGTTCCTCTTCCTTCCCCCACCAAGTGCACCCTCTGGGGTTCTATTAGTGATAATCTCTCTTTATTGTGTCTTCAATGTCTCCCTTTCAGTTAGTTCTTTTGGGCCCAGCCTATAAACATTTTAAACTCTCTCCCATTTTAAGGGGAAAAGAAACACCATTACAGTGAACTGTTATATCGATAGATTCGTCCTTCCAAGTCTCCCAGTATTCACACCCTCTTGTAGTCCCCTCCCATGTGGACTCTAGGCTTGACCATGTAATTTGCTTTGGCTAAAAGGTCATTAGCAGCTGTGATGCAAGTAGAGGCTTGGCAACGCTGAGCTTATCTCTCTTAGATTACAATAAGTCCCCTACATACGATCGAGTTCTGTTCTGAGAGCGCGTTTGTAAGCCCAATTTGTTCATAAGTCCAACAAAGTTAGCCTAGGTACCCAACTAACACAATCGGCTATGTAGTACTGTACTGTAATAGGTTTACAATACTTTTCACACAAATAATACATAAAAAACAAACAAAAAATAACGAAAACATTTTTAATCTTACAGTACAGTACCTTGAAAAGTACAGTACAACAGATGGAACTTCTTAGCAGTACCATCTATATCACCACTGCTTTTACACTTGCTTCCAGACATCCTGGGCTTGAAATAAAGATACTGTACTACTGCATTCTATACAGTACTGTACAGTAAAGTACACAAATGCGCAACCACTTGTAGAGGATGCACGCACGTGACAATGTATGACAGACACGTGAACTAACTTACGAGATTGGACCTGCGAACGCACCTTCCCATCTTTGAAAGTTCACAACTTAAAGGCTTGTATGTAGGGGACTTACTGTATTCCCTTTTGGAGCCCAACCACCATGTTGTAAGGAAGTCTAGATTGTCTTGCTGGAGAGAATGGCCACGTGGAAGAGGCCCTGTAGAGTGACTGACCAGTTTGGGAGAGAGGATCTGAGACCATGTGGAGAGAGAAGCCTAGTGTCCCAACTAGCCCAAACACATGACCCACCAGTTGAATATAGCCCAAGAGTGACCAAAGGAGAGACCCGCAGAAGAGCTACTGCACCAATTGATAGAATCCTGAGAAATAATAAATCCTTGTTTTAAGTCATAACCTTTAGAGTGGTTTGGTGTGCAGCAGCAGATATCTGAAACAACCCTGAGAAACAAAAAACCAGAACATTCCCTTGATCTCACACCTTCTCCAATCTTTCTCTTCTTCTTGTCCAAGCTTTTCAAAGTAGGCTACACTGGCTGCTCGCTTCCTCGATTTCTCATCTGATGGGCATTCTTCAGTTGTCCACACCGCTCTCTGCTGTATTAGTCTCTGTGGACCACGATTTCCCTGAGTTCCATGGCATCTCATGCTCCTGGTTCTCCTCATTCCTCTCTCACCAGATATTTTCCATGTCCTTCATGGGCTCCTTTTTCTCCACCTGCATTTTTCATGTTCCTCAGTCTCTGTCCTCAGCCTCCTGTTGTTTATACTTCACACTCTGCCTCCTTTGGTTTAGACCCTACACATACAGTATGAAAAACCATATGCATCGTCTTAGGCCTGTAGACCATTGTGGTGCATAGTAGTTTTTTCTAAGCAAGCTTGTCTCCATGCCTCCACTCCTATCTCTTTTGCCTGGAATAACCTCACCGGCTGAGGTGGAACACTGCTCCTCCCACCTCCCTGTTGGCTAATTCCTACTCTTCCTTTAGGCTTGGTTTAAGCTCACTGTCCTCCAAGAAGTCTTTACTGATAGCCCTCTGTTTTCCTTTTCCACGCTGGGCTAGATGTCCCTATTCCATGCTGTACTCTGAGAATAGATTTCCTTTGCATTTAACACATTTTAATTGTTTTTATATCCCCCCCCCCACACAAGTAGACTCTTTGCTCCTTGATGACAAGGACCATATCTTACTGATTTAGTATCTCCCAGGGTTTAGCATAATGCTTGATGTACCATCTTTGCCCAGTAATAGGTGTTCAGTGAATGACTGTTGAGGGACTGAATGGTAGAGTTAATGTCCTTTGGAGTTCCATTCCATTTTAGGTTTTCATATCTCTGTTTGTAAGGGAAATTGGCCTGTAATTGTGTGTTTGTAAGTCAAAGAAGTTTGGAGTCCATGGACGTGTTTGTTTTGTAACATCAGTTGGTAGCTTCCCATTTTTCCCAGTGCTATGGAAAAGTTTTTTTAACATGGAAATTATGTTCCTCTAAGATTTGACAGCATTCACCTGTGTATTCCCTTATTCCTGAAACCTGCTGGTAGGGGTAGAGAGTTTTTTTTTAATAGTTTTTTTTTTTCTATTCATTTTCCTTTATTACTCTTTTCAAGTTTTCTGTTTCTTCTGCTTTCAATTATTTTATTTATTTTCAGGGAGAAATATCCATCTAGTTGCTAATTTTAAATTAAATAACATGATTGTCTGCAATTATATAATAATTAAAAATATTATAGCTATTGTTATGTCAATTTTCTCAATTCTAATTTTGTTTCCTTTTTTCTCTTAATCAGATTTGTCACTATATTGTCTATTTTATTTGTTCCTTCAACAAGTCACCTTGTTTTATCTTTATTATTTTCTTAATCTAATTTTTCTTAGGATTCCTTTAGTGTTCTATATCTAGAACTTTAAATTGAATGCTAAATTCTTTAAAAAAAAATTTCATGCTACAAATTCAACTCTGAATATATCATTAACCACATTTGCTATATTTTCTTATGTAATATATCCATAATTATTTTTTTCTGGATCATCTCTTATTGTACTATTAGTATTTTTTCTTTGAGCCAGATGTTATGTAAGGCTTTCCAGTTTATTAATACCTTCTTTTTTGGTCTTAAACTTTACGCTTTATCACTTTACTACACTATGATCAAAGATTATAGCTAATGTAATTTCTATTTGTCTGTGTGTGCTTTAGGGTTAGGGCTTGGGAATCTTGAAAGGCTGCTTGGAGAGTGGTGCTGATATGTGGATTGTCTAAAATAAAAGGGGTTAAAAATACTAAGGTAGAAAAGGTTACATCAATCAACTTTTCTTGTGTCCTATACTTCCTTCATTGTTGGATTTACTATCCTGTGTTATAATTGCTTGTTTGTATTTAATGTTGAGTTAAATTTGAATTGAATCAGGCTTGTTCATTAGGTATCCCAGTAGAGGCTCAATAGATATATTTGTTTACCAAAAAGTAAATATTGTTAGATTCTCTTTTTTAAACCAGTCTGAGATTCCTTGTTCTCCAAAATGGTACCTGGTCTAATTGCTATACTTGCTCTGACTTAAGAGATTTCATTTCACTCTTTCTCAGTGTTTCTTTGCTATTTTCATGCTATTTCAACACACAAAATATGTTCTGTTTACTTTTGGCTATTTGGAAGCCAATCACCATATTGTTAATCCTAGTAATAATTTTCTTGAAACATTTTATAAATTTTTTGTTCTGTACTTAATCAAAGCTGGTATCTTTTGACTCCCTTTGATGGAAAAAAGAAATATTATGCCCTCCTGCACTTCCCTCTTCTTTCTCTTCCTTTTCCCATTCTTCTAAAATCTAAAATATAATCAGACAATACAGGACTTCCCTGGTGGTGCAGTGGTTAAGAATCCACCTGCCAATATAGGGGACACAGGTTCGATCCCTGGTCTGGGAAGATCCCACATGCCGTGGAGCAACTAAGCCCGTGTTCCACAACTACTGAGCCCGTGTGCTGCAACTACTGAAGCCCACGTGCCTAGAGCCCATGCTCCACAACAAGAGAAGCCACCGCAATGAGAAGGCTGCGCACCGCAACAAAGAGTATCCCCTGCTCGACGCAACTAGAGAAAGTTCGCGGTCAGCAACAAAGACCCAACGCAGGCAAAAATAAATAAATTAATTTAAAAAAATAATAAAATATAATCAGACAATAGGTATGATAGTTATATATTGCCGTGTAACAAATTATCCTAAAATTTAGTGGCTTAAAATAACAGACATTTATTGTCTCGTAGGACATAGGACACGGCTTAGCTAGGACCTCTGGCCCAGGGTCTCTAATAAGACTGCAGTCAAGGTGTTGGCTGCGGCTGCAGTCATCCCAAGGCTTAGCTGGGAGAGCATTTGCTTCTCACTCACCCATGTGGCTGTTGGCAGGCCTCAAAAGATCGACTTCCAAGCTCACTCATGTGACTTTTGGCAGGCGCCAGATCCTGGCTGGCTGTTTGCCAGAGTTATCAGTTTCTTGCTACATGGGTCTTTCTATAGGGCTGCTTACAGCAACATGGCAGAGCAAGCAAGAGAGAACAAGAAATGGTGAGCAAGGTGGAAGCCAGAATCTTTTTGTAACCTCATCATGGAAGTGACATCCCATTACTTCCTCTACTTTGTTAGAAGAGTGTCCCTAGGTCCAGCTCACATTGCAGGGTAGGAGATTTCACAAAGACCTGATTACTGATTATCAGATAATAGGTGTTTTCTTTCCTTTGAGGTTTAAGAATACATGAGGATGTGTGTTAATATTGTTTCCTTTTTATTGATCTTATCTGGGATAATCCAGTGAGTCCTCTTGATTTCCAATGTCAGGTTTTTTTCCCTCCAAATTCTGCTTTGATATATCCAAATTGAGCTTTGATAATCAATTCTTAACCAGCTGTTTATTCTTTATCAGGAACGTTTTTTTCATAGTTTGGCTATCAGATCTGTGTTCTGTTTTTAATATCTGTTGTCTTTTTTGTTTCATTTAAAATATTTTATATTGATTTATTCTGTGTTTGGTGTATCATTCTTGACATTATCATCTATTTGAATGAATAGATTCTCTAGTTTTCATTCTGCTTTTATTACTTTTAATGAAGACCGAATTTCAGCTGTTATGGGTATAATTTTGTTGCATTCTTTTTATGCTGACCTGTTCATTGATTGATACAATGAATTCTTTTACATCATTGGAAATATAAAGCAGCTTTATCTTCAAGTTTACCTACTTGAGGAGGAAGAGTATCCCTTGGGGTCTTACGTATTCTTTAGTGCTGCAGAATTTTTTCATAGGTCCCATGTCTCTTTTTCCTTTGAGTTTGAGTTTTTCTAAAAGCCTTTACTATGTTTGGAAGACTTGAGGGACTGGATTGCTTAAAAAACCCACATCCCATGATTCATTTTAACATGGAGAGCCCTCCCTGGGACTAGTGCCAAAGGTTCAATCAAAAGGCTGCCAATGACTCCCTTAGGAAGTTCCTGGATCTGAAAATGAAGGATAGACCAGGAATAGCTGAAGGTTAGCTAACCTAAATCTTTCTTGGAATAAGACTGTAGTATAAGGCAATCAATAGATGCAGGTTACTCATTCCTCCTCTGCTGAATGGCTGAACAAAGAGAATCTAGGGCAGACCAATTTCTTTCTTATTAATGCTGGTGAATTATTTCTTTGTTTTGGCTCATGTTTCAACATTTCCTCTTTATCTTATGCATCTTCAGGTAACTTCAGGCCCAAACTTACAGTCAACAGTTAATCTACCAATACATTTTTCCCTATTTTGGGCTCTGTTTCTTTGTTCATACTGCCTTGCATACCTTTGGGTTCACTTTTCTTCTTGCTGAAGTAAGTCCTTTGGTAGTCTTTCCAGTGAGGATTGTGAATGGCACATGCCCTTAGACTTTGTAAATCTGAAAAAGCCTTTATTTTGCTCTGACTCATAAATGGTAGCTTAGCTGTGCGAAGAATTCTGAACGGATGGTTGTTTATTCCATTAGAAGTCTTCTGGCTTCTGATATTGTTGATGAGTGGTTCACTGTTGATCTAACATCATTCTGTTGCAGGAAATCTGTCTTGCCTCTTACACAGCTATAATTTTTTTCTTTTTATCCCTGGTTTTTTTCAGTTTCATAAAGATGTGCCTAGGAATGATTTATTTTAAGTTATCCTGCTCAATATTTGGTGTGCATTTCAATATAAGGAAAAATTCTCAGCCAGCATTTCTTCAACTATTGCTCTCCTCATTTTTTCTATTTTCTTACTCCAGACTCCTGTTAATCATATGCTGGAACCTCTCTATCTTGGGTTTCTGAACTGCTCTTTGTTATTTATCTTTATCTTTCTATGCTCAATTTGGATAAATTTCCTGGTATTATCTCTTAACATTCTACTTTTCTTTTTGTGTTCAATATAGAAGAATATATTTTACATTAATAAATATATTTTTCAATTCTAAGATTTATTGTAAGTTCTTTATCATATTCCCCTGTTCGTGTTTCATTTCTGCCTATTTTGTTTCATAACTTTTTGTTCTTTTATTTTATTCTTTTATGGATGTTACTCATTCATTTAGCTCTTTGAAGACCCTGAAACAGTCATCTTAAAATCATTTTCAGGTAGCTCTTTTATTGTCATTTCATCTAGATTGAATTCATCTACTCACTGTTCATTTAAAAAGAGTGAGGACCAGATACGGTATCACTGTATAAAACTGAGATTAAGGTGGGACTCCCTTACCCATTAAAGAAGCTAAGACTATTACCTCTTAAAAAAGCCACATACTTATGGAGGTGAGAGAAGCTCCACCTAGCAACCAGGACCTGAGAAAAGCCATGTTGTTGCTCAGTATTTGGATCTATGTGGTTCTGCAGTGATCCTGGCTTTGGTTCCCCATCTCTTATGGGGTACTTTGTGAACCCATCAAAAGTACCAGTGCTTACTACTTGTAAGCTTGTATTTCTGATAAATATATAGTCCATGGAAGTGCTTATTTTCTTTTTGAGCATGATTATACATTTTTAGTATTCTGTTTTTACATTTTATCTATCATTGTCATGTGGTTAGAGTTGGAGAGGGGCTTAAAGTGTAAACTTAACTCAATTTTGACTAAGTCCTGCTTCCAAATGTATAATTTATATTAGAAGTTCAGTATCAGTTTCATGTCTTCAGTGTTTCTACATTTCAATAGGTGTTCTGATTTCCAAGAACCATTTTATAGTTCACTTACAGCAAGCAAGCGTTAGATATGATTCTTTAATTTTGAATTTCTATTTTATTACCTGTATTGAAAATTAGCATAATCATATTACACATTATTCTCCCAACCACAGCTTCTACCTAAACTTGAATGCCTTATGAATCTTTGAACTGTGGATATATGTCAAGGGACATGGCCGTTATATTAAACAACTACCTGTGTAAGTTATTTCCAGCTCACAGTTCTTGTTTATACAGATTTGGTGGGTTCTCTCAGGCAGAGATGTTTATTGATGACTTTGCTTCTGGCCCAGTACAGTCCCGGGGCCTGGGGGCAATCAAATGCACTAGACATAGGTCAGCAGAGGCCCTCCCCACAGAGGCTGTGCACTGTGGTGCAGACTTACATCATGCTGTGTCCACCAAACGTCTGTGTAATGGCCAGAACAAAGTGATAACATGGAGGGCAGCGGGTGGTGTCCCTGCCAATGACTGGGGAAAGGATTTGTGGTGTTGGTTACCCATATCGTCTTCTTTCTATCCCCCAGTCACCGAGGAATACTTGCAGCCTCTCTTTTCTGCTTCCTCGGCCCCAGGGTGAGTGTGTGTGTGTGTGCGATGTGTGTCCTCCCCCAACACTTGTGTACCTGTAGCTACAAGGTATAAACTTTTCAGACAGCTGCCTTAAACCCCTATTGACATGCTCTAAAGGAAGAACTGCTGTCTAGGGTTTAACATGAGTTTCTGGGAGCAAAGAACTGAAGGGCATTGGGAGGGAAAGGGCTCTAAGGCTCATACTAGGAGCTAAATCCAGACTCCGGTGGCCAGTGAACAGTGGATTACAGTCTGGTTGTATGAGAGCCTCTAGGATCATGCAGCCAAGAGGACTGGTCCTACTCAGCCAGCCTGTGTGTATTCTGAGACAGATACTGCCACAGAGTGAAGAATGCCTGGGGAAATGTGGCCTGGAGAACTAGCACTTTATCACTCCTCATTCACTCACTGTGGTGGTTTAAGGTGAGAAGAGTCAGTACATAAAGTCAGCAACACCCACCTTAACGCTTGTACTATGCCCAAGATTGAGAAGGGATTTGTTTCATATTACTAAATTCTGGGCACATGATATAAATTTTATTTCCTGTATTGCTCATCTCATTATATTGGAGTTCTGGTAAGCGACTCTCCCTCTCAATACTTACCCCTGTGACAAGAGTACACTCTGCTATTTTTATTCTGTTCTATTCTATTCAGAGTTCATTGTATTTTTTAAAAAGTCTGCAGATGTACATCAACAGATGAATAGATAAACAAAATATGATATGTATACCATGGAATATATTTCACCTTAAAAAGGATGGAAATTCTGTCATATGCTACCACATGCATGAACCTTGAGGACGTTATGCTAAGAGAAATAGCCAGTCACAAAAAGACAAATACTGTATGATTCCACTTGTTATATGAGGTACCTAAGAGGGATCAATTCATAGAGACAGAAAGTAGGATGGTGGTTGCCAGGGGATAGGAGAGAAGGAAATGGGGAGTTGTTTCATGGGTACAGAGTTCCAGTTTTGCAAGATAAAAGAGTTCTGGAGATGAACGGTGGTGATAGTTGCATGAAAATGTGAACATACTTAACACTACTGTACTGTATACTTAGAAATGGTTAAGATGGCAAATTTTATGTTATATATATTTTTTCTAACACACACACACACACACACACAACACAGTGAGGTAATTATGACAAAGCAAGTGGGCTTCTATGGGAACATATAGCAGGGGTACTCTGCCTAATCGGAAGTTGGTCAGGGAAGTCTCCCTGGAGGAAGTGGCCTTTAAGCCAAGACCTAAGGGATGAATGAAGTTAACCATGGAAGGGTGTGGAGGGTGGGGGTTGAAGAAGGCTCTAGACTGTGAATAGGTTAAGCAGCCACCTCCCAGCCCTTATCAAATGGTGTGTGGGTTACTACAGTCAACCGGCTTCCTGCTTTCAGTCTCTTTCCACCTGCACACTGATGCCAGATTAATTTTTCTAGAACACCACCTGGATCATGTCACCTCCGACCTTCCTGGGTAATCCTTCCAGAACTTTTTCCTTTTTGCTTGCTGAATAACCCCTCTGCCTGGCACTCAAGGCCCTCTTCACGCAGCCTCACCCTGGCTCTGCAGCCTTGCTTTTCCATTACTTTCCAGTGTGAACTCTGGCACCAGCCATGTTCCTCTGTTATTGTTCCCCGAATGCAGCTTCTTAGTTCCTGCCTGAGCACCTTTGCTTAGGACATTTCTCCTGTCAGGAACACCCTCCCTTTTCTCCTCCATGTCCTGGTGCCTTTTGTTCCTTCAAGCACCATCTCGAATCCTTCCACTCCCCAGGGATCATTCTCTTTCTGGATTCTGTAACATGTTATTTAGCGTTTGCTTTCTTGTCCTTTAACTTCACCCCTCCTCTCCCCCACCTCTGCACACAGTACCTGGGAATGGAGTCTTACTCATAGTTAGTCCCTAGTGTTTAGCGCCACATCCAAGCGGCCCAAACAACACTTGTGGGTACGTAATAGCCATCATAGCAGTTAGTCCTTAGGGTCAGCAGCTTATCACCAGCCAGTGGGAGCTGGCAGACTGGAGGCTGATGTCCAGCAGGGAAGCAGCCTGTTTACCCTCAGCCCTGAGCCAAGAGCCCACCTCCAGCACCATTCCATCTACTCCTGACATTCTTGAGCTGAACATCCCCTGACCAGGCCCTCCAGATGCTTAACAGGATTATCTACCTAACAGTGCAGCCCTCCCAGGCAAGTGACTTTATCCAGGGAGAGGCAGGGGCAGTAACAAGCAAAAGGCACATTTTCCTAAAACCCAGAGGATAGAGTTCGGGGCTGGGGCTGGTGGTGGGGAGGGCGGAGGAATCAGGTGGAGGCCCTGGTTTAACTCAGGAGAAAAGCCGCTTTCACAGACTGTAGTTTTGCACAGCAACTCACTGCCTAGCTATTCAACTGGCAAATGCAACCATCTTCGTGGGCCTGAGCGGGGGAAGTGGGGGCGGAGAGTGAGGAGGCGCGGGGGTTGGGAAATCCACCTGGATGCCATCAGTCTTGCCAGAGTAAACAGAGCTGACAGGAGTGCTTGCCGGCAGCCTGGTACAGGTTAGGGGGGGTCACAGAAGCGGCCTGGTGACCCGCCTGCCTTAAGGTAGAGACGCTCTGGAATCTGTCACAAAGGACAGAGCTGAAAGCTCATTCCTCGCTGAATGAACTCGTTTCCTGACATTCCACACAATTGGGAGTGCGTACACTTTTAAAATGTTTTAAATGTAAATCTGAGCTGGGATCAAATACACACATTTAAAGCAAAACAAACAAAAAAGATCTCCCCCACCAACCTCAAAGTGGGACCCATATTATAGATGTCACTTGCAATAAAAAATAATTTTTTAAAAGCTCTCGCTTGGTTTTCTTGAAGCTTGAGGGTTTAGGAAAAAATAGCTGGATTTATGAGGAGAACCTACCACTTAATTATCTAGAACTCTCTAATATAACAGCAGAAGCTAACTTGAGCAAAGGACCTTTATTAAAATCCTGTAATATGGGAGATGGAAATCTCTCTTCCTAAGAACAAAAACCCACAAACACTTAATTCTTCATAGTACAACTGTAAAAGAGATAGCGGCATATTTAGCATACTTCACAGGACTCTTCCACATGCTGTACAAAGTGGGAGAGAAATTGTATATAAAAGAGTTTGAGTAGCTAATAAGGAGTTTTTGAATTGAAAGCACCGGTAAGACTATCATTCATTCCTCCCTTTAGCAGGCACTGAGGTCCTCTTATATGCCTTGTATGTGCCGGAGTGGATGGGGGCCACCCAAACATTTAGAGTCATGGCCATGACCCTCTAGCTCAGAAGACACACAACTGGTTTCTTGCAAGGCTGAAGAAAAACAGTCACTGCCTAAACCTGCCTGTGCCCTCCAAGATGTCCTGCTGATTTGTTTTGTGACCTTGGGCAAGTCACTTCACCAGCCTGTGTCTTGTTTCTTCACCTATAGAAAACAAAGATAGTAAAACCCTGGTGCCTTCGGGGTATTCGTGGCACGAATGAAGGCTCATAAAGCACTTTGAGATCCTTAGGATGAAAGTCTCTTCAGAACAGCAAAGCCTGATTATTATGCTTCGAACATGACATTCCCATGAAAACCCTGGTCAGGCTCTTACCCCACCTCTCAGTGAAGATTTAATAGCAGAGAGTTGTAATAAGTTCTTAAAGGATAGAGACCTCCATTACTGATACCAAATACACTGCAGCGAACTAGTATATTAAGGGCTATTATCATGAATAATTAAGGCCAGGTTCTACTTACAGATTAATGAACGAAATGTATGTTGTGATGTAGTGGATTTTCATTGGGGCTTCCCCCAACCAGCTAATGTCATGAAATTTACTTATTCTCAGTGGATCCTCCAGTTTGCATGAATTAGCAGGTTTACTTGACAAAATAGGTTGGCAAAGTAAACTTCTGAGGGATACTTGTATTTCTACTGTAAGAAATAAATCCAATTAGAGCTCTCTTCTTGGTACAGACGAAAAAGCTTCATTAATGATAATGAAGGGCTGAGCTACATTAGGCCCCTAAGTTTGTAATTAATCTTGCACAGATCTTCCAGCTTGAAAATATTGAAGATATCAAAGTCATGTACATTGCTCTGGGCTAAAACACATGCACATGAAAAAGAGAATTCAGGCTCATGCACAGACATTTTGGCTGATCTTGGACAGTGCTCTACCTCTGATGATACATTCACTTTGGAAGGTGGAACCATAATTAGATCAAATAAGCCTCTAGATAACTCACGTCTGAATATTAAAAATCCATAATTTCTGAATTGAACAGCATTGAGAGTCATCCAGAGTTAAGGGACGAAGTGTGGATTTTAAAAGACATGGCTAAGAGGAATTATAGACACTAATGTGTAGTAATTAATGGGATGATTTAGGTTCTAACTGTCCCAAGATGATTTTAAGCAAATATTCCAAAATATTAGTGTTTACGTTGTGTGCTCCTTTTCTCTGATTTCTCTCTTTTCCTGTGATTTTAAAAATAACGCTGCTGTTGGAATTAACTAACATAAGGTAATTAGCAACGCTTGTGTGCCCGTGACTGTAAGAGAGAAAAAGAGATTACTTTCTGCTGGAGCTAAGGGTCACGTTCAGATTTCTGGAATGCTATTTGAAAAGGGAAAGGTGCTAGGTAACAGATGAAGGATGTTGTTACACCAGTGAGCTCTGTCTTTGCAGCTGGGAAACTCATCTGCAACTCACCTTGATGGGCCAAAATACTGAAAAAATAATTAAGGACATCCAGAACCATTAGGTTTATAGATAAGCAGGATAAACTAACTTTCAAGGGAACTTGAAATTCTTTTCCTGACTCAAAGCCAAGTTTTCCAAACATGCTGTGCGTGGGGCACCTCCATGCCTTTGCTCGGCAAGTACCTCCACCCTTAATCCCCTCTCTGCCTGGGAAACTCCGACTCATCCTTCAACATGCAGGTCTAACTATCTTTGCTCTGTGGAGCCTTCCTTGGTGTTTCCAAATAGACATAGTTGCTTCCCTCTTGGTGCTTTCACAGCACTCAGTTTACACCCTCTTCTATTGTGTAGTAGATCCTATTATAAGTATTTCACAGTGTCTACTTCTCCCTTGAGGCTTGAGCCTTTAAGCACTGGGACCATATTTTAATCACCTTTGTTGTGGATCCAGCAACAGGGGTGATATGACAAAGTGCTTGGTGCCTAATACAAGTCCATTGACTCTAAGTTCAAATGTTTACCAACCAATGTGGCACAGACACTGACCAATCAGAGCAAATGCTGGCTGTTAACAGTCATTAGGGCTGTTCTGGAATATAGCCCTCTGCAGACAGCATAACAGGCACTGAATGTTTATTGACATAAATTCAACTGTAGCCTGAATTAAAAAATGGGGCTTTTATGGCCCTAGAGCTAGGTATCACAGTTTGCCCACCTATAAAATGGGAGAATAATACCTTCTTTGTGATGTTGTTATGAATCTAAGATGAGGAATCAAATGAGAAAAAGTCCCTCATGCCTAATAGAAGTTGGCTGATTCTATACTGCCGTGGCCCAGGTTCAGTCCCTGGTCAGGAAACTGAGATTCCACAAGCTGCATGGGGCGGCCAAAATAAAAAAAATAAAACAAGAAGTTGGCTGATTCTGAATGTGCCTGTGGCTAAATCACCAACTATTAAAAGCTCTAGAAAAATGGCCCTAACTCCTTATTTCAAAAGGGATCATTATCTCCCAAGTCATCAGGGATCTTTTGAGGAGTTTGGCCTGGAGCCCCTTCAGAGAAGGTTAAATGCAAGGGTCTAGGTGAGGAAGTACTTCTACTGACCAGGTAGCCTAGCCTTAGGTAAAAGGAACCAGTTAATTTGGAGATAAGCAGTGCCTGGTGGGAAACATCCTGGGGTGAGAGCTCTCCAGCCAGTTTGCTTTCTTAAGGGCATTGGTTCTCAAATTTTGCTGCACATTAGAATCACCTGGGGAGCTTTTAAAGCTACTGCCCAGGCTGTACCCCAGGTGAATTAAATCAGAATCTTTGAGGGTAGGACCCAGACATGGGTATTTTATAAAGCTCCCTTGGATTATTCCAGTGGGTAGCCAAGTTTGAGAACCAGAGTCTAGGGCATAGGGGTCACAGATCTAGGTGCCCACAGAGGCTTGGCTATGGACAAGACAATGTAAGACAATTGGGAGTGGTGAGGACTGTGGTAAACTAGAAAGCACACGTCCTATTTACAGATTTCAACTTTTAAAAAATGAATACACTGTTCAAGCCAAATGAAACACATCTGTGAGCTGGATTTGACCCATGGGACTTCGATTTGCAAACCCTGCCTGTGCTAATATTGCCTGAGAGGCCACGGAAGGTTCTCAGAATAGGTCAAAGCCAGGCCTCAGGAAGTGCTGCTGAAGCTATCAGCTGCGTGCTTCCCAAGGATTTCCCCTACATTCCATTCTCTTTTCCCCAAGCAGCATCTCCCCAGATGCTAGTGTTAATTGGCTTTTATTTATTTTACATGCTTTTACATTTCAGGTGCCTAGAAAATATATTTTAAAAATGCCACCACAGCATATGCCCACGAAGGTTGAATTTCATCTTGGCAGAAGGTTTTTTTCACAGTGATTGCTGCTGACATGGCTCTCATTGAAGTGAGTGTACACATTCTTCTGCTTAAAGGGGAGGAAGTAGGTCAGATCAGCCACTCGTTTTTTTCAGTCAAAAGATTGGATGTTCTTCAGGACAGATCCTTCTCTCGAGACCATCCTTGCAGTGTGGGGCGTTTCCTGGTAGAGGATTGAGCAGGTGGACATTAAAAAATTTTAAACCCCAGGTACAACCTCCGCTATGTCCCTTTCACATTCTTCGGGTTCAGAAGTTGTGACTAAACTGGGTGTGGCCTGTACAAGACTGAACGAGTCCTGTCACGTTTTCCTCCCAGCTCATCCCCACCCGTTATTAGTAAGTAATTCCCTTACTGCACTGAGGCCTCACACTCCTTATCCCCAGGTAGGCCTTGGGTTGGATGGCTAGGGCACTGCAATTCTCATCAGATTTGCCCCCAGGGGAGGATGACCCAACCTCCACTTCCTCTTCCACTCCTTCTGCAGGTCCCCATTGTCACCACAGTGTGAATGAACAGCACCAGCTTCCCATCTGCAATGTTCAAATTTCTTTCCAGAAACGTCCCTGTTTGGTATTGAATTGCTGTTCCTCTATCAGCTTAGGAAATTAATGTCTTTAACAAATGAAATTACTCAGATCAATGACAGTAAAGAAAAACAAACAACACCTAAGCATAATGATGATGACATAAGAATAAACAAGCAAAAAAAAAAAAGAATAAACACGTGTATGTGGAATGAATGAATGAATGATGCCTTACCCCAGACCATATTTCTCATGGACCCATAGCACACAAGTTTCATGGGGAAAAATGAGGACAGGGTGTGATTCCATTTTCGGTTCCACTGGATATTTTTGAGCATCTGCTCTGTGTCAGTCGCTACGTCAGAACTGGGGAACAATGATGAACAAGTAAGTTCCTGCCCTCAGGGAGCTGCCTGGAGAGTGGGGTGGTCTACGAGTGCTCCAGCGTGCCCAGTGCTCCAAAAAAGGGGTGTACGACGTGCTGTGGGAGTGCAAGAAGGAAGTGACTAACTCTGCCTTGGGGCACAGGGAACATCTAAGAGAAGCTGGGACATCAGGGCTGGGTCTCAAAGACACTCCCTTTCCCAGCATGAGCCTGACTCTAAGTTTGGGGACAACGTCTGCCCTCAGGGGAAAAGCCAGAGTTGGGCCCCATGCCTGGTTTCGCAACTCCTCTTTCCCAGACACCTTCATGGGGAGAAGAAGCAGACAGACCCAGCCTTTAAAGGCCATCTTGTTCCCTCCCTCCCAAATAAAGCCTCTCATCCTCCTCACCCATTACTTGGGGTACCAAGAACCCCAGTGAAGAGAGAGGGTATTGGGGGTTGATGGTCAGCCTCACAAATAAAACGGTAGAACATCAGAAAAGCTAGGAATCAAAGCCGTGGTGTACCAAGGCTTGTGGGTGAGGTTGTGGGGAGTGGTCCAGTCCACCAGGTTGGAGTCTTTTATCACTGACATTGTTTAGAATTGTTGGTGATGGAGATAATAGAAAGCAGATCAACTTTTAGTTAGTTCTGTTATTGTTTTTAAATTCTCTATGGACAAGGCACCCCTTATTCCCTGCACTGAAGGTGGACTCCTCCTGTGCCCCCTGCTCCATTTGTCACTCAATAGAATAACTTCCTGAAACTTCAGAAAAAAACTGAAAATTCAGACTCTCGCCCACACCTTGGGGTTTCGAACAGGTTCTGGCCCTGGATGCGCCCAGTGCGTAGCATCTGGTGGGAGAGACTGGGACTTGATCTGCAAACTCCGAATCCCCCGAGGATACAGTGCCATGAGGCTCCATCATGCCAAAAGCCCCAGTGGTGGCTCACCCCTGTCTTGCTCTCTGGATGTGAACCCATGGGACAGTGGGGTTGGGGAACATGAAAGGAGATCCAGGGGATCCGAGGAACCCCACATCTTTAGGATCAGGAGGGAGCAAATGGATATAGATGATACAGGACATTTCTGTAGGACCACCCTGACTCTCAGAAAGAGTAATGATAGCCCAGTGACAGGGTAAGAAAGCTTTCCCAAATGACGATGGCAAGATGTTTTTTGGACCCAGAAGTATAGACTTGTTGTTAAAGAGACCCTAAAAAGTCTGACAAGACTACAGCCAGAATGCTTAGATTTGAATCTTGTGAGCTTAGGCGAGTTACCTAACCTCTCTGTGCCTCGGTTTCCCATTCTAAGGTGGGGTTGATAGTAGTACCTAGCGTATAGCATCGCGGTGAGAATTAAATGAGTTAGTGCGTGAGAAATGCTTGGAATGGAGCCTGGCAAGTAGTAAGTGTTGAATAAATGTTAGTTATTATCGTTAGTGGAGACGAGTCCCATTAAGCTGCTCTAATTTGACATCATTACCTCCTCCTTTGCTCAGTGATTTGGGGGATCTCTGAATTCTGAGATAAGATATTTAGGGAAATAAAAATTTCTCTAAGAACACACGATACTCTTCAAGAAGCATCTTTTCTTTGAAGTTGCCAAATTTTTTCAAGAGCAGAGCCCTTTTTATGACTTATTTTATTTTATTTTTGGCTGCGTTGGGTCTTAGTTGCAGCACACGGGATCTTCCTTGTGGCATGCTGGCTCTCTAGTTGTGGCAGTGGGCTCAGTAGTTGTGGTGCACGGGCTTAGTTGCCCTGCGGAAAGTGGGATCGTAGTTTCCCGACCAGGGATTGAACCTGCGTCCCCTGCATTGGAAGGCGGATTCTTTACCACTGGACCACCAGGGAAGTCCCCAAGAGCAGACCCCTTTGGTTAGCAGAATCATGTGCTATTATGGTAGGGAAACAGCATAAAGAATATTATTGTAGGAATACAGGGGAAAGAATATTGTAGAAATACAATGGAAAGAATACTATGGTGGCAATACAGCTGAAAGAGTCGGGCCTCCAAGGCCATCCATATTTTATTCTGCAGTTTACGCATTGCTCCTGGTTTCCATTTCCTATGCATCTGAGAGTGTCATCTCAGAAAAGGGAGTGTCCCCCTCAGTTTTACATTACATTCCTTTAAAAAGTGAAAAGTAATTGTTTCCTTATTACAAAAGCACTATATAGTACTTGCAGAAAAAATAGCTTAAAAGAAGAAAAATCCATGGTATTCTCCTCACCCAGAGACACCCTCTGTAATGCTGGGTATACAGCTTTCTGGATCTTTTATATCACATGCACAGCTTTTAAAACAAAAGTTGGTTCATGCTGTATATACTATTTGGTAACCTGTATTTTTCACTTGACAGTTTATTATGAACATCTTTCCATGGCAATAAATATTAATTCTACAACATCATTTTTTAAAAAAAATAAATTTATTTATTTATTTTTTTGGCTGTGTTTGGTCTTCATTGCTGCACGTGGGCTTTCTCTAGTTGCAGCGAGCAGGGGCTACTCTTCGTTGTGGTGCGTGGGCTTCTCATTGCGGTGGCTTCTCTTATTGTGGAGCACGGGCTCTAGGTGAGAGAGCTTCAGTAGTTGTGGCTCATGGGCTCTAGATCACAGGCTCAGTAATTGTGGCGCACGGGCTTAGTTGCTCCACGGCATGTGGGATCTTCCAGGACCAGGGCTCGAACCCTTGTCCCCTGCATTGGCAGGTGGATTCTTAACCACTGTGCCACCAGGGAAGTCCCTACAACATCATTTTTAATGGCTGAATAGTATTTCATTTGCTAGATGGACCATTTTCAACATAACCTTTATTGTTTAACACATAGCTCCTTTCTGATTTCCAATATCTTAAGCAAAGTTGCTGATCAACCACCTGGTGGATAGTTGTTTGGACACACTCTTAACTATTTCTTTAGTATAAATTCTTGTAAGTGATATTGCAGAGTCTCAAACTTTAAAGGTTTGAGATGTACATTGTCAGATCGTCCCCCCTCCCAGAAGTCTGGACTCTAACCTATGAAAAATTATTTTTTTATTCTTTGCCAATTTAGCAGTCAAAATATATCTTAGTTTAACACACACATACACACACACATATATAAAGTATAGTTTACTTACAGTATTATATTAGTTTCAGGTGTACAACATAGTGATTTGATATTTTTATATATTACAAAATGATCACCATTTTGAATTTAGTTACCATCTGTCACTGTAAAGAGTTATTACAATATTATTGATTATATTTCCTGTGCTGTACATTACATCTTCACAACTTTTTAATTTTATAACTGGAAGTTAGTACCTCTTAATCCCCTTCACCCGTTTTGCCCACCTCCCTACCCCCTCCCCTCTAGCAACTACTATTTTGTTTCCTGTATCTATAAGTCCGTTTCTGTTTTGCATGTTTGTTCTTTTGTTTTTTAGATTCGATATATAAGTGAAATCAATAGTATTTATCTTTCTCTGTCTGACTTATTTCTCTTAGCATAATACCCTCTAGGTCCATTCATGTCACAGATGGCAAGAATTCACCATTTTAAAATGTAAAATGCAGTAGTTTTCAGTATATTCTTAAGGTTGTACAACTATCACCACTATCTAATTCCCAAACAATTTCATCACCCCCCAAAGAAATCCCATACCCATTAGCACCACTCCTCATTTCCCCCCTTATTCCAGTCCTTGAAAACCACTAATCTGCTTTCTGTCTCTATGGATTTGCATGTTCTAGATGTTTCATATAAATGAAATCATACACTACATGGCCTTTTGTGTCTGGCTTCTTTCACTTAGCATAATGTTTTCAAGGTTCATCAGTGTTGTAGGACAAATCAATATTTTGTTCCTTTTTATAGTTTCCATTGTATGGATATGCATTTTGTTTATCCATTCATGAATTGTAATTTTATGATACGTTTTCAGTGGTTCTTAAAGTGTGGTCAACCTTCAGTGTCACCTGGGAACTTGTTCGGAATGCCAGTTTTCAGCTCTCACCCAGATTTACTGAATTACAACCCCTGGGGTGGGGTTTAGCACTCCATGTTTTAGCAATCTTTCCAGGTGATTCTGATGCATACTTGTTTGAGAATCACTGGTATACCTTATTATTCTTCTTTAACATTTTCTTGGTTTTTCTAGGTATATTAATTCCGCTGGCGGAAGTCTAGTGTTTTGGAACACATACTCAGTTTTTAATTTTTGTAAGTTGTTAAAGTCTTCCTAAAGTTTTACTTACACTTCTTTCATTGTTACGGTCAATAGTTAACTGGTATTTCAGTCTTCCTCTCTTCTGTTTCTTTCATTTATAAACTCAGTCGGGGTTTTAGATCCAGATTATTATTATTATTTTTCAAAATGTTGATTCTCTTCAAGCAAAAGATGTTCACATTTGTATTCACTCTTACTTTATTTAGAAATTTCTCTGTTTTAGTTGGTTTTAGGGCTCATGATAACTTCCCTGTTCTTGGGCTCTGAAGTACTGTAAAGCATAAAAACTACAATTCCCAGCATGCACTGCTACCCGTATCCTTTTGTCTCCACTGCCTCACTTGTGGAGACCGCATCTCGAGATACACAGTATGTGTCACCATTTGCCTGACCTCTTTCTGCCAAGGTTGCCCTTCTCTGTGTGGGTCTGTAGAGATGATTATACTGGGTGGTGTGGGGCAGGGCAGGCAGAAGGGCTCTTGTAGTGCCCAAGAGGTGGGATGCCTGGGTTTCTGGTCATGATAAGGAAGGTACAGATATCTTCCTTTTTTTCTGTTGATCTCTGTTTTGAGAAGTGAAGCCAGATCATTCCATGAGCTGAAAACTAAAGTAAGTTTATAAAATTTCTGCTTTGTTTGCCTTAATATCAGTTCCTCCCAATATTTTCTTTTCTTTGTTTTTTCGTGGGAGCGGAGGGGGTGTCAGTTTTCAGCAATGTGAATTGAAAAAAACTTTTTTCCCCTGTTTTCATGGGTATGTTAGTGACAAGTTGAGAGAGGGTGTGTTGGGGTATGGTGGCCAGACACCAGTTTGAAATATAGTGGCACATTTGCTTCAGGGCCTGTGTCTCAGGAGAGAAGCTCCTGTATCTCAGGATCAGGAGCCATGGTATTGCCTCCATGGCATTTTGGTTAAAAAAAAAATCACATTTGGACAGAAAGGGACAGAGACAGTACAAAATGAATAGAGGCCTTTGGACTCCCAGA